>NC_090939.1:507472487-507775542 GCF_040938575.1 Ambystoma mexicanum
CCAACGGGCCTTTACGTGCGTGCATGCTCCATCCGGTCAGTGAGGCATCCACGATCAGGTTTCTTTGAAACGGTGGATCCCTGAATGGGACAACTTTTGTGATGTGAGATGGCATGAGCCACCACCGCAAGCTGTCTGTGGGTGACTTTCTTACTGTCAATTTGTCATTTTATGATCCTTTTAGCTGGGACCACCAATCCGCTAGGAATTCTTGTAGCGGTCTCATTTGTAACCTGCAATGTTGTTTAAGGGGAATGCTGGACGACATGGTGCCCAGTAGTTGTATGAACATTCCGACTTTGATTCTGGTGTCTGGGTAGAATTTCCTGATTAGACGCTGCTCTCTCTATCGAGGGACGTGCCTGGCTCTCTGTGGTGTTGAATTGTGCCCCTAGGAACACTAGTGTGTTTGATGGCTTGAAGCAGGATTTGCTTGAATTTGTTGCGAAGCCGAGGTGGGACAGGGTGTTGGGACACCTGCTGGGTCGCCATTTCTGTCGCCTGGTGCAATGGTGCTCGTACTAACCAATCATCAAGATATGTATACACATGGTATCCTTTTTTCCTGAACAAGGTGGCCATCGGGCCATGCATTCTGTGAATGTTCTTGGGGCTGAGCAAAGACCAAACGGGAGGACTTTGAATTGATAGTGATTTGTTTGCACAACAAATCTTACTTTCTGTGGCTTTTCCGAATGGCAATGGGAAAATATGCGTCTTTTGAGATCCAGTGATGCTAGGAAATCGCTGTCCCTTACTGACTTTATGACATCTGCCAAGGTGACCATTTTGAACTTTTGTTTCTTCACATATTTGTTGAGACTTCTTAAGTCCAGAATATGTTGCCATGATTCATCTGTTTTTTTTACCACAAAGAATCTGCAGTGGGTGCCCTTGCCCCTCTGATGTTTTGGGACTTTTTCGATTGTGTTTTTTTATGAGCAGTTTCTCCATTTCGCGTCTTTAGATGTTTAAGTGTGGTTGGTGTTGAAATACTAGGGGCGTCAAAGGGAGTGTTCCTTGGAATTCTGGTTTATAGTCATAAAACCGAAAACAAAAATCCCGAATACAATAATCTCGAATCCAAAATCTCGAAAAAAAAAAAGTCGAATTTTTTTTAATGACGTTTTTTGTTCGAAATGGGGGGGGTTCCCCCCCAACCCCCCTTTTTTCTATTTTTTTTTTATTTTAACCCATTTTTTTTACTTACCTGACCCCAAAAAAGCATATAATTAAATAAATAAAAAATTCGACTTTTTTTTTTTCGGGATTTTGGATTCGAGATTATTGTATTTCGAGATTTTTTTTTCGGTCTTTTGACCGACCACCGTAGATGGTACTGCAAGTTGCCCTCCACTTGTTGCAGGCCGAGAAAGGGAAGTCAGGCTTGTTTTTGCTGCTTGCCTCTAGAGGTGGATGTTGTCTGTCACCTTCTTGGAGCTTGCTTGTAGTCTTTTTGTTTGTACGGGTACTCCTGGCGATACCTCTGGTAATACATCTGCGAATGGGAGGCTCCCCTCTGGTATACCTTTCTGCCTCTATTAGTCACTGTGGAGCGACCCGAGACTCCTCAGAAGAAGCGAAAAGTGCATCTCACCATCATGGTGGTAAGCGATCTCACTGCATCTATGTCTGTTTTGATCGCTTTAAAGGTGTCGTCAATTTTGAGGCCAAAAGGTTGGTCTCTCTCGAAAGGTATGTCTAGTACTTTTGATTGAACATCCACTCTGAAATCTGTGCACTTTAGCCATGCCTGTCTCCGTAGTAGGATGCTGTTACTTTAAAGCCTGTTTTCGCTATGTCGACTGCGATGTTGATCGCATGATTGGAGGCGTTTTCCCCTTCTCGCAGGACATCCACGGCCTGTTTTCTTCTATCTTCTGGCAAGTACTCTAATAGCGGCGCCATACGGTTCCACATCTCGTGGTCTTATCTCAAGATTACTGCCAGTAAATTTGCTGATTTTACTGTTGTGGCTCCTGTGGGCAGAATTTTCTTGGCAAATGCGTCTTGTTTCCTGCTGTCGTTGCAAGTGGTACTGCTCATTTCTGACCTTGAGCGTTTGAGTTTCTGCATGCTGCTGCTGATATTGGGATGCAAGGCATTTTCGGGGATACCTCCGATGCCTTACATTTCTTCTCCAGCTGCCTTTTTAGTGCCGGCTCTGAGAAGGGTTTTCTCATGAGTAACAGTCCTTCCCAAGCATGGTCTAGAATGGGAGTTGACATTACTTCCTTTCTGCGCTTGTGCATTAAATCAAAAAGGAAACAATCGTTTTTCAGCTCAGATGGTATTAGGCCGTGCTTTGCTTTCCCTGTCACATGAGTGGCCAGCAGTTGAGCACTGCAACCCAAAAATGGCCCTATGTTGCTTTTATTTCACTGGAATGACAAGAAGTTATAAAACTGTGTTGTTTTACTTTTAATTCACATGAGGGGCAAGAAATTCAACACCACGACCAGAGACAGCTTTTGCTTCCATTTCACTGGAACAACAGCCCTTGAAACGCTGCTAACTAAAAACGGCTTGGCTTTTTCTTTTGTTCATGTCAAATCACAGAACCGTGTGGAAGGGGGGTCTACCCTTCATTATCAATGGACCAACAGCAAATGCAAACTTGCTCAAAAAGGAGAAAGTAAAGAATCCCGTGACATACAAGACAGGATTTCAAAAATTAGACAAAAAAAACTGCTTGGACACGTGAACAAGAAAAATGACATTAAAAGGCCACAGTGATAAGACAGCACTGCTCACAGAGAAATGTCAGGAAAATATGCTGTGGGCAGGTTGACTAAAGCAATGTATATGATGTTTCCACCCACAAGACTTCAGTCACCTTTGAAGAGGCACAGATACTGGAAATACCAGTTTGGGCTAAGACAGGAAACTTCACATTTAAAAGCCCTGCTTCCTCTGGAAGTCGCACCTACCAGTGAGCAATCCTGCAGTCAAATGTGATGTTACTGAGGGCGTCATAATTACCTGCTCTGCCAGACTTGAAGGCAGGGGCTAGGGGATTTCAAAGAAAGCAAGTGTGGCTAAATCTTGACTAGGAGGTGTGAGCTCCTTCCTGCACCCACTACCAAGAACAAACTGACAACTTCAAAGGGGGGTCATAAAAATCTCTGGTCACAGGATGTGGGGGCTGAAGCACCCCTCTCACAGAAGGGGACACATCCTCCCAATTGACATTAAAGGATTTCCTTTTTAGGCATTTTTCACAGCAATTAGAATAAGAAATAATTTCATTTTATGCCATGTCTATGTAATTTCCAGGCGGTTTTAGAGAGATGACGTGCATTTTTCCTAGGACTTTGGAGACTGAAATGGGCAGTTAGAACGGTGTCCTGGTTGATCTAAAAATGGGACAAATATGACAATTGATGGAAAATAAAATTATGAACATGCTTGATCAATTGCAGATTTATGACCGTTATACATTTTGTGTAAAGGACAAAAATGTGTCACCGGGCCATGCTACGTCATACAGAATTATGAAGTTATGAGACATATGTTTTTTGTCAAAAAGTGGCCAAGAGAACAAAGAATAATAATAAATGCAACCGGGCAGATGGTGCTCTCTTCCCTTGAACCAATCATGCAAGGGGGCGGAGAAAGGAATGGTATAAACTGTCATATCCAAGCGGTAGGGGTAATTACAGAGTACTCCCCCTAGATTGTAAATTGAGTGATGTCATTTGTGCTATATAAGGGGGACTGTGCTAAGTCAGAGGACAGATGCACACAAAAATCCAGGGAGACAGGAGAAGGAGGACGGAAAGAAGGCGACGGAAAGAAGGCGGCTGTACCTTACCATCTTTGAGAGTGCAGTGACCAGACCCCTTGCCTAGCTGTCCAGAGTGTCGTGAGATTCAGCTAGCTTTCCAGAATCCAAAACCAAAGCAGAGTGCAGGGACTAGACCCCTTGCTTAGCTGTCCAGAGTGTCCTGAGATTCAGCTAGCTTTCCAGAATCCCAAACCAAGGCAGAGTGCAGTGACCAGACCCCTTGCCTAGCTGTCCAGTGTCCTGAGATCCAGCTGGCTGTCCTGAATCCTAAACCAAGGCTTGCTTTGTAAATAGCATATACCTCAGACCTAAATTGCAAAAGCCCCTTCTTTTGTAGCATTGCACCCAATAATTCCCTCATTAAAACCCCCACATTGCTAGTGTAATTCAGTCACCTTCCCATAGAAGAATCTGTGTTTAACCTGTGTATGTTAGCATATTCCCTGTGGTACACCTCTCAGTGTCTGTGTAAATCCTTAGCATATTTTAAGTAAATCAATTAATTCCCCTATTGAAATTCACAGCACAAGATGGTTGAAATTCGAAATTACTGAGGGCATTTTTGACATTTCTCAACATGATCAACCAAAGAATTCAATTCACGCATGAGATTGGTAAACCAAGTGTACATTTTCTGGATGTTCTGACACCATCATTTGTAACCAGCGTAATTTCATAAACCAACTGAAAGAAATAATCTGCTTCATAGGATGAGTTTTCATCCACCCACAACCATCAAAGGTTTACCATATAGCCAACTACTGCGGATAAAGCGGATCATCAATACAGAACATGAATAGGAACAAGAGAAAAAGGTTATGCTGGACAAATTCAAAGCTAGAGGTTAATGTTAATGTTAAAGGATATTTGTACCGCACACTGTCATCACCGGAGTGGTCCCCTGGCACTCTGAAAGAGGGAGGGGGGGTGGGGGTTGAGTTAGTGGGAATAGGTTGGAAAAGTCCAAGAGAGCAGTGATTTGCTGTTGGCAGCCTCAGCCCGGTGGGTCCGTTGGCTGGGCTTGGGGTGTTTTACGATCGGTAGTCGTCGTGTGCTGTTGTGCAAGTCTCTGTGTGGTTTGTTTTGTTGTTGCAGTGTAGTGAAGTTTGTGCGGATTGCTGCGTTTTAGGCTTGTGGTTGTGTTTCGTTAGAGTTTGAGCTCTGTGTAAGCAGAGGGGTGACATTGTTAGAGGATTGGTTAGTTGGCCTTTCTGTCCTTGCAGTTATGTCTAGGTGTGATGCTTGCTATCATTCATTATTCCATCTAAGTGTTTGGTGCTTCCCAATTCAAAATTCTGTCTATATGCGAGGAGGCTAGTGATCATGATTCTATCCGGGTGTTGACCTTGTCATCATTACGGTTTCATCTAAGTGTGGCATGAGCTAACATTCATAATCCTGTCTAGATGTGATGCAAGCTAAAATTGAGAATTCAATCTAAGTGTAGTACATACTAATATTCACATTTCTATCTAGATGCGGCACAGGCTGCATTGAGAATTCCAGCTAAGTGTGGTACATGCTAACATTCACATTTCTATCTAGATGCGGCGCAGGCTCGATTGAGAAATCCAGCTAAGTGTGGTATATGCTACCATTCACAAACCTGTATTGAAGTGACGCAAGCAAAAATTGAGAATTCAATCTAAGTGTGGTACATGCTAACATTCATAATCCTGTCTAGATGTGACACCGGCTAAGATTGAGAATTCTATCTAAGTGTGGTACATGCTAACATTCATATTGCTATCTAGATGGGGCGCGGGCTAAATTGAGAATTCAATCCAAGTGTGGTACATGCTAACATTCACATTTCTATCTAGATGCGTCGCAGGCTAAATTGAGAATTCCATCTAAGTGTGGTACATGCAGCAAAGCAGATGAAGCATTTGCAGCAAAGCAGACGAAAAAACCAAGAACAGGTTAAAATTGTGTACAAGACCAAAGAAAATTATTTTGATTCTTATGTGCACCAACGAGTCAGGAAAAGCCTACAAGTTAAATGGGCTGAAAAAAACCAGAAACGATTCTACTGAACATTTTTTATTATCAGCAAGGAGAAAGGGTTTAGGTTAGGAAGAAACTTGACCCCCTTGCCAGTACCCGAATGTCTTTTGTCTCTATTTCGATTTTTCTACAGAGAACAGGGATCCCTGCCAGCAATGTCCTCTTCTGCTATGGATGCGCCTAGAAGACAGAAGAAGTCGTCTCATTTTGTTATATTTGTTTCTATTGTTGTTTATTATTTTTTGTCACCTTGGTCTGAAAGTGTCGACCTTAGAAAACGAGCAAGTCCTCTAAAGGGACAAATCATTTTTGTAAAAAGAAGCCCATAAAACATAAGGCCAAAAAATGAGACAGGCAAATGTATTTATTGCCTAGAAATTACACATAGGTGAATGTGTTTACTGAAAACACACCAGGTCCCGGTATTAGACAGCATACAGTAAGAAAAAAGTAAATGGGTACGCAAAAGTCACTTTTGCAAAAAAAGAACCAAATGATATGATAAAGTTTTGTTTTAGGAGGCAGGGATGTTCAAAAAATCTAATGGAGGTTGTTTAGCAGGAAGGAATGTTTAAAGGTAATACATAAATGGGTTTTAAAGGGTTGGTTTGAAAGGAAAAATATTGACAATAGAGACACTTATTTTTCAAAGGAAACTCATTCCGTTTAATATTGCAGGTGGGGAGAAAGAGAACCCTATGTACCCGCAGAATTGGCGGCACTCGAACCTATGAGCAGAGAGAAGGGTCAAGTGACCTAACCAGATGCCCTACACGAATGTGTCTGCTGTGTGCTTTTGACAGTGGACAAACTCCTGTGAAAATTCCCATATCGTTGAATTCCCCAAGAAGTGGCCGAACGCTCTCCACGTTTTAAAATGGTATACAAAAAGACATTAAAAAATGAAAAGTAATGCACTAAGTGGCCCATGCAGTGAAAGTGCCAGGAGCTTGCTGCAAAGCACGCCTAAAAAGAGGACAAATACGACCGGACAGACGATCTATTGAGTCCAAACCAAGATGATTTGGGTGGAAGAAATACACAATGAATAAAGAAGAGAGGGAAAATCAATGTGTAAAAATACAAATGGGGAACCAGGAAATGTTATGGGATGGGAGCGATGGAACAAATGTGGAGTATAAGCCACACGTGAATAAAGTGTGACAAGCGGGCTGGTGGGGTACCTCAAAGCGTGACCGTCTTTCAAATTTTCATAGTGGCTGTAAAATTATCTGAGGCATATAGTTAGTTTAAAGTTAACTGAGTAATAGAGGTGGGATTTAGATAAAAGTAAACAAAGGTATTCTTTAGGGACACATACATGTTTAGACTAGGAGAATATAATGTGTTAGTACTGACATTGTAGAAATGTTGTAGGATACCTCCCATATTAAAATAAATTAGGGTGATTATATTTTTATAATATAAAAAATATTTTAAAAAAAAACATAACTTTCAATTACAAGTTACAAATGCATATGTCATACATCATAAAAGTACAAAAAATGGCACCAACCACAAAATACAGTGATTCCAATGCATTTGTGTTTCATATCTGAACACCACGATCACAAGCTATTTCCGTAAGAAGCTGTATAAAGTATAAGACAGAGCACATAATTTCCCACCTGCTGCAGATCATGCAATTTTTCGCAATTTCAAAATTTCTAACAAAACATACTGATAGTTTTTTGGATCAATTCCATTGGGAGCCCATGATTTCGACTTAGTGGATCTTACACAAGTATAGGGAAAATGCAAATTATATCTACTTCAGTTCGAGTTCATTGGTGTTCTCCAAGGCCAGAGCCATCAAGAAGTTTGCAGTTGCAATTGTAATGCTGATGGAAGGTGAGGCACGCCTCAAGTGGAGGAAGCCTGAATGGTGTCTTTTCCAAAACACAAGTAAATTGGGTGTTGCATGAATTGAGAGTCTATGGGTCACTTTGTAGGAAAGATGGGCATTTCAGTAAATCACTTGATCTCCCAATATCTTTTCTTTGTATGATACAAATCAAAGCAAGGCTGTTGGAAGAGGGCCGGCTTTGAAGGGCATGGGGGACAGTACACCTGAGTATTCCTCCTCCTTCCTTGTTTTGTACACACCTTACATCTTCTGTATGTGTAAGCGGATTCAATTCAACACTACAGCTAAGTCAATGCCTAGTCTGGGATGCTGAGGGAAACCCTTATTGATATATTTTTTATGTCCAGTTCGTTTACTCTGGATGACAACCCTTAAAACCCCTCTCTTAGAATCCTCCTGACCCCACTGAGCCAAGAAGTAGGTTTGTTTTGCAAATTAAAAGGTTTATTTGAAAATTAAACAATATATATATATATTAATGTTTGGTAGCACACTTGTGAAGATGATAGTGATCGACAATGGATAATGTTGCAGTGGTACACTCTTTGTGATGGCTTAGAAGTGATACAGAGAGGATAAAGTAGCTGAGAATGCTTTTATGGCTTCAAGGACAATGCAATGATGAATGAAAATGCAGTACAGAAAATAAACCCGATATGACTTCAACAAAAGACAATGTAATCACTTTTCTTTGACAATTCACCCCCCCCCTCTATGCAAGGTAAAGAGATGGGAGGAAAGCACACAGTTCTCAGGAATGCAATCAAATGTAATTCAGTTCCCCCCTAGCAAGCTTAGAGGAAAACAGGTAGGAGTTTTAAACACAGGCAAAATCCTTTTAAATGTGGTGGCAATGAAGTGAAAAATATACTCAAATTGCTTTTAATTCCCTATGGGGGATTCAGGGTAGTTGATAGATACTTTGAATCAGTTCAGGCCAGCCCTATCAATGATTTAGGGATGGTTATTAGGTTGAAAACAGATTTCAGGGATGGAAGCAAAAACAAATATTTTTACCCGTGGCTAAAATGAAGCAAAATGTCAAATCGCGGCAATTTAGTCGCGTGCGTCGAGTGCAATTACGGAGGCACTATAAGGGGTAGGAAGTTGGTTCTATGTTCGTTGGGAAGCCTAGAATCTTAGCTTTAAGATGAAAGTTAAATCTTGTTCATAGTGCAAACGGTTCCGGAGATACGGCCAATGTAGTAAAAAGGTAGTTTTTCGGATTTGAAATTTTAAAGCTCAGAATGACAGATGACAGTTTTCAGTTTTAAAGATGACAGAATGACACGATTCTAGGAGGCAGTTCTAATAGGCTAAAATAGTTTGGATTAGATTATTTTAAACTAAGAGATTGGTTTTGGCACAGTGCTAGCTGTGTACTCACACTAGATTTTGGACAGGAATGCGAATTCGTCACCGATCGGGTCAGGATTGGCTGGACTTCTGCTAGCGGTTCTTCACAGCGATCTGGTCTCTGGTTCTGTTATCGGTTCTGCTAGCGGTTCCAGATACAGCGGTCTCTGGTTCTGCGGGTCTGGATCAAGTGGATTCTTAGCAAGCAGCAAACCGCACAGCCCGGCGGTTGAATAGTTTGCAAATGATTTTTGAGGCCTGCTGAAGAGAACTCAGCTTGTGGGTTAGCCTCTCTACTACAAGTTCTGAAGTAAAGTTCTGGATCCCTGGAGTTCTGGATTTGAAGTCTGGAGTCTCCCGGCAAAGCGTCCCGCAAGAAAGGGGAAAGTGAATGTCCCTACCTGGGTTCCAGTGGCTCTTTTTATGTGTTTAGAAAGTGGGTGGGTCGGCTCATTTTCTATGCCCAACCCTCTCAACTTATCATTGGCCAGTTCCTCCTCTCTCCCTTGATTGGGGGAACTGGGTTGTGAGTCGGAGTGATGAGGTAGGTTTATAGTCAGAGGATCCTCCCCTTGTCAAATTGCACACAAATCTACTTCTGATTCAAATATATATTTATCTATGTGCCATTCTTCTAATATTATAGGTCCAGTTATTTTCTGTAGCACCAAACCATCCGATCCCTGTCTTTGTACGATGTTGTGTCCACTTATGACAGAATTCTCCCCTTTTCATCCAGATAACGACCTCTAAACCTTTCCAGATTTTACACAAATGTGTACCAGGGATATGGGTTTCAGATGATAAAGTGTCAGATTTTTAACATGCATACATTTGGAGTAACAACCTTTTTTTCCGCTACTATCCCCAAGAACATACCACAGGGTCCTAACACCTCTTAAAATGTGTACAGAAAAATCACAAGAATGATGATGTTATTTATATAATTTTTACAAGTCCGCACTATGAATTATCCATCTTTTTAAAATCATGCTCTGGCCCCAAAGGGGTGTGGTTTTCCAAAGCACATGGTGGAATTTCTGGTTTATCCACTTCCCCCAAGGTCAGCTTGCTCTCACAGGCACTGCCCCTCCCAGTTTCTCCCAAGAGGAAGCCATTTTACGACCCCCCCCATATAACATTTGCCTGAGCAAGGGACAGTGCTTTGTTTAGTTTCCTGTAGTCCCCAGGTGCCACTCCCCTAATTCAATCAGAGAGGTGTCATCTCCTTTTGGCCGGGGCAGCAGGATGCATCCAGGCTTGGGAACATAACTGCTGAATTCCCTCTCCTGTCGGGGGTAGTTGTCAGGCAGAATCCAGTTTCATTAAGCCTGGCTTCAGCTAAATGTCACTTTTGTTCCCAGTTTTTCTTCATTCAAATCAAACTCACAATTTCTGCACATGCAGCTAGAATGCTGAATCTAAGTTCAAAACTATGACATTTAACAGTTGCAACCTATGTTACACTCAAAAGTAGGTCACTCATTTATTTTAAACATTTCGATTTTAGTGGCTTTCCGTCCATTTAACTTAAGCTGCTGACATCCACAGCTCAGCCAGTTTTGTTATAAACACTGTTTTGGGCTCTTCATCTTTCCAGATTTTGTATGCACACAAGAATACATTCTGCCAAATGTCTGCTGGTGTTCATTGAGATATTTGAATATCTTGTGATGTTTAAAATAGGCATTTTGAGCTTGCATTCAGGGAAACAAAGGTGATTTTAAAGCGCTTTTTTTAGCCAACCGGCACTGCTGTTTTTCCTTTGGCACACATTTCACTCATGGCCCTCCTGGCCCATCATGCTTACACTGGTGGGTGGCAGGTCAGGGGACCACTTTGCTGTGCGCAAAACTGCACGGTTCTCTAGGATTCTGGCGCAAATGTGGGCTTTGCCGCCCTCTTGGATTTCCTAAGCCCACAGCACCAAATGTTGCAACATAATAGTCCAAACGTGGGTCAGGACACCCAACAAACGGTTGTGTCTTCCTGGGTGTGGCAGGCACATAATCAGCAAAGTGTTGTTCTTGCAATCTGGCTACATCCTCTACTTCTGCAAAGGACGATGAATTAAGTGCGGCAGCAGAGAAAGCCAAAGATAGAAGGAGTCTATTCACTCCAAAAGAAATACCAGCTTATCTGACAATCCATTGGTTTTCATCAGTAAATACAGTATACAAACGCACAAAATCAAGAAAATAATTCTCAAACATTGGCCCTTACTGACCTTTGACGACAAATATCAGAACGTGTTTCAAGATAAACCCATATTTGCGTACCAGCGAACAAGTAACCTACAAGACCTTATCGTGAAGACCAAACCTCATGTGAACACAAAACTGAAATCTAAGCAACAAGGTACTTTCCCCTGTATGACATGCAGTAATTGTAATAACATTACCAAAGGCAATACTGTTACGCACCCCAGGGCGGGAGAAAAAGTCAAGATCAAGGATTACTCAACATGTACATCACAAGGTGTCATATTGCATTAAATATCCATGTGGATTACTATATGTTGGACAAACCAGTCAAAAAGCGCGACTGAGATGGAACAAACACAAACCTAACATAATCTATACTCACCAGTTGCTAGACACTTTAATCAGTCTAACCATCAAGTAACTCAAATCAGATTTCAAATTCTGGAAGTTGTACCATCCACCATCCTAAGAATGAGCTTCACGAAGAAACTTGAACAGAGGCAATTTCATTTAATTTCGAATTTCAACAAAAAAAGTGTCCAATGAAATTCTTTCATCAGCCCTGGGGTTGCCAACACGTATAGTGAATACTACTGTGTAATGCTTACTCAGTCATTAATAATTTCTGATATTCATATTTCCCAAAAGGAAGGGAAGAAAATTCTTAATCGAGTCTTTTAGTAGTAATTTAATTCTTTCAATTGTAGCTCAATATTGCCGAAGAAGCAGAGTCTGTATATTGCCAATGCATTTCGGACCTACATTTGGTCCTTCATCAGGGCGGACTCTACAAAATGAAACAATATGCTTAATCAGTTATACATATATCAAAAACCAGACAGTAATCCACAGACACAATCGGTCAAAAATTTGTCGGTGACTCAAGACCTACTAGTGTCACACCCAAAGCGTAAGACATTAAAAGACATTTTTTAACCAGACTATAATATACAGTCAAAATCTGGCAAGAGCTTGTTGTTCATTCAAGAAGCCTTTAGCGTCCCACCAAGAAAGTAAGACAGAGCATATTTCAGAACAGGCTTGCAGCTTACTCTATGTTCTTGGTAATGTTTCACCATTTTATCGAGCAGCTAATGCGTTGATACCATATTATTGACTCCACACCATTCAATGTTAGACCGGAAAAATAAACTCAAACATAATTTGAAATGTACCTGCACAACAATGTGTCTAATCTTTAGACAATCTCTGTCTATATCCTTAAGCGCACTCGTATTTTTAGCGCTATGAATCCATTTGTCCTGTATGTTAAATAACCACACTCCTTTAGCTGCCGATCGGTCACTTCTATAACTTTCAAGTTAATGCATATAACTCTGGGTGCTCCAATATAAAGCTTCTGCAAAACAAATAATATGAAAGTTGTTCTTAGATTTGCGCTTCTATCTATATTGTCTTATATGTATGTTATATATTTGTCTCATTGTCGCTGTTAAATACACAGAGATACTAATTACAGGATTTCGTACCGTGTTCTAAACTGTGTGGTTGCAATTCGTGTCACTGTATCTGTACACAGACTGGCCAGGTACCGAGGAAAATGGCAACCAGGCCATCTCTCAACGATTATCGTCTATTCTGTAGCCCCTAGTGAATGATGTATAATGTTAGCCACTTCTTATAGTGTGCGTAGCTTTTCTAGCATCTGCTTCTCCTTTTTGTTGTAAAATTGTTCTTACCATGTTGGCTAATCTCTGGACAAAAATCTGTGTTCGGCAGCGTGGTCGCGGCCAGGTAAAGAAGTCCGGCCGCGGGTTGTTGCCGTTGTTATGGAAACTCGCATCGCGAGTTTGACACATCGTGAGAAATATGTCCATACGTGGCGACACGTAGCGTTCTGGTGTTGCCTAGGCAACCTACCGGTTAGTCACGGAGATTATGAAGAAAAAGCCGGTACTAGTTGTCACTGGTTAGAAAAATGTTACATCTTCAAAGTACAAAAACTATACTCCGTTCCGAAAGGTACAGAATAACTATGTACCCATGTTCATCATTAATAACGGTGCATCTAAATAAAAGCAAGGCTAAATGCGCTTCGATACATTGTGGCAAGATATTCACTTGAGGTTCCGTGAGGGAGCATAGCTTGTCCTTATTTAGCATGGATGTACCTTCTTTCTCTTTAAACCTTATGGTAACACGTAAACATTGGCCGTTAAAGCCAAACTTAATGTGCTGTCAAAAATGCATAGGTAAAGACAGTTGAAGGGTGTTGGCAGATTGTGTAGATAGTTAGAACTAAACTATGCTTCCGTTTATGTTATAGACATTTGGTCTTTTCTACATATCGTGCATTAACCCGTCCAAATGTATTTAATTTAGTGTATGCACCTATGTGCATTGAACATAGGATATGTATATAATATGTGCCTACTGTGGTATAAATGGCACTCATATCTGTCCATAACATCAAGTGACTAATTTTTCTCGTACAAATATACATATACATATCTCTGGATACAGCCCTAGACATGCATTTTCTAAAAAATTCTTATCTCTTGATTAACAATGATCAAAAATTCTTGACTTGTAAATCAGACATAACAAATAATGAGGGTGATTTTGAATAACATAGGATATACAGCAGCGCTAAGGTACCTATCACAATGAACAAAATAGTTCTAACAAAGCAATTTCTTTTCGATTGGCGTAATTAGGGATGCATACCCATTTAGTCTCATAGAAATTACTCTCAATAGTTTGCAGCTATACCTTTGGCAATTGCTACATTGTTTACATGTTATTTTGTAAGAGTCATTGTCTATATCTAGAATAAGGTAGTGCAAACCCTTTGAGGAACTTGTAATCTATATGCAACATAATCCTGGTTGAGATGCTAATCCATGGTTCTGATAAATATTGTTCTCATCAGTTAACATATCAATGACTTAATGACTTTTACGTGCCATACTGGTCTGTGTCTTGCTTTACAAAAAACAATGTAAATCTAGTTCTTCATTCAATCCACGGGGAGATACTGTGTCCAATTTCTCGATCCAGTACGCTTCTCTCTGTTCAAGTTTCTTCGTGAAGCTCATTCTTAGGTTGGTGGATGGTACTACTTAGAATTTGAAATCTGGTGTGTGTTACTTGATGGTTAGACTGATTAAAGTGTCTAGCAACTGGTGAGTATTGATTTTGTGTCCTTATGTTAGATTTGTGTTTGTTCCATCTCAGTCGCGCTTTTCGACTGGTTTGTCCAACATATAGTAATCAATGGACATTTAATGCAATATATGACACCTTGTGATGTACATGTTGAGTAATGGTGTCTTTCTTTAATTATTATAGTCATTAAAGTATTGCCGCAAAATAATTAGTCTCCTTGTAACTAAACCGAGTTTGTCTTTGTATTGTGTGCATCACCTCACAAATTCCTATTTGCATCTGTCCTATTAAAACCCCAAATCATAGTCCCATTGAGAGCAATCCCTTTTGCCTACAAGTCGATTGGTTATGTGTCTGTCACTGAAACCCAATTTTCCTATTCTGAGCTAAACTCCTTCCCTGAGCTGCCCGCCATTCTAAATCCAGTGTAAAACTAACTTCTGTTTGCCATTGTATGTTTCCCGTTTGCATTTGCTTTCTCCCAAAACCGATTTTCCCACTTCATTTCTATTTTTGCCCTGGTGTGCTGATTAGTATTCTCAAAACTTTCCCTATCTCCTAAAGTATAAGCAATTCAAATTTCCCTTCTTTCTGTCCCCTAGCAATTGTGAGTAATCAAAATCCCATTCTGCCATTTTGCTCCAAAAACGGGTTTTCACTTTCTTTGCTGGCTTCCCATCTTGGGGTGGTGGGATTTAGCCCAAATCCGATTTTGTCTCTCTATTCCTACTCCATGCCACTGCCTTCCATTCAAAGGAATCAAGTTAGCTGATGTTTGGAGGTGGGTGTTGCAGGGGGGAGTGCTAAACCGTTGGTGTTATCTCTTTATAAAATAGTTCTGTGTGAATTGTAACAGGATATCTTAACCTAATTGTTTTGTAGAGATCAGTGCATGTGTGTTACCACAACATTGGTGGCTCTGAAATATTTTGATTTTCCTTTTGCAATAATAAATTAATAAATATCCTATTGATACACACCGGCCTGATTCCTGGTCCATTGTGACACAGGGTGCTTGTGGAGGTTGGGTGTGAGACGGGTTAGAGGCCTACTCAAAGAAAAAGTACATGTGGTTTATTAAAAATAAAAAGCGCTTTATTGTACGCCACGTTCATTGTCGGGGAAGAGTCCCTGGCTGGAGTGTGCTGTGTAATAAAACTGTTACAGATATATGGGAAACCATTTAGCCCTGTTCTTTTATTCCACCTAACATAGCTAAGTCTTGAGTCTCAAGGTTAGTGTACACCAACGATTTTCTCCTTGTTGATTCCACCATAGTGGGCTTGCAGAGATTATTAAATGCCTTTGTGGGGGAAAACCGGTTGAAAATCAATCCATCTAAAACAAAGGTATTGAATTTCTCTGCAAGGAAAATGGTGTCCAAGGGGAAATGGGAGTTGGGCGGAGAACACTTAGAAAATTTTACCAGAATGATTTACTTGGGTTTCTATTTTTTGGGTTCCCACAATAAGAGCGAAGTAATGTAATTCTTCAAACAGAAAACCCACCTAATTATTCCCCACATGTTACTAGCAAAAAACAGGTTCTGCAGATATTCGGTTATCCCGTTTGTTAAAATGTACCTAGGAGTAGTCCTACCGAAATTGACTTATGGTATTGGGGTTCACCCGTGCTGGGTGGTTGACGTTTTGGCCAAGGTAGAAGCCAGGATATGGAGAAGGCTTATGGGAATACCCAACTCTGTCCCCACAACCACTATTTTGTTTGATTTGAGCTTTAATGGGAAAACATCTGTAGTGAGATGAAAAAAACTGACCTATCGTAAACTTCTGGAGTCTCGTGAAAACTTGCTATATTCAGTACTTGGGCTAGTAATGCAAAAAAATTAGAACAAGTCTTTGAATGATTTCAGAATTGTATGTGAAGGAATGCTTAACAGTTTGTGTATGACAAGTTTGGATCTTATGAGCAATCTCTCTAGGGTGAAGAAAGTTCTGAACTAATTCGATTGATGTGTCCTGACTGAAAAATGCCACCTGCAGAAGAGTCTTAGGGGGTCATCACAAGTTGGGTGGAGTGGTAAAATCTGACGGTAAGGCTATTACTGCCACATTTACTGCTCCGCCCAACCGTGTTCTGAGGTATTCACCTTCAGGTCTGAGTTGGAGGTGAATACGCCGACTTTAAGCCCATTTTCTGCACTAATACCACTGGCGATAATAGCACCCCCCCCCCCAACCCCGGAAGTTGTTTCATCAAAGCGTGTATGCATGTATTCCAGCCATCCCCTCTTTATTTTGCTTTGTCACCCCAAGTGGTACTGGTGTGCCCAGACGTGGGTCCTGTGCCTGCTGGGACTAGAGACCCAAGCTACTCACTGATGGCACCCAATGAGGCCGAAATAGATCTGGGGATGTGTGTGGTCTCGTGCAGAAGGGATTGTGATGTAGCAGTTTGGGGCTGGACTGCCCCTTTGGGGGTGGGTCCAAGCCTGATATTCATATGGTCTTTACCCTTTCTGTAATGGCTTGGCAGGCGAAGAACAAAGGTCAGAGCAATTGCCAGAGGTTTAAGATGAAGTCTAAAGCTACCAGCCATCACCTCTTTTTTTTGCCTTGCGTATGCATGCGCGCCAGCTTACAAATTGGGTCCAAGCTGGGGTAATGAATGACTAACCATGGAGGCCTCCAGTGGGGGTAGTGGGTGCTGAGAGGCAGTGTGTTTTCCTGGACACAGTGACTTGGCAGAGGTGAAGAGCATTGAGGGAGAACTGCATGTTATACCTCCACCTCCTGGCACATGACAGTGTGCCAGGAGGTAGAGGAACGAGCTATGACGAATCTTGGTTCTGTGCGTATGGGAAGGTTAGAGCGGCAGGCTGAAAGAAAGGATGGCTGTTTGCGAGGCACTCATGTATGGGGACTCTCCGAAACTTGGGAAAAAAAAGCATAGATGCAAGGAAATACATTTGACAATAAAAATTCTAATCCTGCAATCATCTTATCTATATTAAGAGCCTCGAATGGTTCCATGCCGGAAACAGCCCTGAGCGCTGTATCGATGTGCTTCATCCTTTACGGCAACCTTCACTCAAACGTCACATTGTCAAAAAGGCCCACACGGGCTAGTTTCATTGGACACTCCGGCGAACAGTAAAAATATTGTTGCCAGCACTTCTACGTCTGCGGCGGTGCACTGTCTGCAGGCGTCAACCAACCCGTGTTCACCCAAAGCAGGGCAACCCGGCAGCTTCAGAAACCTCAACCCCCCTGCCTGCGCGTCACTGGCTACCGCTACCTGCCCGGGATCCCCTTTGTAATGGCCTTCATTCCACTCAACGCAGAAGCTGGCTCTCTCAGGCGGCCAGCAGCACATTTCCAAAAGCCGTAACACCAGCAAACACGAAACTAACCAACCTCTACGAAAGAGAGGACCGGCGACCAGGAGATGGGCTTTCTCTTGCTATGCAGACACGCGAGGACAACACCCCAACGCAGATCAGCAGAGTTCAAACGATCCTGAAATGCAGGCGGGGAAATGGGGCTATATGCACACACTCATATTTCTGTGTTTTACGTTCTTCCGCCTAAAATAATTCCAGCACCTATGTATCCTATGTTTTTGCATGTGTTACAATTTTATATTGCGATTCATGTGTTTAAGGTTAAGAAGATAAAAATAAGAAAAGATTTATGTCCGAATCCTCCAGCTTCTAAACGCTATGATAGCAGTATATAATCCAAGTTAATGGTCCTCAATGAATTGCTCTCGCATGGTTAAAGGGCTGTCTGATCCCTGCCCGGGTTAAAAACGACGTCCTGCAGACTGAGCACAGATGTTTGAAGCGATCGCTTAACACGATGAGGTATCTTGCACAATAACACCCCTCCCCACACGTTTGCTTCTGGCTGCCTGTGTGGGCGAGTGCTGAAATACCCGAAAAGTGATGGATGGAAAGCTATGAATGCGTTAAACCGCTGGGAATTATTCGGGGCAGCTTTCCTTTCAATCATTGTTTATGCCGTCAGTGCCATTGCAGCAGCGGAAAAAAAACATTTGCAAGTCAGTGCCTGACCCGTCCCTAATGGGGCGCTTGTCCATCACGAGCTGGTGGAAAGCGGCGCCGTTAGTTTAGTTGATGTCGGAAATTAATATACATGGATGGGGAAGAAGGGCATAGGTTCACCCGGTTCTGAACTAGCTTGTGCTCTCTGGCAGCTCATGAGCCATGTCCCTCCGAACCGTATTTTGCGCAACTCCCATAACCTCCCACCTTGGCTTTCCTTCGCACACGTCTCATTCTTACAGCCGCCCCCTCATCTAATTCCCCTCACCCCCCGAATCGCGGTCACCCCCGCCTCTCTGCGCCCTCGAATCGTCCTCGTTTGTCTTAGTTGCCTTCGCTTCCGCCTTTATTCTCATCCCAACACACTTGGTCTTTGGTAATTCCCCCTTTCTCCGGGGACCTCTCATGCCCCACACCCGAGTCCTCTCCGCTTCCCCCTTTGTCAGTCGAGTTCTTCGTTTCGCTGTATTCCCCGCCCCATCTCTTATTTAACCCCATGTGTCATTTTCCTGTAAGGCACCACCACATCCCTTCTTTTTTTTCTGGTGGTCTTCTTTCCTCTCGCCTCCATTTCGTTGCAGTCTCCGCTCTCATCAGCTCAAGTCCCTCCTTGACACGTGTTCTGCCTCTGCGCCCTCACTTTCCATTTCCTGTTCCCTGTTTTCTCTTCTACCAGCCTCCTTTCTCGCCGACGCCATCCCTCAACCTCCATGGTCTCGCAGCTCTATTACCCGTGCAGCCCTGCCACTCTCGCCCCTCAGATCGCCCAGCTTAAGTCTCTATTCAAACCCCCCCCCCCTCCACTATCGTGCGATCCCTCTCTTAGCAGCTCATTCCCTATCCCCGTTCTCCTCTCCCATCCCAATTCGGCTCGCTACCACCCATGTGCCACGCCACTGCTCCGTGCACTCTGGTTCCAACGACCCCTATGCTCCCCTTACTCTCCTCTCTGCCCCACTCTTGGGGCTGAATACCCTTCTCCTTCTCCCCATCTTATTGCCACCCGTCCGTCGGCACTCTCCCCTGCCAGCCCACATCTGATCCTGATCCCTGTTATGCCTCGCCACCTACCATCCGCCCCCTCCACCCTCCTTTCCCCACGGTCCGCGTCTCCCATTCACTCTTGTGCCCCTCTCTCATCTTCGCGCCAGCAGCCCTCATCTGACGCCTGTACGTGTTCCCGTTCACCACTAGCCTCTCTCTCGCAATGAGTGCAGGCAGCCGACGCCCGCGCGATTAGTCAGGCCCAGAAATCCCCTTGCACCTCAGGCGGGCGCGGGATACGTGAAAGCGAGGGCGGCCGACCCGGATGTCGGGGCGGTCCGGTCTGCGCGCGGCCCTCGACGAAAGAGCTCGAGGCTCTGCGCGGCACTGGCGTGTCGGGGACGGAACACAATCCACACATATCAATCCTTTCATTCCCAGGACCACCCAGAATGCCGGCGGGGGTTCCTAGCACGGAACTAGCGCCCTGAATTCGCCCTCGACGGCGTCCCCTCTCACGCGCGGGTCTTGTGTAGCCCAGAGTCTTGAAGCGAGGCGAACAGCCCGGGCGCGCGGGAGCACTGCCTGCCGCTTCCCTGGCAGTGCTGCTCTCGCGTCTTGCCTGGCCGGGAGGACGTTTCGAGAACATGCGAGCACGGCAGGTGCAACCAGGACTTAAGCCCCACTCCACACAGGATCCCCGCCTCCAAACCATAGGGTGACCACATTGGGCCCTCTCCCACCACATTCCAATGGCTTTTTTGTTTATTTTAAACCCGTCCCCCCAGTTTTGCGAAAAGTGAGGATGATCACATCTAGACTGCATATAAAGATTCAGCATGAACATCAATTTAACGTTGGCAACATTTAATTAATAAACCAAATAATTACTTATCGTGCCGGATAAGCTCGAGCCCCCATCCTTTCAGTTACCCGCCACCTGCATTAATTAATTGCGCCACAGACTGTTTCAGAATTAAGGCATAACAAAAGCTCCTTGCTTCTTTTTTTACTGCTTACAATCACAGCAAAGTCGCACAGTTGATATCAAGGAGCAGTTCCTTAATTGGAATGTATTATAGGATCCCGGGGGCGGGGCGCAGATTGTTAAGGGGGTAGTGTACGGCTTTTATGTTTGTGGCCCGTCCCAGTTTAGATAAAAAAAAATCTGGTCGTTCTAGCAATAGGGTCCAAATGCCATCGAGGCAGAGGATAGACATAAGGGCACGTGTACAGCTTGACGCTGAAGAAATCCATAGGTAGACTCACCAGCTCGATGCTCTATGGCTGGCTGTTTATGTGATATTTTATTTATATCGCGCTTGTACACAAGTGTTTCAGAGCATGACCAGGCAAAGGGAGGGCAACAAGGGAGAACAAAAAACAACGATCTTAATGGGCCCAGTGACATTGAGACTGGGCAAGTGCATGGGGAAGGAAAAAGGGGAAGTGCATGGAGGGGGAGAATATGAAAGTCTAACAGAATAGCGTGAATGGGAGCGCACTATGCAAAATACAAACGTAATTGGACGGATAGACAGACAGGTGTACAAAGTGGATAGTTTGTTTTATTTAAAACCTCATTTTTTATTTATAGTCTTGGCACGTTTCATTTTTAGAAGGTCACTATGGTGCATGCATTTGGGTCACAGAATCAAGAGATTTACTGCATTTTTTTTCTCGATATTGGGCAGTTGTGTAGCTGGTGTGTGTTACCATCTCTGATACTGCTTTTTCTTTTGGTTTCTTTGAGGCAAATCAGACACAATGAGACTGGCCTACAGCTGAAACACCCCTGCCAAGCGAGGTCACCGAGCAGAGCTGCGCCCTGGAATGTGTGATGCCTCAGGCTGCCATGGTCAGTTCAGGCCCCTGCTGAAAATGTACACAGCTGCTGGCTCAAATCCCAAAGCCAGTGGCTACCTCACAGAAATGGAACTGAAAGCCAATCGCAACTGCAGGCTTCCTTCCCCTTTATCCGAAATTGACCTTTTTGTTATCATACAAACTTCATGGGTGGATTTAGTAACTCAGTTTGTATATAAGAATGACCCATACCTGCGAGGGGCAGAGCAGTGAGCAGCCCTCCCATGCACTGGTGTGTTTTTCTGGTATCTTGTGTATTATTTGTGCCTGAGGTGTTGGGGGCACACTGGTATCGTGGAGCAGAGGCATTGCTAAGGAGGTGGCTGAGGGGGCTATAGCCCCTTGTCTTTTGGTTGTAGCCCCGGATAGAAGCTCAAGGACTACAACCAAAGGTTATAGTTAGCCCCGAATCCCACCAGTCCAGGCATTAGCTTAGCCCCTGATCTTTTCCAGACCTAGCAACAACCCTGTCTTGGTGAGCAGGATGGATCTATGTGATTATTGTGATGGCCGAAAAAACAGACTTTTTTTTAACCCTTTACACCACATATACATGCGGGGAAGACCTCTGCAGCCCCCCATATTAATATTATACTCTAAACCCCCCCACATATATATGTGGTCTAAGGGGAGGTAAAAAAAAAAGTCGGCATTTTCAGCCGTCGCAATTCCCAGGTCGACATTTTTGTACGATACTAAGCAGGACAAGCATTTAACAGTGTGTACCCTGTACGGTCACAGTACCAGGGGCACCACCTTGGTTTTCCCAGGGTGTGGGGGCGGGGGGTGGCCGGCGGCAAAAAAAAAAAGAAAAAAAAAAAGTCCCATTCCAAGAATGGAGACTTTAATGAAAATAGCGTTCGGGAGGGGGGAGCACCCGCGTTTTCGGCACAGTACCAAATGGCTTGGTGTTAGTCAAATTTTGTTTATTTTAGACGCAGTACATAAAAAAGCACATAAGATAGCGCAACACAATGCATACATGTAAAAACATCAATATAAAATATATGAAAATGACGCAATTAAAACAGGAAAGAACAGGAATAATGTCAATACTATAAACTCATTAACACAACGGCAAAGTGGCTTGAATGCTCACTGGTTTTCTGGGCTGTGTGTGGGATGACCCAGTGCAGAGCCGGCCTTAGGGCAGGGCGGGCGACCGCCCAGGGCGCAATTAGCCACCCATGGCGCCAGCTGGGGGAGCCTTTCAAGGGCTACCCTGATCTGGCATGGTTGGAGAAGTGTAATTTTTAAATCAAATGCGCTCCCGGGCGCATTTAACTACAATACAGCGCTTTGGTGTAAGGCGCTTTATAAATCAATAAATACAAATACAATAGGAGGCTGTGGCACCTTATTAAAATGATAATCGCCCACAATAGGGTACTGGCACCCTATTCAAATAATTACCACCCTGCTCCTCCTATTGTTAAATGCACCAGCTCTGGAGAGCACGTTTAATTATAAAACGACGTTTCACCCATCACAAAAAGAAACATTTGGCGCCTGCAACCCCCACCCCCCATTGACCAGGGGCTAAATAGCTTCTTTTTCTGCCCGCGGCGCTCCTGCCACTAAGGCCTGCGCTGACCAGGTGTCATCTGGGTGTGTGGCGGATAGGCCCGTTGATGCACATGCGTCATTCTCTTCCATTGTGCTATGGTTGGCAGGACTATGCAGCTCTGCGCACCGATTTGCAACGCTGTGTCGGATTGCCTGGAACTATTATGCTACGGAGGGTGCCGGAGCTATGCTCCCCGGTTTGCAAGGCCCGTTTTGCGGCCACTGTGAGCTATGGCCTCGTGGCTGGAGGGCCATGTGCTGCTCCCCCACCCCGTTTGCGTTTGCAAGGCAATGCGTGATGTCTCATGGCGGGGTGGCCGGCAGGCCCATGCGGCTCTGCTTCCCAGTGTGCAGGTCCGTGTGTGTTGTACCGTGGTCCCTCTGTTGCCTGGGGAGCAGAGCAGCCTTGTGTCTGTGCGCAGCTCCCGATGTCTGCTGCTGCTAATCGCACGTTTCCCGCTCCTAGAAAAGGAGCCGAGACGGGCTCTGTCTGTCTTTGACATAAAAGATGGCGAGGCCACCCCTCCCCCAGTCTCTGGCTGCCGGCTTCCCTCCTCCCCCCTCCCCTCTCCCACTTTGATGCTTCCACTTCCTCTAAACGCTCTGCGCTTATTTTTTTCAGAGCCCGGAGTCCGCGCTCTCTCCAGACGAACACACGAAGCCCTCGATGCCTACACCGCAGCACGGGCCGCCTGCTACCCGACACCACATAGGCAGGCACACGCCAAATGTCCCTGTTGCAGGGAGATTCTGCCGCAATCGGCGCTTATATCTCCCTTTCTATGGCCAACCTCTTACAAAAGGGGGATTTTGATGGGTTATTTATACACATTCAACCGGCACTTCACATCTGGGGGAGAGGAAAAAAGACTTCCTGGAGGCAGGGGCCTGGCCGATCCCTGCCAACTAGGCGGTCTCGGAGAGAGAAGAGGGGCGCGACACCTTCACCTACACTGGCCGCACACAAACAACCGGGGTAGCGTTTGCCGCAGAGGTTCGAGAAAAACCGAAAAGGCAACACGTCTATCGTCTCCTTGTGGGACTACCGGAAGAAAGCGTAGTGGACAGCCGCCATGCGTGTCAAAAGAATAGTAAAGACATGTACACAACACACGCATGTTCACAGGAAAGGAAAGGGCCTGCAAAGGCCCAACATAACCGAATTGCCATTTCCGTCTCACGTTTATGCATCGCGCGTGCTTACTTTGGTAATAATTGTCATGCGAGTAAAGCATTTTAATAAATAGTATTCATTTTGTATATATGACGTTAAATACTGTTACTTTAGTTGACAATATAAGCGTATTAGTTGACTGCCAGTGTGTATATATGTGTGCATGTTTAAAAGACATTTTAGAAACAGTAATATTCATTTATTATAAATATTTTGCATGTGTCTGGTAGAGAAAGGTGCAGTATTAACTATTTTCATACTACATAGGTCATGGTGCTTCCCCTTTTAAGCACTGTGTTGTAATGGAACCCTGGTCGTTGTTCATTGGCTAGTGTTCCAGATTCTATTACAGTTGGAGGGGGATTATTGGCGGGGCAGCCACAGGGTCCGTCGTGACAATAAAACTACTGTTTGCTGGACTTACTCGTCTGCATCCATTCTTTCACTGGCGCAGAACCACGTATCTCTGTCTGGCTGGCCGGCGATGGATCACCAGCGTCATCATCTTGGCCGCAAACAGCCTGGATGGGCCGCTTGTGGCGGCAGAGCTGTGCGGTCACTTCCTGCGGCAATCCCACACAGAGAGCCCCACGAGGGCAGGGGTGCACAAGAAAGGGAGTGCCATCCAGGCATGCTTGCTTTGGTCGGCACTTTGCCTGCCGACCGTTGAGTGTCGTAGGATCTGCTCTGGTCTGAGAAAAGGACCTGTAGAAGTCGGGCAACGTGGCAACCATATTTGGTTACCTAGCAATGGCATTGCATTACCGAGTTGCGTGGTGAGCAGCATTGGTGGGAGCTTTGTCATCCTAGTACTGCTGTATCGTAGTGTTGTGCAAAGAACATCTGTTGTGATCTGAGCAACCTTTGTGGCATCTTCCTCGTCCCAGTATGGCCGTTGTCACATTGCTGTGCAAAGAACTCCTTTTTGGGGTGGAGAGTGCACTGAGTTTCACAGCGAGGGAAGAGCAAAGGAGAAGGTACTGTTAATTCCCTGTGCTCATTTCTGGTGTCATGCAGCAAAACTGCAGGCCTCCACCTGCATTTCTAGCGTCTCCTGGTGAACCTCCAGTGTGGTGGGGTCTCGGGGTAGACGCCATTTAGAACTACTTGAGAGCGGCTGGTGAAGCGAAATACAGTGACGATGAGGAGGCTACGCTCTTGAATTGTTTTGGCACTGAAGGGCTCAGGGTTTTATACATTTGGGTGTGGGAGGGCAGGGGGGAGTCCATTGATGCATATGTCACAGCTTTGCAGACTCTCGTATCATATTGTACATTTACAGGTGTACAGGAGGAGTATATTAGAGACCAGAATATGATGAATACAAGTAACGCTAAGGTCAGAGAGAGGTTGTGGATTGACAGGGATCCTCCGGCTCGGCCGTATGTCAGCGGACTACTTAAGTGGCAGGTACCCTGCAGTTTTTGAGGAGAAATTAGGTACGTTACATGGACTTTCACACAAGATTATGCTCCAGAGAGGGGCAGTGCCCAAGGTTCACAAGGTCAGAAATGTTCCGGTGTTGGCCAGAGAAGGACTTAAAGAGGAGCTCCACCTGAAGGAGGCTGGTATAATTGAAGAAATGGAGTCTTCGGAATGGTTGTTGCTGGTGGTTTTGGTGCGGAAAAGGGATGGTCGTCTGAGGATGTTTGTACCATAGAGAGCTCAACCCGAACTTCTGGGTGCACACCCATGGTCCGCCGAATATTAATGAGCTTTTGGCGACCATGGGCCAGGCATCATGTTTTTCCACTTTTGACCTCTCCTCAGCGTATCATCAAATAAATCTGCAAAAGGAGTCTCGTCCTCTCACATCGTTTGTCCCCCCCATTTGGGGCATACAGGTTTTGTCACAAGCCGTTTGGTCTGGCCTTTGTGTGTGCTGTTTTTTTGCGTTTGATGCAGGCATTGTTTGGGAAACTGCCTGGTGTGAGTTACTTCCAAGACAATATTTTTTTTGGGCTAGGGATCGACACGAGCACGACAAAAGGGTGCATAGTTTCATGCAGATCTGGTAAGAAAGTGGGTTAACTGTAAAGTGGGCAAAGTGTCAGGTGGGCTTTTACTGTGTTACGTATCTAGGGCACGCATTGGATGCCAATGGCATAAAACCCAGGCAAGGCCTAGTTAAAGTGATGAAAGAGATACTGCTCCCTGCAAATAAGCAGCAGCTGAGGTCATTTCTGGGGATGACCGAGTATTATGTCAAGTTCATTCCGTCCTATGTGTAAAAGACAGTGTTCATGCAAGCCTTGCTCAAGAAAACCTTTCAAATTTGAATGGTCGCTGCAGTGCCAGGCATAGCTGGTTCAGTTGAAGGATAATGTAAACAATGCCCCGTATTTCTGTTTGCTTGATCCCAAAAATAGGACTGTGCTCACCGTTGACGCAAGTGATGTTGGTCTGGGGGTTGTTTTAGAACAGCAGCAAGATGGAAAATTCAGGCCCATCAGGTTTGCATCTAGGGCGCTCAGGGGTGCCAAAAAGCGTCATGCCGTGATTGAGAGGGAGGCCGTGGCAGCGTCCTGGGCATCAAAACATTCAAGGACATTTCTGTGGGACATTCCATATGTCATTAGGACAGACCACAAACTTCTCACCTATGTACTGACTACCAGAGGGGTGGGGGTCTTTATCCCCAAGGATAGCAAGGTGGATAGTGGGCCTTCAAGAATTAAATTTTGTTGCGGGGTATATTCTTGGTACAATGAATGTTGCGGCAGACTGTCCCAGTTGCCAGTCGCCGCCCCGGATGAGACAGTGTAGTGTGAGGTGTGCACCCAAGTTGCCAGAGTGCTTTCGGCCATAGACGAAAGCCAGTGGGAAAGAGAGTGTGCATAGGATGTTGAGTTGTCGTGAATTAGGGCTGGTTTGCATGGCAGATGGGAGACCATCAATGTTGAGGAGAAATGAAAGGCCTACATGCATGTTTTGAATGAGTTGGCGGAAGGTCCATGGTGCGTCACCAGAGGCGACAGGCTAGTTCCACCTGCCAGTTTGAGGGCGAGGCTTGTGGAGTTGGCACATGAGGGGCACTTGGGCAGGTCTTTGACCAAGAAGAGATTGCAGGAGTCGTACTGGTAGCTAAGGATGGATGAGGAGGTGGAGTTTGCAGTAGAGGAGTGTGTGGCATGTGCCATGAGTGATAAAAGCGGCGTTTTGTGCCCGCAACCAATATATCCTACAGAGATTCTGGGTGAGGTATGCTCGAAGCTAGCGTTGGACATCATGGTCTCATTGGTGGTCTGGTCCTGGTGGACTACACGTTGCGGTGGGTGAAGGCTGTTGTGTTGGAGTCGGTGACAACTGAGAAGATCATTCAGTTTCTAAGCAGAGTGTTTGACAGGGAGGCATACCTGCGAGCATCGTCACAGATAATGGTGTTCAGTTTGTCTTGCATCGCATGCAGGAGTTTTTGGGGAATCTTGGTATCAGGCACAGCATGACTGCTTTATACAATCCCTCTGCAAACGGTTTGGTTGAGAGAATGAATCGGTTCATGAAGGGGCTGTTCAATTGGCTGTGGCCAACAGGCTGTGCTGGCGTGGTGTAGTGTAGTGTCAGAGGCATTGACGGCTTACAGGCACACACCGTCCGCTCTTACAGGGTGCTCGCCATTTGAACTCATGAAGAATAGGAAAGCAGGTTCTAAACTGAGGACAGTTGCCCTAAGTGGTGGGGTGCTCACAGAGTTAAACATGTCTGATGTGTTGGAGAGAGTAAGGGCTTGCCTAGGAGAGCGTGAGGTCACAGCAGGTGAACAGACAGCCGACTGAAGTGAAGGTTGGTGATTGGGTGCGTGTACAGATTTGTGCCCAGAGGGCGTGTTCATGGTTCCACGCGTGGTGGCAAAGGTAGGGGCAGGGTATGTGGTTCTGGGTGATGGTTCACGGTGGAGCAAGAGAAAAATTGTGGTGCAGAAAGCGGCACCTGTGATGCTGCACGACACGTGTGGGAGTAATCACATGGCTGAGAGTGCGACAGGAAGAAGTAGTGTGGGTGATGAGGTGTGCAGTGGGAGCGGGGTGGGGTAGTTTCTGGAGATGTGAGCAGTGTTGTGGCAGTGTTAGAACCTGTGGTCCAGGGTCACAGTACGGTCCATAGGGACCAGTGTCACACACCAAGGATCAGGTTGTCTCTAGTCTAATTGAGGGATTATGTCTCGAAGGGTGTGAGTGTTTGAGTATTACTTTTATATGTCATGTTACTTACCTCGTTTATTAGCGTTTCATTCTTTACAGCCAGTTGTTATCATTTTGTGTCAGTGGTTCCTTTCTTCATCCCTTTGGTTACATTTCCATAAGTCCTTTCTTTTTCTCCCCATTCTTCATGTTTTGTTTTGGGTTGTTAAGGGAGGGAGGAATGTTGTAATAGAACCGTGGTCGTCGTTCTTTGGCCAGGGTTCCAGATCCTATTACAGTTGGTGGCGGCTTAGTGGTGGTGCGGCCATGAGGTGCGTCGTGACAAATAAACTTCTGTTTGCTGGACTTACTGGTCTGCACCCATTGTTTCACACTTTCCGATTTCAGTAAGAACCAGAGCCATGCAGGGCGTTTCACCTTCAATTGACCCTGGGATTGCTAGGCAATCAAGAATATTTCTGCGAGTTACTAGCTCCTTTGCATCATTCGTAGGGTGAAGCGGTAATCCTACTGGGCATATCAGACACCAATTGTGGCCCCCACGTTCCCCGACCTCCGTTCAGTGGCGTCACTAGAAATCAGTATTAGGGGGCAAACCAGGGGGCACAAATACAACATGGTGAGGCGGGTGGTGGCAGCACACCAAATAAGGGTCAACAGGCCAAACTGGTTTAAGTATACCTATATTTGACCAATCTGGTTAAAAAAAAATGGTCACTATGCATGTTCAGAGAAGTAAGTTTAATGCAATAAAAGTTTTGAATCAAATTAATATATTTCCTAAAAAGTTAACTCATGTTCAACCGTTGCAGAAATGCCCTTGCAGTCCTCAAGAGAATGCATTATTTTACTTCAAGCAGAAATTACTCCTACCACAGCTTCAAATAATGTGTAGATCAAGGTGGTATTTAGCAGAAGAGATATCACTTCTGACTCAGCTTTAAATAATAGCTGGTCAAAAATCATCCGTTTAACAATCACTGCTGTTGAACACATGAAGGCGCGAAGTACGTGGGCAAAGGAGGCAACTGCTCCCTTGGTTCTTTCGCAGTGGTTGCCGGAATCTCACTTTGCCTCTGCAGAATTGTTCAGTTTCTGGCTGTACACACCCGTGCCGGCTGGTGAATTGTTTAATTGGAGAGATGTAAATATTTCCCCCAAATATGCCAGTGTGACAGTGCGTAGCGAGGGAGCCCAAACCAAATAAAAGGTGTGTTGGGGAGCTTCCCACCCAGAGAATTGTTTTAAATAATGGCTAAAAATGGGGCAAAAATTGGGTAAAATGCCAGTTTGCAGTACGGTAACGCAAGTCACCAACAGTGCAGAGGAGCATTTCGCCAAAACATTTTCAGGTTGCTTTTGCCCACAATATATGCCAGGATAAAAACATGTTCATGTTGGTTGCACCAATATATGCCAGTATTCCCATTTAAGCACATATTCATGTTTGCTTTACGCATTATGCCAGTAATGATACTGTAAGAAATCATGTCCACGCTTGTTCTGCCAAAATATGCCAGTATCCCCACGTAAGAACATAGTCCAGTTGGCTTTACCATTAAAAATGCCCTGCCACAGTATGAAAATACATCCAAACTGGCTGCATTAAAATGCCATTCTAGCTTTATAATAAAACTTATCATGCTTGCTTTATCAAAGATACCCAATACACAATGTCATGTGACAGTAAGAAATGGTTAGACTGGCTGCACCAAAATCCCAGTCTAGCCACATAACACTTAGCATGCTTGCTTTATCAAATATGCACAATACAAAGTTAGGACTAACTGGTGAGGTAGAATGGTCTAAACTAATTTGTTAGAGCAATAGCACTGTAAAATTGCAATGGCCTATACATGAACCTTTGTTACTACATTTAGAAACCCAAGTCCATGTGATCTGGAATTAGTTTACAGACCATTCTACCTCATCAGTTAGTCCTAACTTTGTTTGTACAAGAGTCACTATAGCACTTTATTCACGTGTCATTTATCTTTGCACTTTAGCTGTAAAACATTTAAATTGTGAATTCTGAACGTCTCTGCGATTGTGTATGTATCCTTGTGTGTTAAATGTTTTTAGCCACAGGGTGGATTTTTAATATTTATTAAAGCTTTTTCAATGTATATACCCTTTTCTCATCGTTCTGCTATTGCTTGCCCTTTGTTTTGGGGATATACACCATTTCTATCCTTTGTATTTTCTTACACTGCTGATACTGAGTTATTCCTGATCTCAATGTTGTTCTTTGGTAATTAATGACTCTGGGGCAGGGTCAGGACTGCATATACAGGTGCATCCCGGTATTTCCCTTATACTTAATGTAAATACCAGGGTAGCTCAGCAGGTTCAGTGACAGTTGCTAAGGTGTTATATATTTAAAAAACAGTTTAATTTCCCAAAAACTGCTATCAGCACAAAAGAAGCATTTATTTTCGATTAAGCAGGTTGACAAACATATAACAGCTTTAGAAATATATCCTTTGATAAAACACAAAGGAAGGGGCACACAAATAACAGCGTATTTGTGTGGTAATTGACACAATTACATAGACACAGGTAATTGTATTTATGTTTCTTTATTGGCGAGACCCCGCAGCCTCTAGCTACAGCTCCTCTCGCTCAACTGCTCCTGCGGAATGTTGATTCGGAACGTAGATCAACATTCCACACGATGCCCATGCACGAGCCCTTGCGTATTACAACATATCCTCTTCCCTTAGATAAAAATATTTACAATTTTCTTAGCAATGGAAGATGAAACAACATAACCTGACATGTCATAAATGCCACTTCTTTTAACCATATAACCATCCAAGAATCATGGATAATATTCAATGTCCTCCACTCTTAACAAACATAATCCCTAAATCTTATGGGACGCCCACAGCTCCTACCCACGCGATCCCTATTTTGAACTAGATCAGGTTCCTGAGACATAGCATTCTGAGCTTCCACATTTACCTGTGGATCCACAGGACCTTGGCTTGGTACACCCTCTTGCTGTTCACTCCCAATGGATTGAGACACCACAGGATTATAATCCATCGCTGTTTCCTGTGTTTCCTCCTCCCACTCCACACCATCCTTATCCTCACTTCCACGTCCATCCACCGCCACACGCCTCTTACTCCACACAGAGCCATCCTCCAAATGCACATATCCTTTTCCCACTTTAATAACCTTCCTCGAGGGCATAAAAGTGCTGTACCCTTTATGAACTAATCTAGGATTCTTTATGTACACCTGATCCCCAGGCTTTACATTCAACTCCTTCCTACTCCTTTGTGAGGATTCCATAGTCTGCTGGCGCTCTATAATGCTACGATGTATTGCTTGCAAATCCATCTCGCATGGGCCACCGCCCCCCATAGCCAATGTCCTCAACCTTGTACCTGCCTTCCTGCCCCTCATTAGTTCAAATGGAGATCTTCCCGTTAGCACGGCCGGAGTCCTCCTATATGCAGCCAAATATTGTGTCACAACTTCTTGCCACTTCCAACCATTGGCCAACGCCAATTGTATGGCTGACTTAATCGTGCCATTAGCCCTTTCAACCAGCCCATTTGCCGACGGATTATACAAAGCTGTCCTATAATGCGAAATGGCATGCTTTTCCAAGAATTCTCTCATGGCACTAGAAGTGAACTGCACACCATTATCCGTAACTAAACTTGCCGGTAAACCCTCACGGTCAAACACTCTTCTCAGAAAATCAATTACCGTACTGGTCGTAATATCTGAACACGCCGCCACCTCAATCCACCTGGACGTATAGTCCACCAACACCAACATGTACCTGGATTCAGGCTCCAGACAGTCGAATGGACCCATAATGTCCAACGCCAATTTCGACCATACCTGCTCTGGAACCTCAACAGGATGCACCGGTTGTGGATGCAGTACCTTACTCTTATCACTGACAGAACACGCTTGACACTCTTTCACTACCTGTTCCACATCCCTGTCCATTGACGGCCACCAATACTCCTCTCTCAATCTCCTTTTAGTCAATGATCGGCCCAAATGACCTTCATGTGCCAACTCCACCATTCTCCCCCTCAAACTTATCGGGGGTATCAATCTACTACCCCTCGAGACACCCCAAGGACCCTCTGCTAATTCCAGGAGAACCTGACCATAGCCTTTCCCTTCCGGCCTCTCCTTCACAGTGTGCCACCCCTTCACCAAACCTTCCTTAATCCACTTTAACTCAATGTCACCCTCAGACTCCTGATCCCACACCGACCTCTCCACAGCCGAGGTAACCAAAGCAACCTGACACTCCTGCACATCATCCTCCTTCCCTACTTCCCCTTCATTAACCTGCTCTACAACTGGCAACCGGGACAAACAATCCGCTACCACATTCAATTTCCCCGGAACATACTGCAAAGAAAAGTTGTAATCTTGCAACTGTACCGACCACCTCGCAATTATCGGGGATACTGCCATGACTCCCTTGGAAGAAAATACCTGTAACAACGGTTTATGGTCCGTTCTGACTACATAAGGTATACCCCACACAAATGTCCTGAAATGTTTTGATGCCCACAACACTGCCAGAGTCTCTTTCTCTATTACCGAGTACCTGGTTTCCACATCTCTCAAGGTCCTCGAAGCAAAAGCCACCGGGACCCATTCCCCATTGATGCATTGCTCCAACACTGCCCCTAGGCCCACCTCACTTGCATCCACCGTCAACGCAGTTCTATTTTTTGGGTCAAATGATTTCAGACATGGAGCCTTCTCCACCTCCCTCTTAACCAGCTCAAATTCTGCCGCACACTCCGCAGACCATACAAATCTTACGCACTTCCTCATAAGAGCTCTCATGGCCACAGTTTTTTCCGCGTAATTTGACACAAATTTAACATAATACTCTGCAAGACCCAGGAAAGCCCTCAGCTGATCCTTATTAACCGGAGCTGGCGTATCCCTCAACACTTGTACCAACTCCCTTTTTGGACTTACACCTCGTGAACTCAAAGTATGTCCCAGATATGTGACCTCCTCCACCCCCACCTGACACTTTGTTAATTTTACTGTTAGGCCACTCTCTTTAAGAATTTGCATGACCTTCCTTACCCTTTCATCATGTTGCTCCTTGCTGCTGCCCCAAACCAAAATGTCATCTTGAAAATAGCTGACACCCACCACCCCTTCAAACAAATGCTGCATTAGCCTCTGAAATACTGCCGAGGCCGAAGCCAAACCAAACGGCATACGACAAAATCTGAACGCCCCAAATGGAGTCACAAATGAAGTAAGAGGTCTCGACTCAACATGTAAGTCAATTTGGTGATACGCCGTTGACAAATCAAAAGTCGAAAAATAATTAGCCTCACCCAACGTCAAGAGCAACTCATTAATATTTGGCAAAGGATGCCGATCCACCCATATGCTGGCATTCAACTCCCGTAGATCCACACACATTCTGATGCTGCCATCACCCTTCTTCACTAAAACCACAGGAAACAACCACTCCGAAGCCTCAATGGGTTCTATTATTCCTGCCACCTGCAACCTAGACAATTCCGCCTTAAATGCCTCCCTCACTGCAACTGGCACCCCCCTCACCTTATGAACTCTAGGCACTGCACCCTTCTTCAACACAATGCGATGCGTAAAGCCCTTAAGCTTTCCCAGGATGTCAGAAAATACTTCCGGAAACTCGCTCATCAGCACTGTAGGCGTTACTCTTGCATCCTTCTCTTCCCTTCTCTCCCCAACACTGAGAACCGGTTCTTTTTCACCAGGATGAATTTGTATTTTAAGTGCAGCCTGCTCGTCCCAACCCAACACACTTGTCCCTTTTTTAGCCACATACAATTTACCTAAAGTTTGCCTTCCTTTGAATGAAAAATTTGACCAATCATAACCCAGTAGCTCAATGGAATTTTGCCCATATGCATACGGTCTAATATCTGGAGCCAACAAATTAGAGATCGGCTTACCCAAAACCTCTTGATACATTTCCGGAGACACAAGTGTATAAGGTGATCCGGAATCCACCAACATCTCCACCTGGTGCTGGTCCACCAATACTGACACCCATGGACCCTTCCGCCCATCACCTTCCACATGTAATATGACAGTCTGTTTGGGACCCCCACCTGAAACTCCCTCCAGGCCCCTAGTCAACTCTTCTGCAGATACATTTGCGACCACCTGCCCTTTACACATACGTGCAAAATGGCCCATCCTTTTACATTTCCTGCACTCTACATTGCTAGCCGGACAGAATTTCGAATCCACTGTATGACTTGCCCAACCACAATTTTTGCACACTTCTTTACTTTTTTGTGCTCTATTCCCTTGTGCAACCCCTTTGTCCAGTGCCTTCTTGCACTTTGACACCACCGCATGCACCGTCACCCTATTTCCATCCCTTTCAGTAACCATTTGTACACTCGCCTTGGAGGCTTCAATAGCTCTAGCAATCTCCAAAACCTTATCCAGTGACGGATCGCTCTCAATCCACAATCTCTCTCTGATTTTTTGATTTGACGTTTTCATCATTATCTGATCCCTAATCTGTTCCTCACCGTTACCCGGGAACCCACATGTAGCCATGAGCGCACGTAAGGCAGTAACATATGAATCTATGCTTTCCGTGGAACCTTGTGCCCTAGAAAAGAACTTATACCGTTCTAAAACCACATTTACTCTTTTTCCAAAGCGTACTTGCAATTTCTTCAAAGCTGTCTCATATGCACTTACAACCATTTCCCCTTCACCTCCCCCTTGAATCATTACATTCTCTCCAGGCAGGTGACGAAAGACTCTCAAGCCCTCCGTACCAATACAATTAAGCAAAGCAGCCTCCTTTTCATCATCGTTAAACTTTGCCCCACCAGCAGCCCGCAAATACACTTTAAAAGCATCTACCCACTGCTCCCAAGGCACCACTGGTTCTCCCGGGCTAGGCAGAAATGCTGGTGGAGGCCTAGCTGCTGTATGCAACATGGTCAACTTTGCTGGCTAAGAACTTGTGCCCACCCAAAAATACTTATATCCACTTTTAAGTGCCCCTAAAATCAGAGACACTTCAAGCCAGTAGGCTCCACATCAACCCCGATGACGGCACCCGGATGTCTTCCCTTGTGGCCTTGTGCGCGTGCACCCCCACGCATATGCAGTACAACCAAAATCCTGGCACAGGGTGAGTCACAACCAAATCCACGATGTGGGATGTCCCCACCTTACCAGCAGCCCCCCCGGCCACGTAGCTGATGTTATTCTCCTCTTGTTTATTATTGTTCCATCCACCAACGCGACCGACAGCTGCTTCCTGAATCACCTGTACCTGCTCCTGCAGCCCCTCCTGCTTCCCTGGAGCAACCGCAGGCAGCTCTGATCATGCAGACGTCACCATAGCCCCGCCTCGTATCTACGAAGACACTATCGAGGCGGAGCCCACTGCCGGAAGAACTGCTGGTGCCTGTGCTCCCGCCGGGCCCCCACTCAGGCACGCCACCGGGGGCGGGACCAGCTGCCGGCGGACCTAACAGGTCGGCGCCCACTGCCGGGCGAACTGCTGGTGCCCGCCAATGCCTGTGCTCCCGCTGGGCCTCCAACGCCGGAACCAACTGCCGGCGGACAGCGAGTACCGGGCCAGCTGCCGGCGGACTGCAGGTGCGCTCACACACCGGCCTCCGATCCAGGGCACCACACCAACTGCCCCCGGCCAACCGGCAGCGACAGTTCCTCGACCTCCGCGCCTGACGGCAACTAGCGGCAGCCCGGCCGCACCCCGCCTGGGCGCTCGAGCGGCTCCTCAACCTCCACCGGGGCTGGACCAGCAACTGCCTGTGCTCCCGCTGGGCCTCCAACGCCGGAACCAGCTGCCGGCGGACAACGAGTACCGGGCCAGCTGCCGGCGGACTACAGGTGCGCTCGCACACCGGCCTCCGATCCAGGGCACCTCACCAACTGCCCCCGGCCAACCTGCAGCGACCGTTCCTCGACCTCCGCGCCTGACGGCCACCAGCGGCAGCCCGGCCGCACCCCGCCTGGGCGCTCGAGCAGCTCCTCAACCTCCCCCGGAGCTGGACCAGCAACTGACGAATGCGGGGCGAGGCGCCCGCGGACAGCCGATGCAGGCACGCTCACCTGCCTCCGATCCGGGGCAGCAGCTCCCCGCCCGAACTGCTCCTCGACCACCACACCTAACAGGCAACCACCCGCTCGGCCTTCAAGCCCGCAGCAGCAGCTCCAGACGGTCCAGCGCCAGTCGGCCCCGTCCGCACCGACTGCGCCACAGACGATGGGGAGCCAGGCAGCAGGCTAGCACACGGGTGGAACAGGGTCTCGACTACAATCCCGGTCCTCGTCGCCAATGACACAATTACATAGACACAGGTAATTGTATTTATGTTTCTTTATTGGCGAGACCCCGCAGCCTCTAGCTACAGCTCCCCTCGCTCAACTGCTCCTGCGGAATGTTGATTCTGAACGTAGATCAACATTCCACACGATGCCCATGCACGAGCCCTTGCGTATTACAACAGTAATCTGACAAAAAAATATAAACACATTTTAAAGAAAACTAGTAAATGTAAGTTTAAGAGCATGTTTCAGTTTGGAAACGTCTTTTTTGTTTTTTTCTAGGCAATTGTAAGATGCACATTTTGAAAACAATAGTGTGCCCGGCATGTAGGTAGCCTGCCTTTAACATTGATGATCCCCCACCCCTGTGATATTCGGGGCCCATTGATTCCCACTGGGTTCCTTTCAGGCCAGAAGAACGAACTCAGTCTAAGCAAATAGAAGGCCTGCAAACACGCGAATGGCGGCTGAGCGAAGGAGCACTTTTAAGGCTCCATCTTGGAAAGAGTTATTTGGGGGGGGCGTAGGGAGGCCACCAATTAGGGACACCTATTGCTGCGTTACAATACCTTTCCCTTTGGCCATTTCATTTGAAAATCCCAACACAGCTAGGACTGGAGTACCCTGATATTCCATATATTAGCTTAGTTGAAGGTTTATGTGGGACGTTGCATCAAGATCACTTTTTCTTGTGCGGAGTTACAGGTGGACAACATCGCCATTAAATGAACGTTGGAAACCTGGCACTTACGTCAAAATGGCTTCCGCGGACCTGCTCGCGCCGCCGCTTATGGATCGAGGTACGATGTTTCAGGCACCACAAGTAAACCGGGCTTTCACCGAAGGGAGGGGGGCGAGCAAGGCGCCAGCGCAGGAACCTCACTCAGGCTGGCAGCTTAAGCCAGACACGCCGGGTGCAAGGACATGAGGCACGCCATTGGGGAACCGGCACGGCAAGCGTTGAAAACAGCCAGGCACCGGGGAGGGGGGGTAAAGAGGCCACGATATGAAAGAGAATACGCCGGCGGCCGGGGGATCGCAGAAAGCTAGCAGAGCTCGGAGGCGGCCTGCCAAGCCTCCGCTGCAGCCTGAACGGAGCACGTGCGCCAGTCACGTGCTTCATCTTCCGGAAGCGATCAAACCGTAACCCGAAGGCAGCCAGTCACGCCAGGCAGAAGGGATTCACTGCGACCCGGGTTAAACCAAGCGCAGGCTCGCCTGCCGGGGGCCTTGGAAGTCTGTGGCGGCGGACGCCGGAGACGGGTGCAGCTTTCGAACCCGCAGCTGCTACGCTACACCCACGAAACTGCCTGCGAGTGCACCCTGCCCAGGCTTAGGGGCGACAAAGGCAAGGGGGACCCAAGGGTACTTTACAGCGCACAGATTTACACTGCTGTGCTGCGATTACACTCTTGACGCCTCGGGCTCAGAAGGAAGGCCTGCTGCTGTTGCCTTGGGAAGTGAGGACACGCACTTACCCATAGGTTATGTCAGTCAGTGCTATAAATGGATTGAGGTGGTAGTCCTTTTATGTTGTTGGCCGTCCCAGTTTTTCTTCTTGAAAATCCGGTCACCCTACATGGAACCCAAGTCTGGAGATTTGCGCAAAAGCAAAGAACATTTTGGGAACTTTAGAACCCTCACAAATTTAAATGTGAAAACATTTTGTGTTAGCGATCCAGCAAGCGACCCTTCTGAAAGAGTAATGGATGTCGGACTGTATGCTCTTTTCACTGGTCACAAAACTCAAATTGCATGACGTTATACAATTTTGAGAGCTTCTGCATACGGTGAAAGGCTTTGGCTGTTTTTGCATATGGTCTCCTGTGCCGCGCCTGCTTGCTAACAAACAGATCTGTGCGGTATGCTGTGTTTTTGCTCCATGGCCAGCGAAACGCAGGAACCTGTGCGCCGAGATATTTGTTTGCTTGAATACACTGTCCAAGCACTGCATTTTCCCGAGCTTCGGTTGACAATGAATTAAAGCATACATAAATAACCCTCCGCCCCGGGCTGCAGCGAGCAGGGTGCATCTGGGGAACTGCGGCTGAAGCGCTACGCCGGATTGTCCGGGTTTACTCCGCATCGGGATGGAGGAGCAGCGCTTCAGCAAAACAACCTTTGCCAGTCGTGTTCCGGCCCATCTACGCTGGGTCATGTTATGGTAACATACATGGCACACATCAGCCACTGGTGCAACTTTGCACCCTCTTTTCCTAGATATGGTGCTAACGGCAGTTGATTGCGACCCACCGACCGTGTACTCTGCCCCCCCAAGCCACCAATCTATTGTTCCTCTTTGTGCCTTAGGATCGGAATGCGGCCCTGGGTTGCTGTTACGGTCCACTGACTCTTCCCTACTCCTCCTCGTATCCCTACACTTTGAAGCGATGCATATGGTGCAATTTAGAACGTTATAAAGCAATATACTTTAATAAGTAGAATGTTTGGTTCTGGCACCCGTGCATACAGCACCAGAGGCGGCAGGGGGGGGGTTGGGAGGTTCTGACTGGTAAATCTGGGGGTTTGGGTTTAGGGTAAAGAGTGGAAGGCTCAATTTTCACCACTGCCTGTGGTTTGTAGGCAGTAACCGCGTGAGATGTGCTGGGTCTCGAGGAGCATGCTTTGGGGGTCTTTTGAGCCATGCATTTTTGAAGCAGGAGAGTGAATAAAGTAGTCGGGCGAGAGGAGGTTGACGCTGCTGTTTCTACATTAAGAACTTTGGGAGTTTTCCTGCTTGCATGTTTTATTGACGTCACATCACTGTTATGCGGCAGCAGAGGGAGTATTTTACCTTTTTGTATGTCATTGTGTGTGTGTGTCATTGGTGTAGTGCGGATCTAGCTGCTGAGTGAGGTGGTCTGTGCAGGGAGGGAGCAGAGGGGGTGGGAGGCCGTATGGGAAGGTTCACCCTGTGGGGGGTCAGGATTATTTGCTGTGGGGCTCTTTGGAGGAAGATTTGGCTCCTGTATGCATGCCTTCTGATTCAGATATGCCTCGATCGTGGTGTTTTGACTATTCCACTGGTTGGGCCTTTTCCCCGTGTACTGTCTTGAGGACAAGGCCGAATGACTGTCCAGTAGGCCCACCCCTGTTCAGTCTCCTTCGGGCTTGCCATTCTCTTGCTGCAGCCCTTTTGTTCTGACGTTGGGCTAACCACGCCACTGGTCTTGACCGACTGACATTTTAAGGACATATTGCAAGAGAGGTCGAGCAAGCACAAGAATCTTCTGTCCAAGAGCTGCCTTGCATACTAGTAGTGAGGGGACATTTGACACCTCTACCATAGTACATGGAGAACGTTAATTATGAATTGTCCCTTTCGACAACCTGACTGCTTCAGGATTGGATCAGTATGACAATTTTTACATCTATTGAACTTCTAATTAGCCATTATAACATCCTCTATAGATCAACTAAACATATATAAAATCATTTTAAACATCAGTAACCATGCACACGTGTGAATACAGGCACTTTATTAGACCTTCTGGTATCGCTGAAGGAAACGCCAGGCATACCGTTTTGGACACTTGTTTTGTCTGCAGCTCTGACCGAATTCCACTGTGCGGATGCAGTGTAGGGGTATCATGTTCACACTTAAAATTAAATGAAATCCAGACGGGCAAGCAGTTTAGCTGGGTCTGTGGCTCAGTGGACCAATGCATCCACTGCATGAGTCTGTTTGACCACAGGTTCAAATTAAGCCTCGATAAAATGAGTACCATTAAGTTGAGTAGCAATACGCACCTCAATAGCTCCAAGAAGCCCCTCTGGGGGTGAACGTGCCTTAACAAATACCCTTGTTATCTTATAATGTGGTTTATCAGTCCGTTTTCCTGCAGCTGTTTGAGCTGGATCTTGATCTGCCAAGTGCAGGGGGATGGGCGCTTCAAGCCACTACATATACTCCTATGGTGCTCATCGGTTTCTGCTTATGTTTTATGACCTATTTGTACTCTCGGCTCCACTGCACCTCTGTGTCCTCTAACTTCTGTTTATATAGTATCAATTATATAGGGCACAGTCCCTAACAAAAGCGTCTGCCCTATGGTAGTCGAGTAAAACTTCGCACAGATATTACATGAGAATGTATCATTCCCTTTTAGAATTGGGGCAGTTTCAACATTGTCACAGTCTCATCACGAGACGCCAGGCTTTCCCCATATTCTGACATTTATCAGACAGACTATCTACCCTTCCTTCCCTTTTATTCACCACCAATATTCACCGCACGCACTACCTATTGTTTACTGGCACACACTATGCCTCTATGCTTGGCAGTCCCAGAATTACTAATCAGCATTTGTCCCCTTGAGCACACCTCCAGCACACAGCCAAACACTATTTGATTCTGAATACCTATTGCTTTTGGAAGCGGACGCTCGTGCACACAGTCCATTTGAATTCCAAACATTCTAGAATACACCTTCCTTTCTGCAATACTGGTATATGTTCCTCCGTAACGGTTATATTTATATGATTGTATGCTGTGCCAAATCGCCACCAAAGTAGTTTCTGAGCGCCTAGATTTGGTTGTGGAGCGATGTACTATGCCCCTGCTTGATGTACCTGGAACGTAGTTTCCTGGAAGAAAGAAAATGAGACGGGGGTGGGGGAGATAAAGAGGATTGGAAGGCAGGAAACATGCTACAAATGGAGGGAGGGTTGTAGTTGGGGGAATAATGTTTTGTTAGAGCATGTTTTTTCCAAGTAAGATTCGGAGAACTGAGAGTTCGTGCACAATGTAATGTAGGTATCTTGAGGGGTTCGATAGCATTTTATTGCAATCTTTGAAGTTTGGTTGGTTGCTTATTTGTATGGGCATCGCTATACTTTCAACCCCAGGTCAAACTCCAGAGTTCTAATTCTGGGACTGCCAAGCCCAGTGCTTAAAGTGGGATTTGAAATCGAGGGAAGGAGGTTGGAAAATTGAGTGGCCACATTTTGCTGGTTTTGGCCTAAAGGAGATGCAGGTTGCAAGGTCCACCACCTGCCCAAACACTACATTTTATGAGGCCCTGTAAACCTGTATTACAGGTCACTTCGCACTCTCAGGTGGTGTTTAACAAAAACTCCCTCTGACTTAGTTTCTAAATAAACTGCTGTCTATAAATAAACCCCTTTCTCACTCTGAATGCACGCAAATCAGTGAGGAAAATAAACGTAATTCTGTAAATAAATGATTCAGGCCCAGAGTGCTTAATAGCATTTCTTAAGTGCTCATTAAGAGTTTAATCGCCCCTGCTGTTTGCCTGTCCTGTGACTAGCTGTAGCTCTTAACCTCCTGATTTCAAGGGCTGATGGTGTGCACCTATTCCCTTGGGAGGCATCACTCTTCTCAAACTAAAGTCGGTGTCACTTTAAATGTGGTTTTTCTGGCCAAAGACGGACCTCCATATGTTAACTAATCCCTGCATTGTTCCACCCTGTTGAGCGTATGCTTCGGGTATAATGAAGTTGTTGGGCCTCAGGTTATTGGGCTCAAAAGACGACACACACAACGTTTTTGGACTATAGTAGGCCACATTTATTCAACTTCAAAATACTGCAAGAACAACGTATTCACAAACATTTCCAATCTTGTTGACCATGTTGGACCACTCAAATCTGCATTCTCGCAGTGCATAGCAGAGAAGCGGGTCAAAGACGCTGGACCTGCAACCAATTCTCGCCGATGCCACTCCTGTCCCTGTGGCCCTTAATGGCCCAGAGCCTTCCTTGAGTACTGCTTTGAGCACTTACCAGCCAACCCCAGGCACCAGGGATCACATGAAGAACAAATCTCTGTCCAAACAGTCCACCACCAACTGCGGGCTCCACCACAAACAACTTAAAACAGGGCAGTTGTTTGGGCCAAAATCCTTGCAGCAGGGAGTTTCTCAACGAGGGGGACTGGCGGCAGCGCAGCAGCAGCAGGAGGTCGAAGGAGGCTATGCCTAACCTTAGCATGGACTTCCTTTTGTACCGACTAATCCTACCGTGGTGCCACCACCCCCACAAAGTGGACCAAACTATCTTCCTTCTGTAGTATGATCTGGGACCATGCAATGATAGCCCAGGGACAAAACATGCCGATCCATGAAAGGCAGAGACCAGATGCTCTCTCGGGCCCTGATGACCCAAAGACATCAAGTTGTAGCCCCAATTATCCAGGATCTCCAGGTCCGACGAAGGCAAATGACATCTGCCCCTTTCCTTCTTCATGGCCGACCTCAACTGATGAACTCCGAGGCACAGCTGATGCTGATCTACCACACAAACACATCTTCCTTGAAGCCATTATTGCCAAAATCCTGCACAAGCCTGATGAATGACTGGCCAATCCATACCACCTGATGCATTACCATGCTCTGTGTACTTGACGAGAACAACCTGTTAATAGCATATTATTGGTCGACCAAGCCTGCGTCTGCTCTTGTCCCCCACTCCAACCTAGCCCAACAGGTGAGGCTGCATTTAGCACCTGTTCGCGTTGCACTTCCATCGCCCTGTTAGGCAGAATTGCATGCAGTAACATCTGGGACCACCACATACAATTAGGACTACAGGTGTAAGCAAAACCAACCTTTGGTAGAGTCTGTACTGCACAGTTTTGTGGTAGCGAGCTGAGCAGCCAGGCTTATCTCAAGAGGGAATGTGAGCAGTAGAACGATGTTATACAGAGGTCTTACAATCACAATGGTTCAAGTAGACACTTTCACTCAAGGTTTCTTGGTAAAACACTTAATTTATTACACAATCATTTAGAAAACATTCACTAGAAGGAGGCAACTTTAATATTATACACAAATAAACTTCAACACCAATACTTTTCTGAGTAAATTAGGCTCCCCTGAAATAGTAGCAAAATAGCATTTCAGTCACTTTAAATAGGAGGGCAAAGGCACATGTTAATAGAATGATCACAAATACTTTCTTAGGCAGTGCAAATAGTTTCAGTTCACTAGAGGACTCGATTCAGTTCAATAGGCCTAGGCCAAAATCAATGGGCTAGTGTCTTGGATAGGAAAGAGCAGTTCTTGAAGTAAACAGTAAAGTATTTGCCAAAGTACTCAGAAGTAGTTTGTACGAAAAAAAATCATGTTGGGTCACAAGCTGATCGGCCTGCAAGTTGGGAAAATTCCACAAACTTTCACTGTGAGAGAGACATACTCTCAATCGGGTTGGCACAGTACCTTTTTAATATGAAGCAATAGATGCAGCTGAAGATGTTGGTTCCTGGCAGTTCCTGCAGATCTCACTGTCCTGAGCCTCAGTTGTGGGGACAAGAGGGAGGACATCGTGGGGACTCCTGCACTGCACGGGATCGTCGGAAAACGCTGACAAAATGGAGTCGCTTCAGTTCGAGTAGCTGTAGTCAAGCACACAAGCTTGTGTCCTTCTCCCCCTCAACCCCCCCTGGTTAATCCTAACCAGCTCCGAGAATGGTATCCAGGTGGCTTACGAGTTGATTGGTCCCACCAACTCAAAAGAAGTCGTCGTCCTTGAAGGGGCTTCTCTGTTGAGATTTACTTGGCAATTTCAGACCTGCAGCAGGGCTTCACCGGGAAAGCCAACGGTCCAGGAGTTGCAGCAGCCATCCTCTTCCAGCTCGTCTTCGGTTCTTTCGTTCCAGTGGTCGACTCTGCTTTCCAGTCCAAGAGACTCGCCTTTTAAACAGTTTTCTCCCTTTCATTCCAGCCTAGCTGCCACTCACCCAGCAGGATGGCTGTCCTTGCCGGACAGTCAGCCATCCAATCACGCAAGAGTGCATTCGGGTCTCCTAGTAGACTTAAGCACACAGAGTTTCGGGCACCTCCCTTACTTCCTGCCCACCTCAGACACTCAGACGCCAGAGGCGGTCTTCTGTCCTGAAGCCCGCGAAAGGCATAAAAACAAAGGGACCAAGCCTAGTTTGGCACGCAGAAAACATTAGAAGGACCTTTCCAAAAAGAAATGGTGAAAAAAGAAGACCGGGACCCGTTTAAACAAAGGGGCTTAAGGCGCCATCTTGAAAAACATGGCCCCCGCGATTTTTAGCTATCGGTGTTCGCGGTTGGGAAAAATCATGGTAGTTCGCTGTAAAACCACTGCCACCAGCCATTTCAATAGAAAAGGGTAGCATTTGACTACTACATGTGTTTCTAGACATAGGGGATACTAGGTAACCCCTCCAGCACTCTATAGGAAGATAATGTGTGCTGGGTCTAGGAATTTAAAAAAGACTAGTAAAGTCAATTTAACTTTACATTCTCTTGGATTTATCCAAGTAGTTTATCCCAGAGAAGGTATTTAAACCTTTTGGAAGTCTAAAAAGACATCCCCGTATCACTGCACTGAGGGTGCTGTGTAACACACATGAAAAGATGCCTATGGAGTTATCTTAAAACTCCATAATCCAAGAACACAAGAGTAAAACTCACATCAAAATACATAAGGGAAAAAAGTCTCTCACTCTTTCTAGGTAAAGATATCAAGTCCTCAAAATCCAGCAAAGTTGCTGGGAGTCTCTAAGGTGAAGGGAATTAGCACATTTATGAGAATTCTCTCTAACACCCCCCCCCCCACCCCGAGACTAGGGGACAGGAGGATTTAATCCACCCCTGGATGAATCGCCTTACTCCAGTCGGTCAAACATTCTGGAGAGACCATCAGCATTTTGGTGATTACACCCTGCCCTGTGGTCAATGGTAAAATCAAACCCCTGTAGGCTGATTGACCACCTTAACAATTTAGGATTTTCATCCTTCATCTGCATTAACCATCTCAAGGGTTGGTGGTCAGTCTGAATCACAAAAGTAGATCCATACAAGTATGGTCTAAGCGTCTTCAGTGACCACACAATAGCAAAACATTCTCTTTCAATGGTTGCCCACCTTGTTTCTGGGTCCTTCCTGCTGATTAAGCAGATAGGGTACTCCCTACCTTTCTCATCCAGCTGACTCAGAACTGCACCTATACCTGTATTGGAAGCATCTGTTTGCACAATTAAGGTTTGGCTGTAGTCAGGAGCTCTTAAGAAAGCCCTTTGTCAAGCTCGAGTCTTAAGTCCTTCAAATGCCTTGTTTCACTCCTCATTCCACCTGACCTTTTTAGGAAATTTGGGTGAGGAGACTACATTCAAGGGAGAAGCTATGGACCCATAGTTCTGTATGAAGTTCCTATAATAGCCAGTGAGACCTAAGAAGGCTCTTGCTTGGGTTTGAGTAGTAGGGGTGGCCCAATCTTGTACAGCTTGTACTTTGATAGGCAATGGCCTTATTTCACCTCCTCCTACCTCATGTCCAAGGTAGACCACTTTGTTCTGACCAATTTGATATTTTCTTGCCTTTATGGTCAGATGGGCCAGCTCAAGAGCCTGCAAAACATATCCTAAGTGGTCAACATGTTTTTTCCAAGTAGGGCTGAACACTGCAATTTTCCTCGAAGTATGCCATGCAGAAGTCCTCCATCCCATTCAGAACTTGATTAACCATCCTTTGGAATGTTGCAGGTGCATTCTTTAATCCAAAAGGCATTACCTTAAACTGGTAGAGGCCTTCTGGGGTTGAACATGCCGTTTTCTCCTTGGCATGGTCTGTCCGGGCTCTTTGCCAATAGCCTGACGTTAGGTCAAATGTACTGAGGTACTTGGCTGAACCAAGTTTGTCTACCAGCTGATCTGTCCCAGGTAAAGTATGGGCATTAGTCTTAGTGACTGCATTTAGAGCTCTATAGCCCATACAGAATCTCAACTCCTTGGATCCTGCCTTTGGCACTATTACAATTGGACTAGACCATGGACTGGTAGAGGGTTCTATTACCCCAAGATCAAGCATCTTGTTGACCGCTTCCTTTATGTGGGTTCTTGCATAATCTGACATCCTGTAACCTCTGCTTTTAACAGGTACAGTCACCAATGAGAATATCATGCTGGCCCCAAGGGGTCAAGCCTGGTGATAGTGAAAACAAGGAGGCAAACTAATTTAACAGAAACTTGCACTTCTCCTGTTGTTCCAGTGTCTGATTAGAAGAGAGATTAACTCCTTCTATTTTGTCATCTAAAGGTTGTCCTCTGAGGAGATCAGGTAGAGGTTCGCTCTCTTCCTCCTCTTGAGCTGAAGCTAAAAGCAAAGCTCCCACTTCTGGTCTGGAGACATAGGCTTTTAGACGGTTGGTGTGAAAGACCCTGGGGGCCTCCTTAGGGTTGCCTAAGTCCACCAGATATTTGACCTCTCCAAGTTTTCCCACAGCCTTGAAGGGTCTAATCCATTTGTACTGTAAGGCTGTTTGCCTTGTAGGTACCATAACTAAAACTTGCTAATCTTGAGTAAACTGAACCATGTTCGCCTTCTGGTCATGCCAATGCTTCACCAGAGCCTGACCTGCTTTTAAGTTATCAGATGCTTCTGTCATCATTTGTGTCATTCTCCTCCGGAAAGACCTAACACAGAGTCAGTGACTCTTACTGGCTTGGGAGAAGGAGCACTCTCCAACCCCTTCATTAGGGCCAAATGGGCCTCTAACTGGATGACCATATAGAAGCTCAAAGGGACTAAATCCAACTCCCTCCTGAGGGACTTCTCTATGAGGAAATAGAAGGCATTTCAGTAGAAGGTTCCACTTTCTTCTTCAGTAGAAGGTTCCACTTTCTTCTAAGGGGTTCCTCTAAAGCACCTATCATGCTCTTCATTGTACGGTTAAACCTCTCTACCAACCCATTCGTCTGGGGATGGTAGGCAGTTGAGAACTTGTAAGTCACTCCACAGTTTTTCCACATGGCCTGCATGTAGTGGGACATACAATTGGATCCCCTGTCAGAGGTGACTTCCTTAGGAAAACCTACCCTGGTAAAAATACCAAGTAGGGCCTTAGCAACAGCCTGAGCTCTAACAGTCCTCATAGGTATAGCTTCAGGATACCTAGTAGCATGGTCTACTACAACCAATATAAATCGATTGCCTGAAGATGTTGGAGGGTCTAAGGGACCAACAATGTCGATTCCTACCCTCTCAAACGGAACTACCACCACTGGGAGAGGCACTAAAGGTGCCACATTCTTGGCTCCAATCATGCCAGTGGTTTGACTAGTGTAGCAGCTTCCAGAATTGATCTACATCAGACCCCAATTTAGGCCAGTAGAAATACAGAGAAAGCCTTTCCTTGGTCTTCTTGAAACTCAAGTGACCAGCCAAATAAATCTTGTGGGCTAACTGTTGTCTTGTCTCTCGAGGCAGTCCAAGTCTTCTGTAGTCCCCTGGGATAGACTCAGTTGGTTCACTGTAGAAGAGGCCATCCTCCCAGTACAACATATGCTTCCCTGGCTCTTGCCCGTCCAGCTGGGAAGTTGCTTGTTGGTGAAGACCTTCAACAGTAGGGCACGCTCTTTGACCTCTGCTGAAGTCTGCCCTACAGGGGCCACCTTCTGCCAGTAAAGACTGCAGCTCAGGATGGTCTTTAGGATCTAGATCTCCAACAAAGGTAAGGTCTTCTCCCAGCTCTGAATCTTCAGAAGCTGACTCAACCTTTCCTGGTTGTTCCTCACACTCCGCCTCAGCTGGTGGAGCAGTCACAGGTGTGACTCTGGACAGTCATCTCAGGGATGTCCTTGTTGGTAGCACAGGAGTGCATTCTGGCTTTTTCTTTGAAACTTTAGTTTTCCCCTTTCTCATTCTTCTAGCATTTAGTAATTCCTGTGGACTGGATGTTATAGATTTCTCTGTAACATTCACTAGAGTCAGTTAAGGTACTCTATCGGGCCTTCCTTGTCTGCTCCTGTTTCCTTTTGCTGGTAGGCCTGGGGGTGCTTGATACAAAGAGTTTTTAAGTCATTCCACAACAGGACTCTCCCAGGCACCTCACATTGTACACTAACGGGTATCTTGACAGTCATGTTGTTGCACTGGATGAGAGCTGGTAGTCCAGGAGGCATTTGGACAAGGCTTCCAGCAAGCTTAGTGAGGCATTTGGGTGCCTTAGCAGCATCCTCAGGTTTGAAAAAAGATTCACCCACCACTGTAATGCTGGCTCCAGTGTGTCTAATGGCAGGGGTCTCCTGACCATTCACAAGTGCACTGTCCTTGTAATATTCTTTTGTGTTATCTGGAATTGAATTATAGACATCTCAATTCTTCTGTTCCCACAGACCCAGGGACACTAAAGAAACACTGGCAGAGACTCCAATGGGGTCTTCAGCCAGTAATTGAAAGTTTCCACTTGCCATTTGTTCTTCTCCCTCTGGGGAAAAGGCTAAGGAGACAGTGTGGACCCCTGAAGGTTTACCCTTGCATCTGGGATCCCCTTTCACATGGTCAGTAGACCCACAAGAATAACATTTTCCAAATGGGGGTTTCTGCTGACCTCCCTCTAGTTTGGCACCAGAGGTTTCACTAGCCTGATTCGGTTTCCATTGTGGCTTACCCTTTTTCTGTTTGGGGTCCTCTTTTGGATTGGAGGTATTAGAACTCTCTTTGCCATCTTTCTGCTGCTGCTTCCCATCATCCTTCTGAGTTGCCCCAGAATCCTTGTGAGTAGCCCTGTTGGCAACCCACAAGTCAGCAGCCTTTGCTAACTTCTTTGGATCAATTTCCTTGGAGTCAGCCAAGTGCTCTGTCAGCTCAGGAGAGCAGGCATCAAAAATAGATTCTAACAAAAATTGATTTCTGATTCCTTCCAAAGTGTTAACTCTGTAACCCTTTATCTAACCATCTAAATTCTTCTAACATTCACACACCCAGGTAGCCCAAGGGGCACCATCATGCTTTTTGAGGGTCCTAAACCTCTTAAGGTACTGGGAAGGAGTTTTCCCGAATCTAGCTATCAAAGCTAGCTTCACATTTTCATACTTCAATCTTTCAGGTTCTCCCACCTCCATTACAGCATCAGTTGCAATCCGGGGGAGCGCAGACAAAAGCCAAGGAATCAACTGATTCCCTCTAAAACCCTGAATCCCATAGTTCTATTCAAAAGCAGCCAACCAATCCAAAATATCAAGTCTCACCTCATGCATACTCACAGCTTCTTTAGGCATGCAAAGCCTCTTAGGACTGGAAGACCTAGAAGACTCCGGGATAGAACCATTTTCAAGAGACAATTTCTTCATTACAAGAGCATGATGCATTTCCGTTTCTCTGAGTTTGATTTCTTGATGTTTACTTTCAGTTTGCATTTGGAGCCTTTTGAACTCTCCAAGAGAGAGACATTCTGGACTCGGCACTGGACCTGGTAGGGTTTTTGTGGCTATACATTGAGGGCCTAAAGCAGGTACAAGTACAGTTGGGCTCACATCCTGAGATGACTCCTGACTCTTCTAGCTAATACTGAATCATTATCAACACTATCCACGTTTGCTGAGGGTTTAGGGGTTATAGCTCTACCTCCAAGTCTTTGATGATTCAACAATTTCTTAATTCATTTTTCTTGCCTTTAACAGAGAGAGAGACCTGACCGTACACATATCTTTCAGTTGATCTACTGTTAGAATGATCAGGGCTTCCTGTTTAAAGTTATCCATATTTGGCATTTAAAACAATAGCTTTTCTAGTGGTGCTTAGCCTTTGGAAGGATGGCAATAAAGAGATCAAAATCCATGAGATCGAGAGCCGAAAATAGCAGGCCGTCTGCAGTAGTAAGAAATCTCCCGTGTAACCAGGTTGATGCAAAACCGAAATATAGTAGCTTTGCAGAATGGAAAGCGAAAACCTATTACAACAGAAGGGGGAAAAGATCTTACTCCACACCCATGGAAGACTTGTAATATGAGAATACCGAGTGAGATAAATTTGCAAAACTATCGTTTGGTGAAAGAAAGAGGACGTCTCCCGCAAGATTGTAGTAAAGAAAAAACAAATAGGATACCAACAAGAGATGGCCCCTTATTCACACAGAAAAATTGGTCTATTCGAATTTTAAAATTGGAATGAGTGTTAGACACCGGTGACAAACTAATCCTTAATAGGAAAAACACTCCAACTATTACAGCATATTCCTGTCCGATACTGAATCAAATCAGATGACATAAAAATTATCGAATTTTGTGAAAACGGAAGGACGACTCCATATATTTACATCTCACTTTGAGCTCTCTAACAAACACCCTTTTGAGCATGGCAAGCCGCCTACGGAGACTTGGATATGACATAAGAAAAGCCAACCATGAAGAAAGGGGCTCAAAGATGAGGAGGCAGGAAGGTAGAGTCCATTAGAACATCGGAAAATAGAGGCCGGAGGGGCGTGAACTCACAAGACCGAACCTGGATTAGCAAGACTGAGAGGCAATCGAGAAAAATGGCCTCTGAGCACCTTCATCCATGAGATGAGCATTGAGAGAGTTCAAATGGCCCTATTAATGGAAAAAGGTGGTCCACTAACACAAAGTGTGCGAAAATCAAACGATCATCGAGGAAAAGGGATTTCAGTCAAGAAAAAAATTGTAAGAAGACAGGAAATGTTTAAAGAGGAAGGATTCTACTCTGGAGGAATCCCAGGATATTGAACAAAAACCAAATGGGCCTCCCCCTAAACTCAAAGTGACATTCAGTAGAAAGAACTTGGTCAAGGATAAAACTTCGGCAGGGGCCACTCACTTAAAAACCCTTCAAGATAAAGAAACAAAAAAATGTGCCTGGGTCCCGGAATCTCTGGCTAGTAACAAACGTCAATAGCCATCATTAAATGATGGAAAAACGGACCTCATAGTGGCTAAAAAAAACGAAATTCCCAGCAAATTCACAACTCCAGCCCTGGTGACATAAATTTAAAGGATTTTGATGTGATATGTCTCCAGGAAACATGGCTCATAGCTGCTCCAACCATTGATGGGTATGAATGATCAACTGCACAAGCTACTAAAGGTCGCCCAATAGCAGGACTATTAATTGCTGTCGGATCAGGGAGTACGTTGAACATCCACAAAGAACTGTATGTTTCGACATTCATTCAAGTGGTCTTGGTGAGTTGGTCCTATCCAGCAAATCTGCCGAATACCAGTGTAAGGTCATGGATCCTGGTGATTAATATATATTGGAACCCTAAGATGGTAACAATTAATGAAATGCTGGATAACTTATCTCTAGCCCTGGATGAGGCCAACACTAAATATGATATTCAGTATACAGCCATCTGTGGCGACTTCAATTAAATTATCCCTGCTGTCAGCGATATATGGGAACCAGCAACAAACAAAAAGAGGCAAAATAATATATATCATCAAAAATCCAAGCAACATGGAACACAGTGGGCTAAATTTATGGACCAAATAGACTTGCACAACCTTCATCGTTTGTCTGAAACCTCTAAACCCAAGATTCTGACGTGGGAGAGAGAAGGTGCAAAATCTATAATAGACCACGTATATGTGTCAAAAGGCTTGTTCGCTCTCATTGAAACTTTTGAAGTAAAGGAAACCAAACGAAGTGACCACAATCTATGAATCGCTATTTGGAAGGATGGGCCCAAAACAAAAACAATCATGAAATTCCCAATTTAAGTAGACAACCAGGGAACGTGCCTGAAATTAACAAAAAAGGCGACTGGTGAAATACTATTACAATACGCGGCACAAAAGAACTATAATGCTGTTGAAATCCAAACACCTGATTACTGCCTGCTGTTAATTCCTTACCAGAGGCAAAGAAACAAAAGAAGCGGGCCATTAAAGCAACACCTTCATGCCTATAATGGTGAATTAACAGACAGGGAAAAAATCATGAGGCAAAAAAAGAGGAAAGCAATTAAGCGGCTAACAAAGGAAAATCAAGACCTTGCAGATCACGCGCTCAGGGCCTGCAGATCATGGCTTAGGAGCTAGCGCTGGAAGATGCTCCAACTAGACTCTGAAGCAATGTTGAAGGCCGTGTGCAGTAGAAACTCTTGTGACTTCTGGTCATTGGTAAAAAAAAAACACTGGAGCTTCACCGAATAACTTACAGAATAGTGTGGGTGAAATGGATTGGTTGACGTACCTTGGAGACCTCTTTTCTGAAACTACAGCAATGGAAGAGACTACTCAAGGGGCTATTCCAACACAATGGGAGATAGTTTGACAAAGAGTCAATAGGAAGAAAAAATAAGGCTCCTAAAAAAACTCTAGGGCACTTGGCCCTGATGGCATAAACAATGTCACCTTGAAACTACATCACAAGGAATGGACGGACCTTATCTTTAAAATTAAACAGATGTATAGCCCAGAAAAATATCCCTTTGTCTTGGAAAACTGCTAATGTAATTCCAATCTTTAAGAAGGGGAATAAGACCAATAATCGGCCGATCGCCCTGTTAGATACAATAGGGAAAGTGTTTGGATCTCTTCTCTTGGATAAATTACACGACTGGTGTAAACAAAAGAGCTGTGTAGATCCCTTGCAAAGAGGATTCACCAAAGGGATAGGCACAAATGCTAACATCATGCTCATAAGCGCACTTAAAGCCAAAGTTTGTCGGGAAAACCAAAAATCCATCTAGCGTTCATTGACCTATCACAGGCTTTTGATCGGGTAAGCCGGCCCAAAATGTGGGCAAAATTGGATGAACGGCAACTCCCCAGATCCATTCTAGAGCCAATCGGATGTCTATACTCTGAAACCTCAATGAGGGTAAGGTTGAACGGAGCTTGCTTGTTATCAAAGCCCATAAGTACCGCAAGAGGGGTGAAACAGGGTTCCCTGTTGACTCCTGCACTGTATAAATTTTACATTAAGGATATGGAAGCCTGCGATGCTGCAGTGCGTTCCTTTCCTCCTACAGTAGGAGATGAAATAATCTTGTGCCTGCTCTATGCGGACAACATAATTTTAAAGGACCAAACTGAAGTGGGCCTCCAGAGACAGTTGAATAGTCTGTCCACATACCTGAAACAAAACGATCTGGACACGAATAAAGAAAAAAACAAAATACTGACTCTGGGTAAAGGATCTGGCTGGACGAGTGAGGAAATATAATTGGAACGTAGAGGGTGTGACTCTGGAATCAGTTCAAATGCACAAATACTTGGGAGTCCCTATTAACAAAACTCCAACAGAAAGCCCGAAGCAAATGGCCTTAAGGATGAAAATGAAGATGCTTACATCACAGGCGATCATGCTGGATAAAAATATGGATGCTTTTGTATAATACCGACATTGAACTTTTATAAAAAAAACAAGTGGTTCCAACAATAATATACGGAGCAGAGGCCATGCCAGCCATCCTGAACCAACTTTGGAAGAATATTGAAGGTCACTTTTGGCGGCAAATGCTGAAATTGCCTAACCCAACACCAATTGTAATCATAAGGAAAGGAAAGAGTTAAGCTTAGTTTCGCTACACAGGCATGTTGCCAAAGCCAACTTGCAATTTTATGGTAAGATTTAGCGAACTCCCAGACCCAAAATATTCGACTTAATCAAGAAAGAGATGGAATTGGCCAAAGCCAACTTGCAATTTTATGGTAAGATTTAGCGAACTCCCAGACCCAAAATATTCGACTTAATCAAGAAAGAGATGGAATTTTAAGATTTAACGAACTCCCAGACCCAAAATATTCGACTTAATCAAGAAATAGATGGATGAAGGTCAAAAAACATGATGGTGAATTGGGCAAAGAGGAACTTAAAGCTTCTTGAAGAAATGGGTAGCTCTTTGGAAGAGCTGGAACTTAACCCTACAAAAGTAAGCTTGAAAACCATAAGGTGGGACTAGATCCAAGCACTAGAAAATGCTTCCAAATGTAAATTGACGAAACATCTACCAGGGTGCAACTCTCAAAACATAAATGAAGTAAGGAAATATTTGGAAAATTGTCTGGACAGAATTTTTCATGCAACATACCTGAAAGCAAGACTCCATGTCCTAAAAATGAAAGATCTTGGAAATCGGAGACAAACAGCAAATAACAGCTGCAGGTTTCTTAAAAACGAGAACTCTACAGAAACAATCAAACACCTTTTACTGGCCTGCCCCGAAACCCTTGTACTAAGAAGGACCTCTCTGACTCCATTTATGGAACAGATAAGACTCTGACGATTCATGGTGGGAAAGAATGATGAGTGGTCACAGTACGAAAATGGTGATCGCAGTTGCAAAGATCCTACAAACATTGGGTTTAGAACACAAATCAAGTGGGAGAACTGTAAAGATAAAAGAAATAACTGACAAAGGAATCACAATTAGTGATCAGTCAACAGAAATAGAATTGTGTGGCTGAATTTTGTAAATTGTTTTGTGTTAACCTTTTTTTTTATTTGTTTAGTGTTTACTTTGAACAAAAGTAAGAGCAGCACTCTCAATCTAACAACTATACTTTATCCTCACTGCTTGCCAGCAGTGTTAGGCAGAATTGCATGCAGTTCCCTCTGGGACCACCACCGAAGTTAGGACTACAGGTGTCTGTACTACAGTTTTCAAGAGGGAATGTGAGCAGTACAAGGATGTAACACAGAGGTCTTACAATCAGTGGTTCAAGTAGACACTTACACTCAAGGTTTCTTGGTAAAACGCTTATTAATTTATTACACAATCATTTAGAAAACATTCACTAGAAGGAGGCAACTTAATATCATACACAAATAAACTTCAACACCAAACCAATACTTTTCTGAGTAAATTAGGCTCCCCTGAAATAGGAGCAAATAGCATTTCAGCCACTTTAAATAGGAGGGCAAAGGCACATGTTAATAGAATGATCACAAATACTTTCTTAGGCAGTGCAAATAGTTTCAGTTCACTAGAGGACTCGATTCAGTTCAATAGGCCTAGTCTAAAGTCAATGGGCTAGTGTCTTGGATAGAAAAGAGCAGTTTGTGAAGTAAACGTTAAAGTCTTGCCAAAATTCTCAGAAGTAGTGTGTTCGAAAAGAATCATATGTTGGGTCACAAGCTGATTAGGCCTGCAAGTTGGTAAAGTTCCACGAACTTTCACCGCAAGCGAGGCGTTCCCTCAATCAGGTTGGCACAGTAACTTAATATGAAGCAAAAGATGCAGCTGAAGATGTTGGTTCCTGCAGATCTCACTGTTCCTGAGCCTCAGTCGTGGGGACAAGAGGGAGGACGATGGGGGACTCCTGCACTGCACAGGATCGTCGGAAAACGCGGACAAAATGGAGTCACTTCAGTTCAAGTAACTGTAGTCAAGCACACAAGCTGGTGTCCTTCCCCCTGGTTAATCTTAACCAGCTCACAGAATGGCATCCAGGTGGCTTACGAGTTGATTGGTCCGACCAACTCAAAGGAAGAAGTCGTCCTTGAAGGGGCTTCTCTGTCGAGATGAACTTGACAATTCAGACCTGCAGCTGGGCTTCACCGGGCAAACCAACGGTCCAGGAGTTGCAGCAGCCGTCCTCTTCCAGCTCGTCTTTGGTTCTTTCGTTCCAGTGCTCGGCTCTGCTTTCCAGTCCAACAGACTCGCATTTTAAACAGTCTTCTCCCTTTCATTCCAGCCTAGCTGTCACTCACGCAGCAGGGTGGCTATCCTTGCCGGACAGTCAGCCAGCCAATCACGCAAGAGTGCATTTGAGTCTCCTAGGAGACTAAGCACAGGGAGCTTCGGGCACCTCCCTCACTTCCTGTCCACCCCAGACACTCAGATGTCAGAGGCGGTCTTCAGTGCTGAAGCCCGCCAAAGGCATGAAAACAAGGGACCAAACCTTGGCGTGCAGAGACAAACACTAGAAGGACCTTTCCAAAAAGAAATGGCGAAAAAAGACCAGGACCTGTTTAAACAAAGGGGCTTAAGGCACCATCTTGAAAAACATGGCTCCTGTGATTATTAGCTACCGGTGTTTGCGGTCGGGAAAAATCATGGTAGTTTGTTGTAAAACCACTGCCACCAGCCATTTCGATAGAAAAGGGTAGCATTTGACTGCTACATGAGTTTCTAGACATAGGGGATACTAGGTAACCCCTTCAGCACTCTATAGGAAGATAATGTGTGATGTGTCTAGGAACTTAAAAAGGCCAGTGAAGTCAATTTAACTTTACATTCTCTGGGAAACAGTAGATTATCCCAGAGAAGGTATTTAAACCTTTTGGAATTCTAAAAAGACATCCCTGTGTCACTGCACTGAGGGTGATGTGTAACACGCATGAAAAGATGCCTATGGAGTAATCTTAAAACTCCATAATCAAAGAACACGAGTAAAATGCACATGAAAGATTGGGTAAAAAAAGGCTCACGCTCTTTCTAGGTAAAAAAATCAAGTCATCAAAATCCAGCAAAGTTGCTGGGGGTTTCTAAAGTGAAGGGGATTGGCACATTTATGAGAATTCTCCCTAACACTCCACACCTCCATTATTTTCGCCCAATCTTAATCCAACTGTCGTATTCCCTGCACCGATCCAGAATGAATGTGAGGCATACCCTGCCCCACTGAGTTCTGCCCCAGCCAGTGTAACCTGAAACCCTCCCTTGAACTGAAATAGACAGGCAAGAACCGTCCTTCTGAAACTACAGAAGCCCTTGTCCTTGAACCGTTAAAGTGTTCCCCCATAACTTCTGGGTTCTCCCCTAACCCTAAAGACATCTGGGCCTCCCTCCATTCTTGATCCCTCTGTAGGGTAATGCCTCAACAACCAGACATACCAAAACAACCTGCTAGGGGAAAAAAGCTAGTGCACCCTTTTTCAAGAAGAACCAGCACTTTATTTTGTTTACAAAAAAAAAAATGTTGACAGTGGTATTAGAAGTCCATTTCCACATAGCTCTCTCTCCTCCTCAAGATGGGAGGTCCCTTCCCTTTATAAACACAAAGATCGTTATTCATGATGCATTCGATATACAGTATGACTCCCCCACATTCATTCGGTGCCACCTATTTACATGCTAATGATTACACATGGCCCCTGTGCCGATTGGTTGTGTCGTCTTCTTCGCCATCTTCTCCACATGTGGGTGACGAGTACTTCACCTCGGAGCGCTGCAAGGTAGTTGGTTAAACTTGAAAGCATCCTATCTTCACTTCTAACCATGTGATGTGCATCTAGTCATCAGCATGAATTCAGCAGATGACTTCGACGTCAGTCTGGTCCTTGCAAACAAGGCAACCTTTTTCTCATCCCAGGCACGTAGGTTTCCATTTTGCCTCCCTGTTGTAATCTTATAACTTGGCATCACCCTTTGCTCTCCCCGGTCCAAATCAAGGACCTTGCTGTGCTTGGTTCCTCCTGTATCAGCGACCCCCTCCCAGGGGATGGACCTGGGTTCCTACTAATCTATCCAATTCATGAAGGATTTAGGATCACTAACTCTGCATCTGGTAGTTCAAATAGAATTACCATTCTTCTTGGGGCCACTATTGCCCTAAATCTCGATTCCTATTTTGGCAGCTCAAGACCTCTGCCACGGCTGCTCTGAGAATGGCCTTTGTAGTCAGCCGCAGCCCGTCTTCCATTTGGGTTTTGACATTCCTACCTAATTATTCAAAGGGCTATCTTGATACAATTATATGTGGGGGTGTTCCTTGCCGCGCCTGGGGATTGGAATGTGATAAGCAAGAGACGATGCCCTGTTCTGTGTCTCCAACACGGCCTGTGAGGATTCAGGCCTATTCTTGCTTGCAGCCCTAGTTCATTTTAAGAATGTTGCATGTATGCAATATATTCTAAGTGACACTTTACTCTCCCCCTTCCCTGCTAACACCTTCTTCTGCCTCAGTGACGGACTGCCTGGTTCCCTCTGAGTACTGTAGGGCTCTAGGCCCCCCTCCCAGTTCACCCCCACTTCCCTGCACTTACCTGCATTCCCTGGCACTTTCCCTCTGACCTCCACTAAGCACTTGCACCTCACCTTAACCCTTCCCACCTTAGCACTTCGTTTTTTACACAGACCGGCACCACCAACCCTTCCTCGCATTTCTTGTTCTGCACCTGCACGATCCGAATGTCACAAGACTTAGCCAGGGCCGTTATTGTGTCTTTCTCCCTTGCCCCCCACTTTTGTCTTGTGGTGCCTTGAAACAATATTTGTTGTATAGGTGCCTTACAAATGTCAAATAAAATAATTGAGTTACTAAAATACATGTGTTCCCCGTCGACTACTTCCACCCATAGGTTCCTCCCTCCCCACTACACTGTTCCGCATTCTCCGCAGTTTAATATATTTTTCACAATCTAAATCGTTTGGAGGGGGCGGTGATCTGAACGTGAATCCCCACATTCCCCATTTAGTTAATCCTTTATTAACTAACCCAGCCAATTCCCTGCTTCTGTAATCATCATCTTTGGGCACCCATGCTTTACGCACATGACGCATGCTTTCTCCATTTTGTGCACATTTTTCTGGGGTACATGTGAGGTAAAGGCAGTCCCTATCCCCTGATAAATCGACCCAGTGTTCCACCTAATTCTCTGGGTCTGTTGGGGGTGAAGTCAATATCCCCGGGGTGGTCTATAAGTCTTTCAATACTCACCATTTGTGGTTTGTACCTGGGAGAGCCATACCTGCCCCAATAGTAACCATCATCATTGCACTGTTCGGGATAGTCTTTGCACAACATTGAAGCATCACCTGGCACGCACAGAATAACACCAGCAGGAGCACCATGATGAGAACCAATATCTTCTCCACTGCCCCAAGCCAGGATGGGGCCCACGAGAACAGCGTTTGGAACCAATCTTTGGCCTGCACACCTGCATCACTTTCTATGTCGGTCTTTAACTTGTGCAGGGCCCCTACAATGTGTGTCGGGGACCCATTCTCAGCATCATTTGGAGGTGTCTATGTACTGCAAAATAATCCTATCCTTTTACCCACGCCACCTTCCCTGGGCGATAGGAGATCCAAGACATACCGGTTTTGGAGCATCATCAACGAGATTGCCCTCAGCTCACTCTTGATAGCGTTTAACCCTTGCTCAGTGTCATTTGCCAACTGGATCACTTCCCACTGGACAATGTGCAACCACTTGGCATTTACTGCAGCCTGGAACCCTGGAAGCAAGAGTGATGCAAAGAATACCTCTGTCTTGGTGTACAGCCGGTATTTATCTGGAACTGCTTTGAGCAGCTTGGACAAATCTTCCGACAGGTCGTTCGATCTCCTCCTTCGTTGCTTCACCAACCGCTTCTTCTTCTTTGTATTGAGGGAATAGATGGATGCTAAAATGAGCTTCAGGCGCCACTACATTAGCGGAGTGCAATTGTGCCTCGCCAGGAAGAAGGAAGATACAGGTATGCTTGCTGACTGCATACCCATTACAAATCCATTAAGGCTGCAGTCCATTTTTCAAGATCTGGGATGCACATTGTCTTGTTGACCTTGGTGTTAGTTCCTACAGGAACAGTTCCATGCCCTTGAAAACAAAACTGATATTCTTCTGCTGGTTGACCTTTACTGGTGCTTCACATGCTTCTATTCCTGTTAGTATTGTGGAGATTCCATATCACTTATTTTCCGAACCCTGCCAACCCCCCTGCAGCTCAGCTCACCACCGCCTTCTCCCATCTATTCGACACAAACAATACTTTTAACATTGGCTGTGGCTTGCATTGGGGTGCACTGTTGTATTTAGCACACTTCTCTTCATCTTTATCCATTAGTACAAGTTGTACCTTGTGCCCCTGGAACAGACTGCAAATCCTGCACAGCGCTAGCTGCACCAAGAACTGGGCTTCCAAGGGCAATATTTCTTGGGCTACTAACATTTTGGGTGCCCCAGACACATGGGGGATGAGAAAGCAGTCATAACTCCCGTTCTACCTCTGTTTCCCCACTCAGTTCATATGACTGTACCTGGGTGGTGCACATCAGACATTGTATCACACTACATGTTTGTATTGGTTCTATTTGTTTTCCTTATACCCCTTTTAACCTGCAACTGTAACTTCCATATTGTTGTAGGGGTCATCAAAAACCAAGGATCAGACTGATCTACTCCAGCACAAGTTGGCCGGTCCATTGTTATTAGGCGGCCCACTGCATCAGCCCTGCCGCACATGTCTTCTGAGGAGTGAGCCACGGCCAGGTTGGCCACCTGTATAACCTGGCAAAGGATCAAGACCTATGAGACGTTGTGCACCTGATTCGTCTGTGCCTGTCTTGCTGCTAGGCCACCCGATAAGTTCATCGTGCAGTTTCTCCATCTTACTCTCCTCCCCTTTCTCTCTCCCCCTTCCATCTCTCTGCCCTCTCCCTCCATGGTGCTATCCATCTCCCCTATTTACTCTAACTGCTGCTCTATTTCCTATCCCACCTCTCTTTCGAAGAACTGGAAGGAAAACATTTAAGAGGCCTGCCAATTGCTGACACCTATATCAATGCTTTTTCCAAGCACTGGCATCCTGTTTGTCGCTACCTCTTTGGACCTATGGAGGTATCAGGTAATATTATCCCCACCAAAAATATCGCCTTACAAATGGTTGTCGGGAACGGCCATAGGTGATATTTTTGGTGGGGATAATTTATGGGATAAATGGATGGGGGGGTTGCGGGGGTGTCCCCCGCTCCCTTTTAAAATATATGGGAGTTGCGGGGGTGTCCCCCGCAGGTTCCATGGGGTAATATCACCGCATTTTTTTAAAATATATTTGCGGTGATATTATCACATGGAACCCCCATGGACTCCCCATACGTCTCAGTCCTCTCCCCTTGCTCTTCTTCACCCATTAAGGGTGGAGCCAGATGGGAAGTACTCTTGATAACACTTCCCGTTCTCTAGGTGCATCATTAGGGTGTACCAGAATGGCACTGTCATGGCCCAGGGCTCTCAGCCCAACCTCCTCCTTAGTGATGGGCGTCTTCCAACTTCCCACCTTCTCCTGCCACTCCTCCTTCTGCCACCCCCCTGACCCCTTTGCCACCAGTTGGGTGTACCACATACCTGTACTCCTCAGAAGACTTTCAAAGGTGGCAACCAGTTTCACTTAGCTACCCTAAACTCTTGCTCTGCCGTTAAACACTCCTGACATCTGTCATCTCCTTGAATACTTTGACCTTGACGTCCTCGCTCTCACTGAGACGTGGTTAACTGCCAGCTCTGTCACTGTTTGACACATTCTTCCCTGACGGTTCCAAGATCCTCTCAAAGCCCAGGCTTAACTGGTCTGGAGGCGGAGTGGCCCTGCTCTTCCCTGAATGGGTCCCTGCTACTGTCATACCCACTCAGTCCTACTGTTTCTTCGAATGCCTCGTTTTCAGGCTTGGTGTCTCTCCTATCCTCTTGCTGACCCCTGCTCTGGTCTCCCACTTCCTTTCAGTCTGACCTCACCCCTTCTCTCCTGTCTTCTACCTCCAAGCTCTTCCTCCTTGGCGATTTTAATTTTCACCTCGACTATCCTGATGCGCCCACTGAACACTTCCCCCGCCTCTGTGAGTCTCATTCCCTCACCATTCTACCCTCGGATCCAATCCACTAAGCCAGACACACCTTGGATGTTCTCATTTCAGCAGAAATCCCCATCTCCACCCACTTGTTCACGAGGGTCCCAACACCCCCATCTGCTGGGCCTTGGCAACTCTTGAGGTCAAAAAGGAGACTCTGCAACAAGCAGGAGACTCGGGCAGGTTTCAGAAGTCAATCAGTTTATTTTCTTCCAGCAGGCGATACACACATCAAACACCAGGGACATCTCAGGAACTCTGCTCGAATTGCTAAGTGTACCCAGCCTTATATACAGTCCTAGGCAGGTGAGCTAATGTTTTGGTCACAAAGACAACCCCTTCCAATCTCTGATTCATTAACTCATATGGCATGATCAATGAGATGTTCCTATTTCTACTTTGTGATTTGCTGACACCTCTGCCCCTCGACTGGCCCATCTGCCACTCGAGCCTACTCTAAACAGGTTCTGCTCACACCTTCCTCCCCTCCTTTGTCCTTTACATGAACTCTTATAAAAAAAGATCCCCACTGGTGTCATCATGATTGGCAGCAATCCACCATTTTAGGAATTTCTGGTCCTATCTTGACACCTAGTCCGTTTCAAATCTAGTTTTTTAGCACAATATACTTATCATGTACTACTTAACAAGCCTTCCATTATTTAAAACATTCTGACCTTATAAACATAAATCAGTTTTTAAAGCGCTTTACTGCAAAGCACTATAATTCTAGTTTTCTGCACATTTGAAGGCATAGATCACCCCACCAAGTTATCTATGCTCGGTGTAAGGTGAGGAGGGATTTCCATTCCTATACGCTCCCCCATCTGTACAGTATTTAGTTATTTACACAATACTTACAACCACACCCATGTCCACCATCTTCAATTCTCATGTACCTACACATTTCTGACCTAATCACCCTTTTGTACAGGTAATTTTCTTTAATCTTAGAGGTATACTAACACATTTTTTTACAACGTCAGTACTAACACATTATACTCTCCTAGTCTTAAAACATGTATTTGTCCCTGAACTACTTTTATTTACTTTTATTTGAGCTCTACCTCCATTCCCCAGTTCACTCTAAGCCAACTATATGTCTCAGAAAATTTCACAGCCACTGTGCCTTTTTTTAGAGACAGTCACTACTTGAGGTAACCCAACAGCCCATCATCTGCATACATTTTAGCCATATTGTGGCTCATCATCCACATCTTTTCTGCTACTCCCACAACACAACATCATTCCTTGCTCCTATTGACTTGCCCATACATCTTTTCAAATGCATAAAGTTCATTTTTTTCTTTTCCCTGTTAAATCTTCCACCCGACTCCATCCGTAGGCCCTTTCCTTTCATATGCCAGTTCTTTCGCTTTGGAGTGTCTCTTTTTCCATAGAGCATTAGTTGTATGTCCATTAAATGTCAACTGGTGGGGGGAGGGGGCACTTTAGCAGGGGAACACAAGGATGGGGGGGGGGGGAGTCTTTTGCAGATTTGAACACAGATGGGTAATTGAACAGGGCTTTGCATTGGGTTCCTTTGTGATTTCTCTCTGCTTATGTAGTTGGCCAATTTTCTGAGCCACATGGGTCCCTCGTTGTCCACCTGTAATATAAAACTGATTGAGTTTCCTTTGTAAAATAAATGTCTCTATTAGCAGTACATTTCCTGTCAACCCATCCCCTTAAAAATCTTTGTTTGCTTATTCTGGCAAACTTCACCTGCCTTCTAAACAAACTACATATACACATTTTCTGAATATCCCTACCTCCTAGAAAAACTATATCCAACATTATTTTGGTTTTGGTGTGTCAAAAGCTACTAATTCTTTCAATTTTGTTAAAATACATATTCTACTGTATGGTTGGCCTGCTGGAACCTGATTTGTTTTCAATAAACATAATTTTAAATCTTCTCATTTTTCTCGGCACTTGTGACATATGGGCTTTCTGGTTATACCATTTTTGTCCTTCGGGGGGACACATTTCCTCCGGTTCACACTTTCAGACAAAGGGGACAAAAATAACAAACAACAAATAAGCTCATGAAAAATTCATAAAAAGAAGGATGTCTTCTTCTAGGTGCATCCGCAGCAGACGGGAACATTGCTTGTAGGAATCTCTGTTGTCTGTAGAAAATCGAAATAGAGACAAAAGTCATTCGGGGACTGGCAAGGAGGTCCAGTTTCTTCCTAACCTAAACCCTTTCTTCTTGCTACTAACACATTTTTTTAATGTAAGATCATCTCTCACTCCTTTAGCTCATTTAATTTTATAGCTTCCTCTGACTCGGTGGTGCACATGTGGGATGTTTTTACCCATGCATCCAAGCCCTACCATAAAACTGTGCATTACTGGCATTGAAAACATCATGATGGCCAGAACTCCCCAGAGAGTGCACAGGGAAAACATGAAGAATAGGCTGCCACCCATTTTTGCCTATGTTGTGAGCACAGGAGGGCACTGCCTAAAACCACCATTGGGCTACACACACAGTAGCCTGAAACCATTGGGAATGGCAATGCTGATTGCTGAAAGCAACCCAGAACTGTGGGGAATTCATTTTCTTAATGTCAAAAATGGATGCAATACTGGTGCTCACCACTATCAGAAAGCCAGCGTTTTAAAACCACCAGACTTTTGTGTAAAACTGAACAAATGAACCCAAACCAGGCCAAGGAAAGCCTTGCTTAGAGGTGGATACAATGTAAAACTATATTCTGAAATGACTTGAAGGAAGTAATTATTTAATGTATATATAAAAAATAGCTGGGGATGTCAGCAGCTTAAGTGAATTTGGGTTTAAAGCCACTAAAATCGAAATGTTTAGAATAAATGAGTGACTTACTTGTGAATGTCACATAGGTTTAAATTGTTTAAATGTCATAGTTTTGAACTTAGAATCAGCATTCTAGCTGCATGTGCAAAAATTGTAAGTTGGATTTGAATGTAGAAAACTGGGAACTAAAGTGGCATTTAGCTGAATTCTGCCTGACAACTACCCCCGACAGGAGTTGAACTGGCTCAACAACTCTTCCCAGGCCTGGCTGCATCCTGCTGCCCCCACCAAAAGAAGGTGACACCTCTCTGATTGAATTAGGGGAGTGGTACCTGCAGACTGCAGGAAGTTGAACAAAGCCCTGTCCTGGACTCAGGCAAATGTTATATTGGGGGGGTCGTAAAATGGCTTCCTCTTGGGAGAAACTGGGAGGGGCAGTGCCTGTGAGAGCCAGCTGAGCTTGGGGGAAGTGGATAAACCAGAAATTCCACCATGTGCTTTGGAAAACCACACCCCTTTGGGGCCAGAGCATGATTGTAAAAAGATGGATAATTCCCAGTGTGGACTTGTCAAAATTATATAAATAACATCATCATTCTTGGGATTTTTCTGTGCACATTTTAAGAGGTGTTAGGACCCTGTGGTATGTTCTTGGGGATAGTAGCGGGAAAAAAGGTTGTTACTCCAAATGTATGCATGTTACAAATCTGACACTTTATCATCTGAAACCCATATCCCTGGTGCACATTTGTGTAAAATCTGGAAAGGTTTAGAGGTTGTTATCTGGATGAAAAGGGGAGAATTCTGTCATAGGTGGACACGACATCTTACGAAGACAGGGATCGGATGGTTTGGTGCTACAGAAAATATGTTAACTGGACCTATAATATTAGAAAAATGGTACATAGATAAATATGTGTTTGGATCAGAAATAGATTTGTGTGCAATTTGACAAGGGGAGGATCCTCTGACCATTAAACCTACAGCATCACTCTGACACTCCATTTCTTTCCCCCAATCAAGGGAGAGAGGAAAGCTTGGCCAATGATAAGTGAGAGGGGCAGGCTTAGCTAGGACCAGGCACACACCCATTTTCAAAACACAAAAAGAGCCATTGAAACCCAGGTAGAGACATTCACTCTCCACTTTCTTGCAGGACGCTTTGCTGGGAGACTTCAGACTTCACATCCAGAGATCCAGACTTCAAATCCATCAATCTCCAGAGAACAGAAATTAACTCCAGAATTTGTAGCAGAGAGGCCTGAATCCACAAGCTGAATCCTCTTCAGCAGGCCTCAAAACCAACCAAACTATTCAACAGCCGGGCGAGCTGTTTGAATTCTTTGCCAAGAACTTTTGCAAGAACCTGTAGCAGTATCCAGAAAGCAGTGCTGTATCCGGAACCGCTAGCAGAACCGATAACAGAACCAGAGACCCAGAGACCAGATCGCTGTGAAGAACCGCTAGTAGAAGTCCAATCCTGACCCGATCGGTGACGAAGTCGCATTCCTGTCCAAAATCTAGTGAGTACCCAGCTAGCACTGTGCTAAAACTAATCTTAGTTTAAAAGAATCTAATCCAAACTATTTTAGCCTATTAGAACTGCCTCCTAGAATCGTGTCATTATGTCATCTTTAAAACTGAAAACTATCATCTGTCATTCTGAGCTTTAAAATTTAAAATCCGAAAAACAATCTTTACTAAATCGGCCGTATCTCTGGAACCGTGTGTGCTAGGAGCGAGCTTTAACTGTCATCTTAAAGCTAAGATCCTAAGCTTTCCAATGAACCTAAATACACTAATATACCTTATAGTGCCTCCGTAATTGCGCTCGACGCACGCGACTAAATTTGCCGCGATTTGACATTTTGCTTAATTTCAGCCACATGTAAAAATATTTGTCCTTGCTTTCCTTTGCTAAAATTTGTTTGCAACCTGATAATCATTCATAGAGCATTTCTAAAGTGATCCTGAACTAATACAAAGTAGCTGTCACCCACCCTGAACCTCTAGAGGGAATTAAATCATTTTAGCATATTTTTCACTTCTTTGCATACCACCTTTAAAGTACTTTGCCTGTGTTAAAATCATCCCTCTTCCTCTAAGCTTGCTAGGGGGGAATTGAATTATATTTGATTGCATTCCTGAGAACTGTGTGTTTTCCTCCCATCTCTTTACCTTGCATAAAGGGGGGGGTGAATTGTCAAAGAAAAGTGATTACATTGTCTTTTGTTGAAGTCATATCAAGTTTATTTTCTGTACTGCATTTTCATTAATCATTGCATTGTCCTTGAAGCCATAAAAGCATTCTCAGCTACTTTATCCTCTCTATATCACTTCTAAGCCATCAAAAAGAGTGTACCACTGTAACATTATCCATTGTTGATCACTATCATCTTCACAAGTGTGCTATCAAACATTAATTTATTATAAAAGTGTGATATATATATATTTATATATAGTTTAATTTTCAAATAAACCTTTTAATTTGCAAAACAAACCTACTGCTTGGCTCAGCTGGGTCAGGGGGATTCTTAGAGAGGGGTGTTATATAAGGGTTGTCATCCAGAGTAACGAACTGGACATAAAAATACATCAATAAGGGCTTCCATCAGCATCCCAGACTAGGCATTGACTTAGCTGTAGTGTTGAATTGAAGTCGCTTACACACATAAGAACAAACTTGTTTACTGGACCTGTATATGGTTTAGGCCTATACTTTAGCCTTTTTCTCTGGTTAGCTGAATGGTCTTCATCCGCTTAGCAGAGCGTGCTTGCAGCTCAGCTGTAAATTCTTCATTCAGCTATGCTGTAAATGCTTCATGCCTTTGTTTCTCCACCTTTCTCCCGATTGTGTTGGACCATGGTCTTTTCCTTCTGTGCTTTGCTTTGATCCTGTTGAGGCAACCAGAAACATTATTTCCTCCCTATCCCCACTACACTAACCTATGCTACCCCTGTTTTTCTAGACTATGGCAACAATTCTTACAATGTGCCTTCATATTAGATCATATAGCTACAGTGTTTGCCTATTCTGAACATCTTTATACACTCCACAATAATAGGGAAATGGTTACCCACCTTCAATTTGATTTCTGCATTTGTCTGAAGTGGCCACACTTTCATCTATTTTTCTAATCTCTTCACATCAGATTGCATCCATCTTGGGGGAAAAAATGGTTATACAATTGAAGACACTATGTCTCTACCTACCTCTTTTTCTGTTACTTACCTGGATCCTCTTTTAGTTATGATCAACTGTGTGTCCACACCCTTGTAGTGTGAACCAGTACTTTCCTATTTTTTCTTTTTCTCCCCGTTAAAGGCCATGCAGACATTTCTCTTGTTTTCACGCAAGATCCTCGACTTTCATCTGTAACATAAACCAAAATCATTATAGGCACTCATAAAAAGGGGAGTAAATTACAATTTTTTTATTTCTTCTACAATTGGTTCTGTATATAATTAATATTCCTTGTCTGGTTAACCCAATTTTGGTCAACCATACCCCTTTCTGGTTCTCTATTATTTCCTGACTCTCTTTATTGCTCTCCTTAATTTTTCAATGAGTTTTTGTTTTATTTTATGTTCCCTATTTAATTTCATATCCAGTTATTCGGTCGATCTTCTCGTCCAATCATTTCTTCATTCGATCTTCTCTTTCATTCATTATTTTATTTTTATTTATATATTTTTCTTTTTTCGTCCAAAAGCCATCAATTTTTTTAAACTGAGATCCTTACTTTTATTATACTGTTTAGAATAGATTATTTATTTTTATCTTCTCTTTATCTAATTTTCTGGACCCATGCCAAAAAAGGCTCCAAGTGTACCTAACGTTTCGACACTTTTTCCAATTATTTGTATATATTCTAAATGCTGCTACATCATTGTCATGTATATTGCAATGTTTCCTTTCCTTTTAATGTGTGATGTTGCCTACAGAAAGCACCACTTCATACTCCATTAAGCCCTATCTAGGTATACCGCCATCTGTGGCACTACTTAACCTAAATCTTTTTATATGAACCATTACTGTCCTCATGATCCTATATTTATTCTTCACTCCTTAATCATTTGCCATATTTCCTTGCTTTATGGCTGTCTCTAATTTCATGGAGGTCAACTGTCCCCCCTCTTTGCTCATAAATATCTGTGGTCTGAGACTGAATTCATCATATACTCTCACCACGTTTCCACTAGGTCACACTAATACTGTGCTTTTGCCACAATAATAAAAACCTTTGACCTCTACCAGAACAATCTCATCGGCCTGCTGCCTTGTTCATGCCCCTATAAATATACCCATATTAAAATGGTATATTTCTCAAAACAAAACACACTTTTCTTTGATTACCTAAACAACATCATCATGCTTGGGCTTTGTCAATCAATCCTTTCCTCAACCACAGGCAGGTACCTGTTGCAACTACACCAAATTCATCATAACACACTATCCTTCAGAGATTGCTAATTTCTTACTAGACAAAATGTACACTTATAGTCTACAAAAATCATCCCCAGCCTTCTAATATTCATTTACCACCTTTCTGTCTTTGCTGCATGGACATACAGTCCCAATGTCTACCACTAGAGCAAAAATTGTTCTCTCTTTGCCATATTAATTCTTGGCACCTTTAAAACCTAGTGCCACTAACAATGCTAAATGCATCGGGTCCCCCTGTGAGGCTGTCCTACTATAAATTCATGCATACCTCTGTTTTTTCAAAGGCATTTCTTCTTTTTAGGCTAACACCTTTTATTCCTATGTGTCTTTATGTATTCTGTTTTTGCATATTGCTAAATCTGCAGGTAGACTTATTTGGTCTTAACTTCTGCAGTGAGTTCATTTTATATACGGTGCACTTTACTTATACAACGAGTTCTTTTTTATTCACACCAAAACATATCTCGCAGACATTGCGGCGTGGTTCTTTTTTATAGATGTACTCCAAACAGCATAGTTATCCTATCACCCTACTATAATGACCACTGGGAGTCGTAGTGCTCTCTTCCATGGGTCAATTCAATAATGCTGCATGCTGCACAGGAGTGCCGCCCACTCGGAGGTCATCCCTTCTTTTCCAAGGTGCTAGTTCTGCGTGTACTGCCGACGTCACATAGGCGGGGTCACTGTACACCATTACTTCCTGGTCTACAAGATTTCTCTAGTGAAACAATCGGTGCCATTAATTCAGCAGCCTATGATGAAAAACGAGATGGTAGGCATATATTTTGTCGATACCTCAAATATCTCCATCAATCGTGCGCTTTACCTCAGCGGAACCTGCATCTTTAAGTCGATTACCTTGATTGATTCTTAAAGAACCGTCAGAAAAGAGAATCTCCCCTGCTGCCACTATTTCTTTCTTTACCCTTGAGGGTTCATCCTAAACATTCCTCCAAATACAAACAATCATGAGCTTGCGCAATTTCTCCTAGTGCCTTTCGCTGCCCCATGCCAGAATTCTCATTTCTCTGACTATTTAATCATCAGTTTTGACACAGTCCCCTCATAGGCAGTAGCCCTTGAAGACACCCACATACCTTTAGATTTACCTAAACAGAAAAACCCCTACATGTTCAATATTTTATGTTACAAAATCATCTTATCGTACTGTCAGCCCTCATGATGGCATACTCAACAGCTGCCATCATTGTAGTCACAAAGGGAGTGATCCCTTATCACTGGGTCCAAAACCCCCCCCTGTAGTGCGCACACAAGGCCCACCCTAATATGAGTCTCTGCATATGGGCTTTTATTATCAGTCCCATTTGAATATGGCAAAAGAATATTTCCTCAGTATAGTTTGATCATCCTTGAACCAGAGTCTACTCAGTATTCCTTCTCTCATTCATAAAAGCCCCTCCTTGATTTGTGAGCTGTACACTAAGGGGCATGCTGTCCCCCTTCTTGAGGATTGTTCATTCTGCATGGATCTTTGGCTTCTACACATGCGTGAAAAAATCTTCTAACATACCTCATGTGCAATGCATAGGAGGAGGTCTCCTAACCTGCCCATCCTGCATATTTCGATTGTTCTGCATATTTTGAAACCCACCCGGGTTACTCTGAGAATTTCCCTAACTGTTTGGGATGCCTCTATCCTAGAAGCCTCCCCTACCTTATAGTGCTGATCCATTATTACCTTGATCAAGCTGCATTTGGTTCTTTATCTGCGGCATGCTTGCTTATTTACTGGGAATTCGATTTGCCTCCCCTATTCACATTGCCCTTTCAATTGTGTATTTCATCAACTTTTTGCACTTATTTCACCTTTTCTCACTTTCCCAGCATTATTTGTCTTGTGCTTCTTTTCTTACATAAGCCTGCACTAATGCACAATGGTTAACTACATCTCTAATCATGGCCTTATTTCCAGGCCCACTAATTCCTTAGGATGTGTCAGCATAAGCTCTGACAGCCTCTGGCATTTCGATAGTTCCTCATCTGGCATGTCTGGACGCAGCACTACAAGCGCTTTCAAGACTACCGCCCTTTAATTGTTTACACAGCCCTCCATTATGAGTGGTAATTCTTAAATATCTTACATTTGACCAACTGTCATCAGTTGTTTTGTCCCCACAGCTAGAAGACCTTTGCTGTCTTCTGTAGCTTAATGTGCCTCTTTCTGACATTTCGTCTAGTACATGTATCCACTTAGCGCTAGAAGTCAAAAACTCTGGAGTTTGCGCCTTAATTTACTCATACTCCTCTAGAATCAAGGTACATGCTGTGATCTGGTTCACCCTTTCTCTAGCAAGAGAAACTATGAAGCCTCAAACTCATTTTCATTTCTCATTGTCTGTCCACAGTGAGGGCAATGGCTCTGCACCACCTTCTACCTGACGATGATCTCAATTGTGCTCCCATGAGATGGAAACTTCCTTGCACTCACTGTGATGTTTTTTTAAGTTGCTCTAACTGTGCCAGTGATTCTGCTGCCCGAGATCCAAATGCATCTAAACCTGACCATCTCCTTTTTCTTAAACACTGTCAAATTATTCTGTTCTGGCCTGCATACTTGAGGCAAAACAAAACCTTTCATATTTTCAATCTGTATTGTTGCAAGCATTTGATTAAAAAAGCCTGCCAGTGGTACACTCATGTGTAATGCGATTTGTGTCTTTTATCATGTCAATGCATCTTTATGGATGCCCACATATGTCGGTACAGTTTGCTATGATTTTACTTAAATGCTTTCATATTTCTTTTTAAACTATATATTTTAATATTTTTCCAAATTTGTTGTTTAGCTCAAAAAACATTTATCAAATAATGTTTTTTCTCATATATTACTGTTACTTCCCATAATGTGCTTACTGTGCTTGGTCCAAGTACCATTTATTAGCACATTGGCCTGCTATCTGCTGTATTCTGCACATAAAAATACAATTTAAATCTCAGCTACACCTCTCTCAAATTGTGTGCTCCTGGGCACCTTTTCTCTGAATTCATGTCCAAATGTCTTCTAAATTCTCAAACATAATAAATATATATATATATATATATCACTAAAAACCTCTCTTCCTCATTCAACACCTGTCTTCTGCGCAAATTTATTTTGTGCAATTTTATAAATGGACATAATTATTTTACTTCATGCAATTATTCGCAACCTGAAAATTCATTTTATTTAAACCACATAACTCATGGGCATTTTTCAAACCATGCATCTATCAAAACAATTATTGCCAGCTAGCCTAACATAATCAAAGGACTGCCTCACAATGAGGCATAGTTTATGCATCAAGTGTTAAAAAAAGATGGTTCTGTGATTGTTCGAACACTGTGTCAGCGTGGCTTTCAACTTCAATTTAGCCACTTCTCCTTAACCCTAAAAACGCCCATTTATTCACATAAAAAGTTACCTTACTCTGTTCTTCAAACAGAGATTTGCTTCTCTCTCATCTGTTAAGTTAACCATTACTCAATGTCATGTTTTTCATGCAGTTTCAAATTACATTTAATTCCAAAGACTTCCACTGCAAACATAAGTCATACATCTAACTGCGTAGATCGCTTTAGTGCGGGCATTATCTTGGCCATTTGTCAGCTATGCAATTAAAACCAATAAATCTTCTTTACTTTACTGGAGCTTTCTAGCACATTTACAGCTTCCTATTCTGTGGCTACACCATCTTATCTCTAATTTTTTTAAAAGAAAATACAATACGGTTTTATACCGTTGGACATTTTTCAAGCCCTTGAAGATGTTAACATCATAAATATAAAGGTTTTAACTTTCTGTCTGCTGGCATTTCTCTATCACAGAGCTGTTTTAGATGCCTGTGCACTTGTATTCATCTTTTCTTTTGTTGAAAACTCCACTCCCAGCCTTATCTTTGACCTACTTATTTCCATCAAAATCAATGCAGTTTTTTATCGTATGGGGTGCATATCATGAATCGCTTTGTCTAGTGTTAGCAAATCTAGAAATTAGCTCCAGAGTTGCTGGCCTTTAATTTCTTATAAAAGCTCAAAGGGAGGCAGTTTCTTTCAAGTTTTTTTTCATTTATTTCACTGTTTTGTTTTTATCAACATAAAAACACCACAGATCGGTTTACCATGATCTATAATATATTTTTTATCTCATTCTTGTTATTTATTTACTTTTAATTCCTGGCTTAATGCCACCTTTTTAAATTGACTAAAAATGCATTCTCTTGTCTTAAATCATAAACAGAAATGTACAGTGCACACATGTGACATGAAACACAACACACAAACAAAACAGACAGCAAACTCACTCAGCCGGCCACATATATTTTTCCTCTAACAGTCTTCTTCTAAGACATATTCTTGCCTTCTAAAAATTGCTTTGATTGGAACGTAAGTTAACCCCTTTAGAACCACCTTTAAGTGGGACTGTCTCCTAGTATCCCGCCATGGGGCTATGGGTTCAAACTTCTTCTCCTCCTTGTCCTTCTTTAAAGGACAAACTCCTTTGTCCTTTAAAGCTTAGGAACAAGGCGTATTCTCTTATCGTGACCTCTCTCACAATGTCTCTTAATTGCTCGGCAACACTCGAGCCAAGTTTCTTAAAAGTTCCTTGACGCTTAACGTCTTGAGTTAATTCCCATTTTTTTGTTACTCTTTCTAAACTACTTACACTTTATTTAAAAATATTACTTTTCCAAAAAATAAAATCTTTGGAGGGGTTCCCTCTAATTAGTAAATCTTGTGTCTGAAAAGACCGTCAACAAATAATCTCAAAACATTTTTCTTCCAAGGGTTCCCCATGAGTTGCTAAAGTTGTTTCTGAAAGCCGTTAAAACCTTACCTCAAAAAATAATTTTTCTAAGTTTTCTCTCAAGTGGCTTTTAATTTTTTCTTGAAAAATAGAAAACATGTTTTTTCTGTAATGCTTCTCATGGATTTTTAAATAATTAATAATATTTAATTTTTTGAAGACCCTCAGATTTTTACTCAATTTAAAATTTCTTGGAACATTTCCAAAAAGGACTCTGAAATAATTTTTCTTGGAAATTTGCCAAAAATAAATGGTCCCCTTCACTTGCTTAATGACAAGGCCTACTGCCATGCTATCATGTCTGAAAGCCCCTTCTTTTCTATCGGCTGGGGCAACTGCTGTTTGCCCCCCCATCTGTCCTCCTAATTCATTCTCACTTGCCCATCCAGGCGTGATGGCATGGCTTACCCAATCTTCCTGGTTCAGTCGGTCCTGGAGACATCAGCTCATGACAAGTGGCTGGCTCGCCAAGTGTTCATGAGGGTCCCAACAGCCCCATCTGCTGGGTCTTGGCATCTCTTGAGGTCAAAAAAGGAGACTCTGGAACAAGCAGGAGACTGAGGCAGGTTTCAGAAGTTATCAGTTTATTTTCTTCCAGCTGGCGAAACAAACATCAAACACCAGGGACACCTCAGGAACTCTGCTCAAATTGATAAGTTTACCCAGCCTTATATACAGTCCTAGGGAGGTGAGCTAATGGTTTTTGTCACAAAGACAACCCCTTCCTATCTCTGATTCGTTAACTCATATGACATGATCAGTGAGCTGTTCCTATTTCTACTTTGTGATTCGCTGACCTCTCTGCCACTCGACTGGCCCATCTGCCACTCCAGCCTAATCTAAACTGGTTCTGCTCACTCCTTCTCCCCTCCTTTGTCCTTTACATGAACTTTATAAAAAAGATCCCCACTGGTGTCATCATGACTCGCAGTAATCCACCATTTTAGGAATCGCTACCTGACCTATCACAAAATGGTGGATTACCCTATTTCTGGTCATATCTTGACACCTGGCCCGTGTCTAGTTTTTTTGCACAATATGCTTATCATGTACTACTTAACAAGCCTTCCATTATTTAAAACATTCGTACCTTATAAACATAAATCGGTTTTTAAAGTGCTCTACTGTGAAGCACTATAATTCTAGTTTTCTGCACATTTGAACTAGATTACCACACCAAGTTATCTACGCTCGGTTTAAGGGGGTGGGGGAGATCGTCCTTCCTTTACACTCTCATTACACCCTTCTCCTTGTCTGACCATGCTCTCCTGTTCTCTCATCTGGATTTCTTGGGTCCCCCGGCTAAGCATCAACCTGCGCTGCCATTCTCGTTCAGAGTGTCAGTTGCTGCTTTTGCCGCCATTTTCATTCCCTCTCCCACTCCAGCCACCGACTCTCGCATTGACACAGCCATTGTTAAACTTCACTTCTCCATCTCCAACACCTGGACATCCTTGCCCCTGTCATGAGTATCCGCATGAAGCCTGCTTCCAAGCGCAACACCTGGTATGATTCTGACCTAGCCTCTCTGAAACCCAAGTGCAGCGTTGCTGAACGGAAGTGGCTGGCTTAAAGTACAACCACTGATAGACTGGCCTACCACCTGCTCCAAAGGCAATACAGACTTTCCATCGTCTCAGGAGGATAGCTCAGGGGCAACTTGCTCACCTTGGAAGCAAGACAACACGGAGCACCACAGGTTCGATCCCCGGGTCCGCGCTTAGAAATGTCTGGGTATTAAGCGCGTTGTAAATAACCCATCGTATCATATCGGCTCGATGAAGCAGTCCATATCCAAGCCTGCATCTCTGGGGCCACCAATAACACAGCATAATTGTTCAAAATATGCAAGGAACTTGCCAATCCTACTGCAGTCTCTGCTTCTCCTCTGCCATCCCAGGCCCTCTGCATTGGCCTCCCACTTCACAACCACCCGCTCTCAGGCCTCCATTGGGGCCCTCCTAATCTCCTCCTTCTTGCCCATCGCACCAGATGAGGTCTCTAAACAAGTGAAAATCTCCTCCAAACAGGTGCTCCCCTACTTCTCCAGAACGATCAAGGACAATATTGCCTCCCTTGCTCCAGCCTTGGTTGATTTCTGCAATCACTCTTTTGCCACTGGCTCCTTCCCACTACCCCACGAGCACTTTATTGTGCACTCTCTCCATAAAAAACCTTCTGCCGACCCTTCCAGCCTGGCTAAATTCCGCCCTATTTCCATTAGCCCCTTCCTGGGCAAACTCTTGGAGAAGTTGGTCATCTCACAACTGATCCATCACACTGAATCTGTTGGTTGTCTACAGCTTCTTGTCTCACTTGCAGTGTTATGCAGACGACACACAGCTCTCCTTCACGCTTCCCTCCACTTCCTCCTTTTCTTCCTCTCTCATTCCCAACTGTCTGACTGCTATTCATGCATGGTGCGCTGCTAATGATTTCTGCCTTAATGCAAGTAAGACTGAGATCCTTCTCATTGGGACCCCTGCTCCCTTCTTCCCTCCTACTCTTTGGCTGCCCTCCATGGGTCCCCTCCCCGCACCCTCTTGTGAGGCTAAAAACCTTGGCGTCATCGTCAATCTCTTTCTCTTTCTCCTCACATCGCAGACCTTGGTAAGAAGGACCATTTTGAGCTGCACCTCCTCTGAGGCATTCTCCCTTTCCTCACCTTTCCCCAGAAACTCAATGTCTCTAGAGATCTGGTCCTCTCTAAGATGTACTACTGCAACAGTCTCTTCCTCAATCTACCTTTATCCTCCCTCCGCCCCTTCAGCTAAACCAGAATGGGACTGCAAGACTTATCCTTGGCCTCAAGTACAGGGACCACATCTCTCCAGCCTTAAAATCTCTCCACTGGCTCCCGGTGGCTGTGACAATCAAGTTCTATACCCTGTGCATCATCCATAATGCTTTCTGGGGCCTGGGACCCGCTACATCCAACTCTCTCTTCCAAAATGCCTCCCTTCTAGAGCCCTTCGGTCTACTAGCTTCAACTCTGCAGATCAGACAGTTCTCCAAGCAGAGAGCCGGGGTAAATCTCTCTCTTTGGCAGCAGCCTCTCTATGGAATGGCCTCCCTCCCCCCCTCAGGCCTGAGGCAGATCTCCTTAATTTACAGGAGCTTTCAAGACCCTCCTTTTCTCTTCTTCCTTCCCTCTCCCCTGCTAATGCCCCCTCTGCCACACTGACTGGCTGCCTGGTCCCTTCTGAGTCCTACAAGGCACCAGGCCCTCTTCACCCAGCACCCCGTCTACCTGACCCCCCGCTCTAACCTGCACTTGCCCTCCCAGACCCCCTCCCTCTGACAAGCCTGGTTGGGTGTGTATCCCTACCGAGCCTGGTCCTCCCCCATCCTTGTACTAGCATGTGGTCCTCCCTACATCCCCTGGCACTGCCCTCCTGGCCCTCCCCTTAGCACTTGCCTAGCCCCATGGACCCTCTTCCTCCCCCCCATCCTGCACTGAATGCTGCCATTCTGCCCTGCACTTCCCTCCCACCCTAGCATTATCCCTTCTGCCCCTACCGGCACTCCCCTCCCCCCCACTCCCTCTGGACTTCTTGTTACTGCACACAAATGATTGGAATGACACATGGCCTAGTAGGACCGTTATTATTATTGTTCTCCGCTGCTGTCCCCTTTTTGTCTTGTGGCGCCTTGAAACACCATTTGATGTATATGCGATTTACAAATACCCAATAAATGGATGATCAAGATTGAATTCTTAATGATAATGCATGTATTGTGAAACAAAAGGCATCTGTTTGCTATTGCCTCCTGAACACAAGGATTTAATACATTTTTAAATACAAACGCACAGCAAGGACAGAGAAGATGAGCACAGCAGTCCAAAGCAACAAGGTAGAATAACCCCTACTAACCCAACCCTAAAAACCTCAAGCTCTGCACACACTTCTCAAATGCAAAATAAACACCTCTCTGTACAGCAATCTGCATGCACTTCACCACGCTTCAATGACAAACAAACCTCACATAGCCCTACACAACAGCACACAGGAATCTACTGAGCCATTAATCGCACCCAAGCTCAGTGAACAGTGCAAACCGAACTGAAGCTGTCAACAGGACATTACAACTCTTGCCCCACCTATTCCAGCTATATCCTACTACCCCCCCACCCCACTCTTACCTTACAGATCCACCAGAGCGCCAAGGGGCCACCTCAGTGGTGATGGTGGGTGGTACAAATGATCTTTGACATTAACATTGTGTCATGTATCTTCATTCTTTTAAAATTCATTTCAGTAGTCATTTACTCATCACTTGGTGTTGTAGCATGACAAAATTGAGTAGTTTCACATTGCCCTATGTTACACCCCCATTCCTGCTTTATGTGACCTAATCATATAACTTCACCAGAGAAATATAAAAACAATACAAAGAAAAATCCACTCATAAGAGAAAAAAACATTCTTCTATAGAAAACAGAAAAATGTGCTACATTGAGACCCTTAAAAATGCAAAAACAGACTAAAACATATTCCAAAATATTACTTCAATAAATCACTGAAAACACAGGTCCAGATTATGCCCAAATACTAAAACACAAATAACCTTAAAAAAAGAAATGTCACAGGAAAGAAAGATGCCAGTTCAAAAACATTCCGATAAAATGCTAGTTGGAGGAGGCAATGTTTGTGATGCCATCCTAACATCAGACAAATGTATCCAGTACCGTAATTCTTTCACTTTGACTGCAAGCAGAGTAGCATACACCACAGTGTAAGGGCCGTTATAATACCAAGGCTCACTCCACCTGTGGACAAAGTTTTTATTATAGACCCTATCACCAGGAAACAATTGTAATGGTGGTGAGCTCGCAGTCTCCGGTGCAGCACTATTTTCACCTTCCGTTCGACATGCAGCAATCTGTCGAAAGGTTTTAAATACATTTTTAACTGAGTTCAATATGAATGGAATGGAATCTGATGTACTGCCCAAGGGAGATAATGCTGTGTGAATAGGCCTCCCTGCCACTATTTTGTGAGGGGAGAAGTGATGAAAAAAAAAAGTGATGATCCTTACAGCGCTGGGTCCTCCAACTAAACAAGGCTAGGTGGAGACCCTGCACCCAATTTCTTTTTAATGTTGCAAAAAGTTTAGATAGCTTGGTCTTTAGCAAATCTTTCATTCTCTTCACAACACTGTTGGCCTGGGGGTGATACATGGACACATCTTGTGTTTAATTCCCAAAAGAGCTGCAATTTCCTTGAACAGTTCTTTAAAGTGGTGTATACCATTGTTATTTTTGAGCGTATCGCGACCCCCCATGAGGGGAATACTTCGCTTACCAAAAACCTGGCGACCGATTTAGCATCAGGATGTGCACAGCAAATGGGAGAATGGGCAGACCACGACTATGAGTTAGTGGAAGGTGTTAGATCTTTCCCCCATATCTGCAAAATCTATGTCCAAGTCTCAAAATGGACCAATTGTCCGAGGCAAAGTTCCCCTCAGGGTTTTTAATGTCTGCCCAGTTCTGTTTGTCTGGCAAACCACACAGTTGGATGTAAACATGGACAAGAATTCCTGAATATTGGGCACACAGCAATCTTCTTGAATATCTGCAGCAATATGCTGTTTGAACACATGGGTGGGATAGTATATCTGATCAAAGGCCACTAAAGCCAAATCCTGGGGCATCAGCATTTTTCCTGTACTAGTCTGTCTCAACACATAATCAGTTGGGGATTGCGCACTCCTCCCTTTTTTAGCCACACCAACTTCTCAATTTGTGGTGCCTGACCTTGTATCTCAATTATTTCAGTGACTGGAAGGGCAGTATATGGAACCTGCAATTGTAACTGCATTTTTGCAAATGTTGGATGCTCAAGAATTTCTGGCACCAGCAAGTACGCAGCCAATTTTCGTGCCTTGTCCGCTGCCTCGTTCCTGAGGGAAACTAAGTCTGCACCACTTGTGTGGTCAGTGAGGATTGTGATAGAACATCAATCAATCTAGCAACGCCGCATGCTGAACTGGAGACCCATCTGCTCTCCAAAACCCTCATCCAGCTCGACAATCCTGAGTGAACAGTGGTGGTGACTTAAGCTGAATCCAAATAGATTGTGACCCTACATTCTTGCTCTGCTTCGAGCAATACAATGAGAGCAATTCATTCTGCTGCCTGTGCTGAATTGTGACCCGGCAAGCTGCGCTGTACAAGAACCTCATACTCTCAGTCCACTAATCGCACCACTATGTCGCTGGGCCATCTCCTGGTCAATAGTGGGAGACCCATCAACAAAGACCACCACTCCATCATCTAAAGCATAGTCGCATGCTTTGGGAATACCATCCTCAGGACCCTCGTACGTAAAGCAGTCGTGCACTTCGTCATCTTCAGTAACGGGTTCAGTCAAAAATGTGGCTGGATTTACAGTTTTACAACGAACAATGTGAATAGATGGGCTTGAGCGAAAAGTGGAAGCTCTGTGTCGTCAATGTGGATTTGGTATTGCAAAGACAGCGTGTTCAACATACAATGTCAGTGAACACTCCATGACAATAGTCACAGACTTCTCAATGGCAAAAGCAGCAGCAGCTAATGCCTGTTCACACAGGAACTGTCTTTGCATAACAGAATCTATCATGCCACTATAATAGGCTAGGGGCTTGTGACCCATGTTGCTGCCTTGCGTCAATACTGCGGTCATCATTTGACTATCTGAAATTTGGAATGTAAAAAAAGATAAAACTTTTTGGTCTAGTCAGGAGTTGCCAAAACAGGAACGTAGAGAGAAAGTTTTTCAGCTCCTGAAAACTGTTAACCATCTCGTATGTCCTAATAGTTGAATTTTTTTATTTGTTGTGCTTCTTTGAGGGCCTGAAGTAAGGGTTGAGTGTATGATGTGTAATCAAAGATCCATGCTCTATAGTAATTACATAACCCAAGAAATGTTTGCATGTCCTTAACTGTCACTGGCTGAGAGTACCGTGCACTGCTGCCATGCTTTCTGGAGTCACTTTCTTCCCATTTTCTGAAATTAATTGACCCAAATACAACACCTCTCACTGACAATACTGCAACTTTGCTCTGTCTACCTTATATTCTTTGTAAGCCAACAGTTGTAACAACACAATGGAATCCTCCCAGCGCTGTTTTTCAGTGGTGCTGCATACCAACAGATTGTCCACATATTGAATAATCGTACTAGCTACATCAATGTTTCCTAAATCTTCATGTAGAACCCTCTTATAAATACGCCGCGACTTCACAGTACCCTTGAGGTAGCCGAGTGTGCTCAAATCGGCTCCCGGCAAACGTAAACGCTGTGTGTCTGGATGCAAGGGCACTGAGGAAAAAAAGCATCTTTCAAAACCACCACAGTGAAATGGGTTTCTTCAACTGTTGTATTACACAGTATTGTGGTAGGGTTCGGAACCATCAGAACCTCTGCAAGCACCACATCATTGAGGGGGTGCCGATCCTGAATCGTCCTCCAAATAGCCCCTTTTGATTTCTTCACTGGGTAGATAGCTGTATTGCACGGCGAGATGATACTGTGATGCCCTGATGCAAAAGAGCCATAATGGTGTCATAAATCCCTTCTTCCGCTGCCTGCAACAGGGGATACTGCTTCACCCTGGGCAATACAGCGCCAGATTCCAATGTGATACGTACTGGTGCAACACTCTGTAAGAGCCCTACGTCCTGCGGGTTGCTTGTCCATAACATATCGGGTACCTGATTCAAATCTTCTGAAGCAAAAGATGGAACAGCCCCTACCAGTAGCATAGAACAGGCCACATGTCTATATTGAATCATTATCTGGCACGGGACACATAGTTCCAATATTATCTCCCCTTCATTTTCCTTGTTCTCAATAAGGTCCCTATCTGAATCAGTATTTTGGGATTGATGCCCAACACTGTGCACCACTCCCCATTGTCTGAGTCACCAGAACTCCTTCTATGTCAAGTATGATAATTGTCCCTGCAATATCCTCCTGGGTTTGAGGGGTGTGGGGGGCCGGAACAAGCATTCGGAGGGCACACGCAAATATCGGTTGGCAACCTGTGGTATTGCACTGATCAATATTGTGATACCATATAAGAACAAATCAGGAGCTACTGACATTCCTCTTGCTGCGGATTCAATGCCCAATGAATGTAAGGTCAACATCACCCACACAGAACACATACTGGGTGTTGGACACACTACGCCCCTTTCAGTAAACAAGATGGTCCTGTTGAGTTTACTCAAGATGCCCGTTCCTATTAGGTTGCTCGGGTTGCAGTAGAGTACAACAAGGGGGCCCATGCTTCCCTGCCGCCCACCTTAATGGGTAATTTGTTTCGTGAAAGGAACCGATGGAATTACTCCAGAGAGACCCTGAATGTCCATAACCTCACCTGACAAATGTAATTCTCCCTCACTAATGCATGATTTAGTCACACCTGTGTCTACCATAAAATGAATGGTTTCTCTCCTTCTCTTCTGGGTCAGCAGTGACTGATGTGACTGGGCATGCAAAGGCTCTCTGTGGGCTGCCCTAATCTAAATATCTGTTTGTCCCTGGAAAGACAAATGGATTTCCTTGGACCATTGTGGCCCCTTAATAATGCGTCACTGTGCCATTGGGTACAGCATTATTGTTTGGCATCTGAGGGCCCTGCTGTTGCCTTTGATGCACTGCATACGGTGGCATCTCACTGGAGCCTTTATTGTGGACAGGAACAGGCAGGGCAACAGGGACTGGAACTCCATAAGGGGCTGTCGTGGGCAATTAACCATATGACTGGGGGTATGGGGCCAGACCTCCTTGGGGATTGGGATACATCTGTTGCTGAGGGTATGCAAACGATTGCCTGCTTCTACACTCTCTTGAAAAGTGGCCAATTCACCAGCATGTCCAACACTGACCTGCTCCTCCTCCTCGAGGGCCCATACCTCCCAAATCTCCTCACCCTCCCCGGGCCTTGGAACCCCCGCCCTCTTCCTCGCTGAAACCCCCGGGTTAATTCCCCCTGGTATTGAGGCTGGTACCCACCTGCCCAATCATTTTCACCCCCCCACCCTAGGGCCGCTTGCACATCGGCCGGGACAGCCGTAAACTCTGTCGGTCATTCCGTCTGCATTGCTGCTACAGCGCCTTCCAATGCAACCTTTGCTAACTTATTTTGAGCCAGTTTTGCTTCCTCCACTCGCTGTGCCACTTCCTTCTCCTTTTTCTTTCGGCCATTTACAACAATGGATAATAATAGACTGAATCTCTGCCCACCCTTTCGCTTCGTTCCCCACTATCTTCTCAAGCGCTTTCTGTACCTCCTTTGGAAGTCCCCTTTTCACAACAAAATAAAATAATGGAATTGTCTGGTCCCAAGAGTCTTCTGTTTCTACCCTCCACATTTCCTGGATGTGCAGTATATACTGAGCCGGGTCCTCGTCATCATGCATTGTTCTTTGCATAATCGATTGCAGATTGGGGGTGTCTGGTATGTGCGTCGCAATGCCGCCCACACTTGAGGTCTAATGTCATTAAAATGCACCCCATCATGGCTATAGTCAGCCTGGTCTCCCAGTATCGAAACAAACGTTTCAAGTCCCTTACAGCCAAGGTTGTACCATCTGTTTGTTTTCAAAAGCATATATCCACTTCCCTGCAGTAAGGGATGGGAGCGTCGTTATAAGATTGTTTTTATCCATGTGGGACCATGATAAATAGTGTGTTCTCCCAGGTCCCTTGTGTAACAATGGAAACTGCGCTCCTACCGTCTTCACCACTTTCTTTTTCTTACGACCGATCTTTCAGCCACAGCTTTGGGGCCATAACTGTTTCGGAACCTAGGTCCCCACAAGCTTTCAACTCGTGGGGAAATAACAAGTGGCTGTTCCTTCTCTTCCATTCATCTATTCCTACAGGTAAGCGCTGCCCGTTTCGACTATACAACTTTAACTGCGCTGTGGGATGTTTTTACCCATGCATCCAAGCCCTACAATAAAACTGTGCAGTACTGGCATGGAAAACATCATGATGGCCAGAACTCCCCAGAGAGTGCACAGGGAAAACATGAAGAATAGGCTGCCACCCATTTTTGCCTATGTTGTGAGCACAGGAGGACACTGCCTAACCACCATTGGGCTACACACACAGTAGCCTGAAACCATTGGGAATGGCAATGCTGATTGCCAAAAGCAACCCAGAACTGTGGGGAATTCATTTTCTTAATCCCATTTTCTTAAGCTCCATTCTTTCTTTTGTTAAAATCCGTTTGCAACTTGGTAATCATAGAGCATTGCTAAAGTGAGCCTGAACTAATACCAACACGCGTCTCCCATTCACCCTGAATCTCTAGAGGGAATTAAAATCAGTTGGCACATTTTCCCATCCATTGCCATCACATTTAAAAGCATTTTGGGCCTGTGTTTCAAACTCCTACCTGTTTCCTCTAAGCTTGCTGGGGGGGGGACTGAATTTCGTATTGTATTTGGTTGCATTCCTGAGAACTGTGTGCTCCTCTTTCCATCTCCTTCCATGTGTGTAATTTTGGGTAAATGTCCGATATTGCAAAACCAGTTAAAAAGCGCAAAATGTTGTCCTTTTTGAATGCAAGCCCCCAGGAAGAGCAGAGGCGGGCAAGCATGGACCATAAGGAATATATAATGTGCACATGTAATTTCAACAAATTGTATATCTGGGAAAGATGTATTTGAATCAAATATAGATTTGTGGGCAAACTGACCAGGGGAGGATCCTCTTACCCATAAACAGACCTCATTATGATGACATCCATTTCCTTCCCCCAATCATGGGAGAGGGGAGAATTGGGCCAATGACAAGTAGAGAGGGGCAGACTTAGCTAGGCCCAGGCACACACCCATTTTCAAAACACATAAAAAGAGACTGCTGGGACAGGTAGAGAGATTCAATTCCATTTGCTGCTGAGCATGCTGACCAACGACTTCACATCCAGAGATCCAACACTTAGACTTCCAAGCTAAACAGAGACTACAGAACTTTGAACCAAGAAGGCCCACTGCAAGCAAAAGTATTTGTCAGCAGGCCTCAAAATCATTTGCAAACTATTCCACAGCCGGGCGAGCTGTCTGAATTCTTTTGCCAAGAACTCTTGCCAGTACCCAGAAAGCGGTGTTACATCCAGAATCCACTTGATCCGGACCGGAAAGCAGAGCAGTATCCAGAACCAGAGGCCGCTGAATCCAGAGAGGCTAGACCAGCAGAGCAGAGCTGACCCAGACCGCTGTGAGCAGAACCAGAGAGCTGACCCAGATCACTGTAAAGTGCCAAGACCAGAACCGGAGTCCAGTCCAAAACCTGACCAGATCCGTGACGAGGCCTAGTTCAAATTATATTGTGAGTACCTAGCAGAACTGTGCAGAACCAATCTCTTAGGTTAAAATAGTTTGGATTAGATTATTTTAACTAAGTAGAACAGCCTCCTAGAAATCGTGTCATCTGTCATATGTAAAGCTGCACAACTGTCACCTGTCAATTCTGAAGCTGCAAGCTGTCACCTGTCATTTTGAGTTTTACTTTAAATCCAAAAATCTACCTTTATTTAATCGTCTGTATCTCTGGAACCATTTGGGCTAGGAACGAAATTTCGATTTGCGATTTTGGCTCAATTTCTCCACTTGTCAAAATAGCAGCTCCATTCTTTCTTTTGTTAAAATCCGTTTGCAACTTGGTAATCATAGAGCATTGCTAAAGTGAGCCTGAACTAATACCAACACGCGTCTCCCATTCACCCTGAATCTCTAGAGGGAATTAAAATCAGTTGGCACATTTTCCCATCCATTGCCATCACATTTAAAAGCATTTTGGGCCTGTGTTTCAAACTCCTACCTGTTTCCTCTAAGCTTGCTGGGGGGGGGACTGAATTTCGTATTGTATTTGGTTGCATTCCTGAGAACTGTGTGCTCCTCTTTCCATCTCCTTCCATTTCTTACATTGCATAGGGGAGGGGGGTGAATTGCCAGAGAAAAAGTGATTCTTATCTTTTGCTAAAAATCATATCAAGTATTTCTCTACTGCATTTTATTCCTCATTGCTTTTCCCTTGAAATCATAAAAGTATTTTTGCTACTTTATCCATCCTATACTAACTCCTCATTGATTGTAAAGAAGTGTGCTAGTGCCAGATTACCCATTGTTGATCATCATATGTCTAAGTGTACTTTCAGATATTAATTTATTATAAAGTCTGATATGTATATATTGTTTAAATTCTCAAACCTTTTAATTTTCAAAACAAACCTACTTCTTAGCTCAGTGGGGACAAGGGGAATCTAAGAGGGGGTGTTATACAAGGGTGGTCATCCAGAGTACTGAACTAGACATAAAAATACATTAATAAGGGTTTTCCTCAGCATCCCGGACTAGGCATTGACTTGGCTGTAGTGTTGATTGAATATCACTTACAAAAGTGGGGGCTCGTCTGGGATATTCTGGGTTAGATTTACCATTTGTGCAGATTAATACAGTGTGCCAACTGACCAGATACACATATCCAGTTAGATCACCACGCTGTTTTACACTGTGAAAGCACCCCTCAAAGGAACGCTCTAAGGAAACGGTCTGTTTTGCTAAATAAAATACAAACTTCTGTAAGTCAGGAAGGAACTCAAATTCCAGAATGACGACACTGGTAGACATCAAAATAGCCAGAGAGCACTTCTTACATAAGCTATTTGTGAGAGGTGAGTGGACTCATCAGGACCAAACGGTCTGGTTGCAGGCAATCGCGCATCAGGTCACTGAATCAGGGTCAGATATATGGAGAGATCAGGGTCCCCTACATGTGGCCCTGAGTGAATTATATATGGCTCCTAAAGTTAAAGATGAACCCGACAAGATGGTTAGGATAGTGGCATATTTGTATCTATATATGGGAGCAATGCAGGACAAATGTGCTGAAGGCCAAGATCTGGCAAGTAGGCAACAGCTGGCATTAGAAAAGGCCCAATCTGACCTGGTCTCTTCTGAGCAGAGGCTGCAGAGGAGCCAGGAGTCAGAAAATGATAGTAGGCAGTATATCATTAAAATAAAAGAGCACATGGATAGACTGCAACAGGAGAAGGCTGACCAGGATACCAGATTTCTGGCCTTGCAGAAGGAGTACCAAGAAGGTTTGGACTCTCTTCTGCAGAGCCAGAAAAAGCTGGAGCAACAACTGGACTTCAACAGGGCATGCACAGAGCAGGTAGCCACCCTGCAAATTCGATTAGACAGAGAGAAAGAGGAAAGCAATAAATTGATTCTGAAAGACCTGGATACCCAGGCAGAGTTTGATCAGGAGCGCCAGAAAGCTGGTGCCTTCCAAAGGCAAAGGGACGACCTGGCAGCACAGATGCAGGCTCTTAGTCAGGAAAGGGATACCTTAGGCCAGGAAGTCTACCACTTAAAAAGGAAAATGGAAGAAAATCACCTAGCCCTCCAGGGACTGGGTGACCTCCAAAAAGAACACCACAACTTGTTAGAGCACACCAGGAGGGTGGAGGATGCTCTGGCAAGAAAGGAGCAGGCCAATAGGGATACAGCTCAGGAGGTAACCCTCCTGCAGCAGAGACTGTCCCAGGACCAATCGGGAGGCACAGAGAGAAAATGAGGCTCTCTGTCAGCACAATGATAGGCTCCAGCAACAGGTAGCGATGCAGGAGAGACTGATAGAGTCGAGTAAGGCCTTAACTGAGGAACCGAAAGCGCAGGCTCTTGCATTGCAACAGGAAGCAAGGGCGGATAGAGATGAGGTTCGCTGGGAAAGAGAAACTCCTGAGCATAACCTCAGGAGCCCTAGTACCAGAGGCCTTCATCTCTCCCAGTCCCTGGACTCTGCCACCCCCATGTCCCCTCGCGCACATGAGCCCAGGGCCACGGGGATGGCAGATTACTATCCAGCTAGAAGTATGGGGCTCATAGGCCAGCACCTGCCAGGAATGGATGGGTGGGTATCCGGGTATGGGCACCCAAGCACAGTGCAATTTAGTGGGGAACCCTAGGAGAGTAGGCCCATTAAGGGCATCCTGAAAACCTCTGCCCAGTTAGGTCAGTGGGGGGGATACCCAGCAAATCCTGGTATCAAGGAGGGATCTGAAGACTCCTCTGAGTGTCGCAGGACACAGGAGACCAGGTCCCCACATTCTGCCAGCCATTCCCAGGCTCGCAGAATCTGGGAAAACCTGGAAGATCATACAGGCACCTCTGGGAGCAGTGCTTCTGTGTCAGAGGATGAATGGACCAGGGTTACCCGAACCAAAAAGGCCAATAAGGCAAAAAGGGCCTTGCTTAAGGATGCATTGAAACAAATAAAGGCAATCAGGAGTGTCATCACTCCTTATCATAAGAACACCAAGTATTCCATTTGGGAACACTTGGAGCTCTATGAGCAAATGATGGAGACTTTCCATTTGAAGGACAGCAGTAGCTGCATCCAGTACGTCAAATGGACATTCTCCCCAGAATACTCCAGTTTCTTTGCGGGGCTGGAGGACCAAAATCATTTAAGATGGTCCACCTATAAGGCGGCCATCTTGAAACCTTTTTCTGTTCACAGAAATCCTCAAGCGGCTCGCAAGGCAGCCTACAATTTGCAATGTGGGGAGGATCAGGCCCCACAAGAGTTTGTGCAAGAATTAAAACGTGCTTTTGCGCAGACCACCAGAAGAGTGCGCATGGATAGCGGAGAATTTATCAATAAGTTTTTCCATGCCTTACCCAAATACATAATGACCCAGCTCGTGAGAGATTTTCACGAGAAGGTCACTAGACTGGGTCATTGAACAGGCTACCCGGATCTATGAGGTGCAGAAGCCTATCGAAAATAAAAATAACGCGCCGAAAAACCCCAAAACCAACAGCACCCCTGCTGCTGCCAAGGTGGCAGAGATAAAGGTTGCCCCCGTTTTAGATTGGGAGATGGGGGGCCTAAAAACCTGCCTGCACCAAATAATTCACAGCCCAGAAGGCCCTCGGGCCAGTCACAAACAGGGAGTCGAGGAGGTAGTCCCACAAATGGGGTCCCCCGCTCCCCTGACTATGTAAGTCCCAGCTACAAGGGAAACCGACCAATCCTGGGTTATGTGTGGACTCCTCCAGCCCAAGGGGGGGGGGGGGGGATACAGCCAAGCACCTGACCCGGGGAACTTCCCTCCTAACTTCCCCCAGGAGAGCAGAAATTCTCCAAATCTTGGGCAGAACTTTTTTCCTAGGTATCCACCCAATTTCCAACCCCAAAACCATCCATCCTTCTTTCCCCAATTCCCTGAGCCCAGACAACCTAATCTGGGAGAGAGGAGGCCAAGGGTGGAGGGGTACCCAAATCTTCCCAATCAGGGGTTCTACCAGAGAAGGGATAGCTACCCTTAACGGGATCAGCCCAGGGGAGAAAATAGAGCCCCGTATCAGCCTGAGCGGGTTTCACAACTTGAGCGCCAGGTCCAAAATATGGCACGAGATCTGGGTCACATACTGAGGGCTCAACAGAAGCCTCAGATGAGCATGCCGCCGCAGAATGCCCCAAACTCTGGACCTGGTGCTCCAGAACAATGACGGGGCAGCACCCCGATAACCCACTGGTTCCCAGGGAGGAGGCACAAGGGGAAGGGGGGTGTAAAGCCTTGGAGGAAGCTTCCTTCCCAACATGCAAACAGCCCCTGGAAAACCAGGAACCGGAAACAAAATCTCCTGCCCCTGAAACCTTGCCTCCCAAGGAGCAGAGGGGGGGGTAGGAGAAACAGAGGACCCAAACAGACCCACTTTGTGGAGGAGGTACAGGTCTTCCAATGTGAGGGAGAGGGATCCTCAGAAGATCCTGGGAAAAGGATCTTCTCCTTCAGAGATGGGGGAACTCCTCCCAAGGAAAAATGGGTCCCAAGGGATGTCAATTCAGACTGGGGAGATGTGGAGACTGAGCTACCGCCGCCCATCATCTCATCCCCGAACCGACAATACCAAAATCCCCTGGTTCAAACCCATCCTGGTGACTGCCTCCAAAAAGGGGGGGGCGGCCCAGAACCGGAACCAGGGGAACCCACAATGGCTCTGATCTCCAGTTGCCAACTTTTTCTTTCAGATTCCCAAGGCTTTCCACAGAATTCTGCCCAAATATCTTCTCTCGCCATGTCCAAAACCAGAAAGTTAGCCCACCAGTTGTCCAAAAATGTTCATTATCTGTGCCCCCTTGAGGAGAAGGAGGGAAGATATTATGCCCCGGTACAAGTACAGGGGCAGGGTACAATTTTGGCACTGGTGGACACTGGATCCCAAGCTACCCTTCTGTCCAAAAGGGCCTTTGAGGAACTAAATGCAGGAAGGGGGGGAGAATTACTGAATTCCTCTCACCTCTCTTCCTGGCCAACTGCAGAACTTTGACGGGAAGGAAATTCCCGTTGAGGGGACTGCAGACTTGGACATCAAAATTGGGCGACACAAGGTGAAACACCCTGTCATAGTAGTGACTCCAGAGGGCACCCCTTGTTTACTAGGGAATGACCTCCTGAGAAGGTTGTCACCCCTAATAGATTGCGTAAACAAGGTCCTCTGGACCCAGACTAGCCGACCAATAAAATTAAAACAGAGTGTCAACCATGTTAGTTTAAACGTCACTTGCCACATGGTTGAACAAAAATCTGACCAAGTAGAATTTCACTTCCAGAATAACCAAACTCCAGACGTGACAGTAATAGCAGTAGGACAACAGACTGGTGATGGGGGGGTCCTCTCTATTTCTGAAAATCAACCTTCCTTCCAGTTTAAGGTGGTATTCCACACTGGAAGGAAACACCCTGAAATTCTTTACTAATCCACAATCAGAATCTCCCACTCCTATAGTCCAGAAAGATGTGAAATCAGCTCAGAGCCTGGCTGATATTCAGCAAATTGGAGAGCAGTTGTTCATCCCTGTTCAGTTAAATGATGGGAAAGACTCTGTTCTCGCTCGAGTGTGTGTGAACAACGGTAAGAGCTTCATCAGCGAAGCCATGTTCCGCCAACTCCCAAAAGATCCAGCCATTCCCACATTCAAACTGATAGACAAATGGGAAATGGACCTGGAAGCACCTAATTCCAAACATCTCCTGCCAAGCAGGTGTATGCTCAAACTCTCCATTGGCAACAAGAGCATAGTCCATAATTGTTGGGTCGTGCGAGATGTCACTGCCGCCTTTTACTTAGGCAGTGACATTCTCAATCGCTTCGCCATTAGTTTGGACCTAATAAACTTCAAAGCTTGGTCCCGATTAGCGGATAATCCCGTGGGCTTTGATGATTCAGAAAAAGCATTTAGGTCAGCTCAATTGCTACCTTGTGCAGTTGAAAATCAGATCAAAGAGGAAGTCACCATTCCAGAAAGGACCCGACAATTCTCCCTGGAAGTGCAAGTTAAAAGAGGACAAAAATTGAAAAACCCTGATGCTTATATACATCTAAATGCTTCTCTCCAACAGCAAGGGTTGGGGGTAAACCCAACACCATTAGTCAACATAGAACATGACACCATTCCAATAGAGGTGGATAACAGCGACTTAGAGTATTACTCTAGCCGCAGGCACCATTATTGGAATGGAGGTTGATGACCGACATTTCTCCATTGATTTAGGAAATGAACTGTTAGGACCAATCCCCAAGGACTGTTTTGACAGTGAGGACAATACAACACCAGACATGATTTTCACCCGGCATGGGGGGAACTTCCTGGTGTACACTTCTTGCCCTTATGGTAAGGAAGATGTGACTTGTGACTTCAGGAGGGATGAGGTGATTTTCCAGGTCCATGAGGGCTGCCTTTCCCACCTGAAGCCTCCATTCCAAATCAGCACTCTTATCAGGGACTTCTCCACCCAGCTGGAGGAGGCCGCTGAGATAGCCAAACCAGAAGTCTTTCCCGGCTTCAGGCAGATGGTGGAAGAGAGAGTCAACCTAGCTGATGCCTGTGTGACTCTGGAAAAGAAGCAAAAGTTGAAACAAGTGTTCTTGGATTTTCAAGATCTCTTTGCGGTAGACTCATATGACTGTGGTTGCACCGACATCCACACCACAACAATTCCCACGGACCCTGGAATGACTCCAGTGTTTGTGAAGCAATATCGTTTGCCTCTCGCATCCATGGAGTCCCTTACTGAAATAATTAAGAACCTTGAGTCCCGGGAATAATGCGTCCAGTACACAGCACCTTCAATAATCTGGTGCTGGGAATATTGAAGCCAAACGACCAGTGGAGACTCTACGCCGACCTTAGGGAGCTCAACAAATGGGTCCATACTTCCCGATGGCCTCTGCCCTACATTGACCAAGGGCTGGCCCAGATTCAAGGGTCACAAGTATTCACTGCAATAGACCTGACCAATGGATACTGGACCGTGCCTGTCAGTAGGGAGGACCAATACAAACTGGCTTTTACCTTTGGGGGCCAGCAGTACACATGGACTCGTACTCCCTTCGGATACCTCAACTCCGGCAATGAATTCAACATTTTCCTACATAAGGCCATGCCCGACCTGGGTGCGAGGGGTAACCTGGCTTATGTAGATGTCCTCATCAAAAGTTAATCTGTGGAAGAACACATAGCGGAGATCGGTTATGTTCTGACACAGTTGAGGGCCGCCGGAGCAAAACTTTCCTTTCAGAAAGCACAGTGGTGTAGAACTGTCATGCATGCTGGACGTGGTTCTACCTCTTACGCTCATAGAACAGCTAGACCGTTCTATTCCAAATGGCGGTTGTTCGATTCATTGCCGGGAAAGCGACGTCTGCACTTTTCACGTCGCTAAATTCACGTGAATTCTGTTTCGTCACGTGAGCTACGGCATTACGTATATAAGTAGCGTGGAAACTTCACTCACTGCTTCTGATCGAATCATTTGGCGCTGTGTAGCTGAACTTCTGATCTGCGTCCTTGCAGTTTTCCTCAGCTGCTTCTTGGGCCTTCTATAGTGTGTTTTCCGCCACACGCTGATTCCTGGAGCTGTTTGTTCGCGTGTAATTCCACACGCGCACATTGTCTTCAAACGTGGCTGTCCAGGGCTGCGTGTATCCTGTTAGCGTGCAAATCCACAAGTTTTACGTTGTCTTCAAGCGCGGCTGGCCTGGGCTGTGTGAATCCTGTCAGCGTGCAAATCCACAAGCGCACGTTGTTTTCAAGCGCGGCGGACCTGGGCTGCGTGAATCCTGTTCGCGTGTAATTCCACACGTGCACGCTGTCTTCAAGCGCGGCTGGCCTGGACTGCGTGAATCCTGTTCGCGTGTAATTCCACAGGCGCACACTATTTTCTTCGTGGCTGTTCAGAACCGCGTGTACTTTGTTTATTCCACAAAAGGGCGCTATTTCCGACTCCTGCATCTGTGATATTAACAGGTGGATTTATTCATTTCTATACTTTTCACTATGTGGGAAGGAAGCTTTTCAAGGACTGTTGGAAGGTGACAGTGAACAGTACTTTGGACGCTATCCTGTGGTGCAGCAACCCGGTATCTAGCGTGAGCCTCGTGCCGTTCGGGATAAGTCTCCCTTACTAATCTTCCCTTCCTTGTCGTTTGTTCCAATTCCGGATTTTCCTCAAGAGACTTCTGCTGGATTCTTCTACACCAGTCATAAGGTCAGTGTGTGAATTAATGCCAAATACTGTTCTATCATAGAGAGTCGATTTGGGGCAGTTTCTTATGATACTTTATTTTGTTCTAGGCTGACTTCCTATACTTTACCCACGCCCTTTCCAGTGATCCATCTCTCTGCCTGTTTCATCAGCCAGAGAGTCGTATCATTTGGAAGGTCTAAACTTGACGTCACAACTATCAAATCGTGTGAACAGGGATTCGGAAGACCCTACTATCTGTATCCTTTTGAGTACCGTATCCTTTTCAGTCAATACTTTGGTGCTTTATGACAAGAACCCGTGTTAATTTCTTGGGGCATGAGATTACTCCTCAGGGTCTCTGTCCCCAAGAAAAGAAAGTGGAAGCACTCCAGAAACTGAAAGACCCCACAACTCTGCGGGAACTAAGGAGCCTCCCTGGACTGACTAATTACAGCAGAAAGTTCATTGAAGGCTACGCAGAGATCACTAGACCCCTGATTCATCTCTTGAGGGGGGGGTCAAGTGGGAATGGGGTCCAGAAAAATCCGAGGCGGTAAGACAACTCAAAAGAAGCCTCTCACAAGCGCCTTGCTTAGCTTACCCTGTCAGAAACCAGGAGTTCTTCCTGGAGACGGGGTTCTCTAATACGTGCTTGACGGCAGTATTATACCAAAAGCATGACAAGGTCAATAAAGTAATCTCCTATGCGAGCAAAACTTTATCCTCTGTGGAGGAAAAATTCAACGATTGTGAGAAGGCACTCCTGGCAACGGTGTGGGCATTGAAGAATTACCGCCCGTTTATCCAGGGGGAACACATCATAGTGGAGACTCCACACCAGCCTCTGCAATATCTCCAAAGTGACAGAATCCGGGCCGGAAATGTGAGTAATTCCCGAATTACTTCCTGGATTCTGTCAATGCAAGGCTTTCCTGTGGAGGTCAGATATGGCCAAAACAAGAAGAGTCCCCTCGCACAAGGTCTGGCTGACTTGCATGATTGTGCCAGAGACAACTGTCCCGAGGACGAAAGTCTAAAAATCAAAGACAACATGGAGGCATACCTTAATTTCCCACACAAAGTCTTTGAAGAAGACAAGTGTGAGGGAATGCCCACTGTCTATGTGGATGGATGCTCGTACCATGTTGACAACAACGGGGAGAAAGAACTGGTGGCCGGCGTAGGGAATGCCTGGGTGAAGGAGTTTCCAGAACCCTCCGCTGGATACAAAATTGGTCCCCGAAGTAGTCAGGTGGCAGAGTTGATGGCTGTGCACCAGGCCATCCTCACTGCTGTCCAACATCAACTCCACAAACTGGTCATAATCACAGATTCGGATTACGTACTGAACGGGTTCGTGGAGCACCTGGTTAATTGGAAAACCAGAGGCATGTTATATGCTAATAACAAACCCCTGAAACATGGGAAGTTAATCCAAAATATTGATGATCTGGTCACATCGAATGGGATGACCATCTACTGGAAAAAGATCAAGGGTCATTCCAAAGTAGAGGGACCAGACAAAACTGGAAATGACTTAGCTGATCAGCTGGCCAAAACCGGGGCCATCCAAGGGGATCTAATAGAAATAGAGTGCCTATTGGGGGAAATCCAGGTCACTGCTATCACTAGGTCCCAGACAAATGCTCACAATGATCTTTCAACTGCACAATGGAGTAAGGAGACCCCTGATGCTGATTTAATTGCAGCTCAGAAGGGGGATCCAATTATTGGTAAGTTTTACCAACACCTTGAGGACCCTGAGAACTTTCTCCTGACGGATACTGATTACATTGGGAAAGAGGACCTAAGAGTGTTGATGAAATGTCCAAAAATGTTCCGAATCCAAGACGGTTTGCTGGTAAGGAAATCCAAAGCTGGCCACGATCAGTGGGTGGTTCCTACCTCATTCCGAAGCCTGATGTTAAGTCACGCCCATGATGCGGCCACCGCCGGTCATAGGGGGTTTCACACAACACTGGAAATCTAAAGAGAGGTTGCATATTGGCCACACATGGGGCAGGACTTCGAACAATACTTGAAGGGGTGTCTTGTGTGTGCACAATTTCAGCCATCAATCCTCACACACCGTGCGCCTCTCCAAAAGAGGGGGATGACACTGCCATGGTCAGATTTGCAAATTGACTTCGTAGGCCCTATAATCCGCTCGTCTAGAGGAAACAAGTACATGTTGACCGTTACATGCTTGTTTACCAAGTGGGTGGAATGTCTCCCGGCACCAAACTGCAAGGCAGAAACAGCAACTGCCCTGATGATTAACCACATCGTTTCCCGTTTTGGTCTACCTCAAAGGATTGAGTCGGACAGAGGTAGCCACTTCACCAGTGAAGTAATGACAAAGATGTGGGAGATACTGGCGGTCAAAAGAAAGCTACATATCGCTTACCGGCCAGCTTCTTCTGGAGCAGTGGAGAGATATAACCGAACCATTGTGAGCATCTTAAAAAAGTTTGTGGCAGATTCTGGGCCAAGTTGGGATATCCGATTACCTCTGGTCCTAATGGCCATCAGATCTACCCCTTCATCTGCAACCAAAATTTCACCATTTGAGTTGATGACTGGACGCAAGATGGTGCTTCCCCATCATTTGCTCTACAGGACTCAAGAGCAGACACTTATAAATGCCTCCACAACTCATGAGTATGTGGGGAATTTAAGGAAACACCTTCAGCATGCTTTTGCCTATGCTCAGCGGAATCTAGAAAGATCAGCTGAGAGCATGAAGACCCACTATGATTTAAAAACTACCCGAAAGGAATATAAGGTGGGTGATCGGGTCTATCTATACAATTTCCAAAGGAACCAGGCCAAACAGCGAAAATGTTTGCTTACATGGAAGGGACCGTTTGAAATTATAGACAAAATCTCCCCCGTGGCCTACAAGATCCGCATCCCCAAAGGCGGTTTGGCAGAGGGGGAAGACAAGTGGGTACATATGAATCAGCTAAAGTGTTGCCATCCCAGGCACACACTGCAACAACTGGAGGAATCCACTGGAATCCCAGAGGGGGCCGCTCCAGAGTAATTCAGTTCCAACCCTAAAATATTCCACATATAGCATATAAAATTCTGTGATCCTTGTGTGTGTGTGTATATATATATATATATATTCTTGTCTCCTAAGTTAAAAAAGAAAATGTATATGTTCATATCTTCTGATTCATAAAATGTATATGTTCGCCACACCATTAATAGTGGTGGAAAAATGTCTAGGAATGTGTATTGCCGCTTTGCTTTATCATCCTAGGAGAGATGAAACCATGGAGACTGACCAAGGAGGACGACTGGGGACAGGGAGCAGAGACCCGAGGGGCCCGGGGTACCACCCAATATTCCCATCAGGACCGGCATCGATCCAACTGGATGGGGAAAAGATGCTGAACTGTGCCATCTACCGGAAGAAGATGAGGAGAACATCCTAGATCTTGTGAGTTCCATCTGAGAAAGGACAGAATGGCCATCACAAGAGGGGGGGCTTGTGGGATGTTTTTACCCATGCATCCAAGCCCTACAATAAAACTGTGCAGTACTGGCATGGAAAACATCATGATGGCCAGAACTCCCCAGAGAGTGCACAGGGAAAACATGAAGAATAGGCTGCCACCCATTTTTGCTTATGTTGTGAGCACAGGAGGGCACTGCCTAACCACCATTGGGCTACACACACAGTAGCCTGAAACCATTGGGAATGGCAATGCTGATTGCCAAAAGCAACCAAGAACTGTGGGGAATTCATTTTCTTAATCCCAAAAATGGTTGCATTACCAGTACTCTCCACTATCAGAAAGCCGGCGTTTTAAAACCACCAGACTTTTGTGTAAAACTGCACAAATGAAACAAAACCAGACCAAGGAAAGACTTGCTAAGAGGTGGATACAATGTAAAACTATATTCTGAAATGACTTGAAGGAAGTAATTATTTAATGTATATGTAAAAATTGTTTAAACTGGGAACAAAAAGTGACATTTAGCTGAAACCGGGTTTAATGAAACTGAATTCTGCCTGTCAACTACCCCCGACAGGAGAAACCTGTTCAGCCACTCTTCCCAGGCCTAGCTGCATCCTGCTGCCCCTTGCCAAAAGGAGTTGTCACCTCTCTGATTAGATTAGGGGTGGAGCACTTGGGAACTGGAAGGAACAGAACAATGCAACTCCCTTGACTCAGGCAAATGTTATATTGGGGGCATCGTAAAGTGGCTTCCTCTTAGGGGAAACTGGGAGGGGCAGTGCCTCTGCTAGCAGCGGAGCTTGGGGAAAGTGGATAAACCAGTTATTCCACCCTGTGATGTGGGAAGCCACACCCCTTTTTGACCAGGGCATAATTTTAAAAAGATAGATAACTCATAGTGCGGACTTGTCAGAATTATATAAGTAATATCATTATTTTTGTGATTTTTCTGTGAACAGTTTGAGAGGCGTTAGGACCCTGTGGTGTATTCTGGGGGGTTGCTAGCGGAAAATAGGGTCTCACTCCAAATGTATGCATGTTAAAAATCTGACACTTCATCAATTAATGTCCATACTCCTTGCGCACATGTGTGTAATTTTGGGTAAATGTCCGATATTGCAAAACCAGTTAAAAAGTGCAAAATGTTGTCATTTTTTAATGCAAGCCCCCAGGAAGATCAGAGGCAGGCAGGCACGGACCATAAGGAATATATAATGTGCACATGTAATTTCAACAAATTGTATATCTGGGAAAGATGTATTTGAATCAAATATAGATTTGTGGGCAAACTGACCAGGGGAGGATCCTCTGACCCATAAACAGACCTCATCATGATGACATCCATTTCCTTCCCCCAATCATGGGAGAGGGGAGAATTGGGCCAACGACAAGTAGAGAGGGGCAGGCTTAGCTAGGCCCAGACCCATTTTCAAAACACATAAAAAAGTGACTGCTGGGACAGGTAGAGAGATTCAATTCCATTTGCTGCGGAGCATGCTGACCGACGACTTCACATCCAGCGATCCAACACTTAGACTTCCAAGCTAAACAGAGACTACAGAACTTTGAACCAAGAAGGCCCACTGCAAGCAAAAGTATTGTCAGCAGGCCTCAAAATCATTTGCAAACTATTCCACAACCGGGCGAGCTGTCTGAATTCTTTTGCCAAGAACTCTTGCCAGTACCCAGAAAGCAGTGTTACATCCAGAATCCACTTGATCCGGACCGGAAAGCAGAGCAGTATCCAGAACCAGAGGCCGCTGAATCCAGAGAGGCTAGACCAGCAGAGCAGAGCTGACTCAGACCGCTGTGAGCAGAACCAGAGAGCTGACCCAGATCACTGTGAAGTGCCGAGACCAGAACCGGAGTCCAGTCCAAAACCTGACCAGATTCGTGACGAGGCCTAGTTCAAATTATATTGTGAGTACCTAGCAGAACTGTGCAGAACCAATCTCTTGGTTAAAATAATCTAATCCAAACTATTTTAACCTAAGTAGAACAGCCTCCTAGAAATTGTCATCTGTCATTTGTAAAGCTGCACAACTGTCACCTGTCAATTCTGAAGCTGCAAGCTGTCACCTGTCATTTTGAGTTTTACTTTAAATCCGAAAATCAACCTTTATTTAATCGTCCGTATCTCTGGAACCTTTTCGGCTAGGAACTAAATTTATCTGAAAGCTTAGAATCTAAGCTTTCCAACAAGCCTAGAACCGACTTCCTACTCCTTATACTTATTCCGCAATCACGAATTACGCACTCGCAAAATTTACCGCGATTTGCGATTTTGGCTCAATTTCTCCACTTGTCAAAATAGCAGCTCCATTCTTTCTTTTGTTAAAATCCGTTTGCAACTTGGTAATAACTCATAGAGCACTGCTAAAGTGAGCCTGAACTAATACCAACACGTGTCTCCCACTCACCCTGAATCTCTAGAGGGAATTAAAATTAGTTGGCACATTTTCCCATCCATTGCTATCACATTTAAAAGGATTTTGGGCCTGTGTTTCAAACTCCTACCTGTTTCCTCTAAGCTTGCTGGGGGGGAACTGAATTTCGTATTGTATTTGGTTGCATTCCTGAGAACTGTGTGCTCCTCTTTCCATCTCCTTCCATTTCTTACATTGCATAGGGGAGGGGGGTGAATTGCCAGAGAAAAAGTGATTATCTTATCTTTTGCTAAAATCATATCAAGTATTTCTGTACTGCATTTTATTCCTCATGGCTTTTCCCTTGAAATCATAAAAGTATTTTTGCTACTTTATCCATCCTATACTAACTCCTCATTGATTGTAAAGAAGTGTGCTAGTGCCAGATTACCCATTGTTGATCAACATCATGTCTAAGTGTACTATCAGATATTAATTTATTATAAAGTGTGATATATATATATATTGTTTAAATTCTCAAATAAACCTTTTAATTTGCAAAACAAACCTACTTCTTGGCTCAGTGAGGTCAGGGGGATTCTAAGAGGGGGGTGTAATACAAGGGTGGTCAGCCAGAGTACTGAACTAGACATAAAAATACATTAATAAGGGTTTTCCTCAGCATCCCAGACTAGGCATTGACTTGGCTGTAGTGTTGATTGAATATCGCTTACAACGCCTTTCGCCTTCCGCTTTCTTTAATGCATCTACCAACTCCTGTTGCTTTGTATCAGTGTTTTCTGATGGTATGTTGCACCTTGCAGCGGCAGATGCTATACGGTTGGGGAAATTCTGGAATTTAGGCAGCGGGGGAGCCGTGGTAGATAGTGGAACATGTGTGTTTCATATATCCTGAAGCAGCACACGTAGGATAACATCTTAACGGGGGACACTGGGCAACCTCAATATGGGTAGCAAGGACTTTTGGAAAGGTGGGCGTAGTTGTTGTCGGGACACAATATTTCTCTACCATCACTCGCCGCTTTAAGGGATTATGTAGTCCCCATCTTCTAAATCCTCCACCCTTTTCCATAATTCTAAAACCTCCTTTTATATATTAAAATGTTCTCCCCTTATATTTAGTTTGTCCCTGCTATTTGTTCCCTGTTTCGGCAATGATTTATACATTCCTCCTTTACGTTCCGCAAGCCATTCCTTATGATACTTAAGAATCTTTCTCGATGCAAAGGAAGCGCCTTGCACATATATTCTAATAGGGTTTCCAGCACCATCGTAGCCGCCCATCTCATTATTTGATAAGCTCTTCAATACCCTTGCCCCAACCCAACAAACAAAACCCCTTCCCCAATGTCCCTCCCTTAGCCACTGCTGAACCCCCTGCCCTCAATGCTCGCTTCCATGCGCACTTTCCACACACAACAAACCCACACACCTGCTCACACCTCTCAATATTCCCAAAATACACAACAGGACTTCATGCGGCCTCAGCTAATTACAACAACAAGTCGACAACACTAAAATTATCACAACATTTTTTACTTTTTTGTTCCAACACCCACTTTAAATTGGGTGAGGATATCTCATGCCCCCAAGGGCCTCTACCACAACTACTTCTCGTTCTCACGCCCCGCTTATATTGGGCAGAGAGATCCCAGACCCACTAAATATACAGGGTCTCTATCCACATCCTTTTCATTCCGTTACACAGCACTGTCTTGTATTTCATTTTTATTTTTATTTGTATTGCGCTCCAAGCCCATAGGCATCTGGGTGCATTTCTTGCCAAGGCAGTTCCAGAAGTACACAGGCATATTTATAAGTTTACATAATTTACAAGAGGCATGTCTAGAAGTTTATGTAATTACAGTAGTGGAGCGACAAGACATGGAATATACGTTTGATAAAGAATTGAGTTTTATAATATACAGTATATACAAAAGAAAGCAATTTACAAGGAATAGCTTATATATGTACAGCATATGATAGTGTGTTTCTAACGTGACGCTCTGTTTGTAGGTCTGCTGGCGGTAGACAAAATAGAGGTAGCTGTGATTCTTGGCCAAGAAGCCATGTTTTAGTGTTCCTTCTGAATGGAAATTAGTTATGTTCTGTTCTTAGTGGTAGAGGTAAGGGGTTCCATAATTTGGCTGCTAGAACGGGTAAACTACTACCTCCTAATTTTAGCAGCTTGAAATTAGGGATTTTGAGGCAATGTCTCTGCGTCGATCTCATGGGGCGGTCAGAGGTATTGCGTGCAAAGTTTTTTGTTAGATAGCTTGGTCCTAAGTTGGCGAGAGCTTTGTGGGCGAGAGAGGGTTTTGAAAGCAATCCTTTGCTTGACTGAGAGCCAATTCAGGTTGTGTCTTCCCTCCGAGATATGTTCAGATCTAGGAATGTTAAGTGCTGCCCTAATGGCATTATTTTGCAAGCCTTGTAGTTTTTTCAAATTTTGTTGGCTGGTTCCAAGGTAAAATGCATTACAATAGTCTAACTTCGAAAGTACTAGCGCTCTGGCTATTGTAATACAGTTGGGGGTGGCGAGGTATGGTCTGCAAGCTGTAATTAGCTTACAAGTGTAAGCTGTGGCAGCGGCCGGCGCGTTAACCTGTCTGGATAGGTTAAGAGAGGAGTTGATGTAGATGCCAAGTGTTTTAACATCTTTGGAAACCTGAATAGAGTTGCTGTCAATATTAAAAGCTTCAAATTGTTTGTCTAATCTGTTAAGTTTAAGTTTGGACCCTATGAGGAGAAACTCAGTATTCTCATTATTGACACACAGACCATGTTTAGCCATCCAGGCCTGTATGACGCCATAGATGTCGAGTACCTTGGCGTCCGTTTCATAATCTCCGTATACTGGTATGAGTATCTGGGCGTCATCTGCATAGCAAGTTTAGGTGACACCCATATAGTCCAGGTCATCGAACAGGGGCTTCGTAACTACATTGTACTACAAGCCTTGGGGAACCCCCCATGTGACTTGTGCCGGCTCAGCCGAGGCTGATGGTGAGAAGGCTCTCATCGACCTATGACTTTGTGACTTTGTGGTCTACTAAGTCGAATGCTGCCGACAGATCAAGTAGGAGGAGTAAGGCAAGTTTTCCTTTGTCTTTCAACTCCTCAATTTGTGTCTTTAAATCAATTAAAGCTGTTTCAGTGCCGTGCCTTGGTCTAAAACCAGATTGTCTGAGACCCAGGAGGTTATTGGTTTCTAGATGCTTCTGTAGATAGGCTGCTCTATCGATGATTTTTAGAAGGAAACGGACCGTGGTGATAGGTCTGTAGTTTGTGGGGACATTCAGGTATAGAGTGGGCTTTTTGTGAAGCGGGAGGACCCAGGTGGCTTTAAGATTATTAGGCGCTATGCCTGTTTCAAATGATGTATTGATTAGGGTGCTAATGAATGGAGCCAGTTCTTTGGCTGTCTCTTTGATAGGCACAGGACAGATATCTCCCTGGCATCTTGAGGGTTTTAATTTGCCGATAATGTCCTCTACATTCTTGATGATGGAAAGAGGGGAGAAGATGAAAGGTCTCATAGATATTGGGGCGAGAGTAGAGGTAGTTTGTATGGAAGCAATATCCAAAATTGTGAGTTTTGTGGCCTCAATTTTGTTTTTCAGCATGGTTATTTTGTTCAGTAGTGCTGACTGAATATTGGTGCACCATGAGGCGTCTTAAATGCAGGTATCTGGTGGAGGTGTCTGGGGATTCCAACTGTCTGAGAACTTTAAAGAGTTCTTTAGTGTTGGATTTAGCTTGGGTGACACGGGTGTTGTACATTTCTTTTTTAGCTAGTAGGATTCCTTCTTTGTAATTACGGGAGGAGATTATGAAGCTGTATTTTTTGGAGGCTATTGGATGACTCTTCCAGAGTGCTTCGGCTTTTTTTAGATTTGCACAGTAATCTAAGGTGTGGGGTGAACCACAAGTTCAGATGCGCCATGGGTTTGGCTTTGCGTAGTTTAAGGGGGGCCATTGAGTTTATGGCATTGAGAATGGTGTGGTTGAACAAGTCCACTAAAACCGTAGGTTCTGAGTGTTTAGTGTTGGTGGCTTTGATGATTGGTTGCATTAATGGAAGCCACTTTTCCACTGTTATATTTTGAGAGTTCCTTGTTTGAGTGGAGGGGGCAGTGAGAGTTGTTTTGGATGCCTTCTTCCTTATTGTGAATGAGATCAAGTGGTGGTCAGTCCAGGCACAAGGTGATTTGGAAAGGACGTTTATGTCCGTTAAGATCTGCTAACCAGTCTAACATCCTACCTTTGTGGGTAGGTTCTGTGATCCGGTGAATGAAGCCTACTTCAGTGATTGAGGAGGCAAGGGAAGCAGCCTTGGTATATTTTACATCTTGGAAGCCCAGGTTGAGGTCTCAAAGTAGGATTATTTGTGAGCCGGGCTTAGTATTGTTAGAGAGGAGAAGAGTGATAGCTTCTTCAAAAGTGGGTACAGGACCAGGTGGTCTGTATACTAGATGTAAGGTGATTGTGGGTAGTTTGATGGACAATATTTCAGCCGACAGGAAGGGTTGGTTAGAAATAGGCCCAAGCCTAGTGCAGTTTTTGAAATGAAGGCGATACCTCCACCTTTGCCTCGGTTGGAGTCTCTAACAAGTCTGATGATGGAATACTTGTCTGGGAATTCAAATGAGCGAGCAGGTCCTGCTGCAGCGTGGAGCCATGTCTCAGACTGCTAGGAAGTAGAGTTCGAGAGATGTTAGGGTATCGACAATATCAAGGGTATGTGCTGGTAATGATCTTGCATTAATCATCGTGCCTTTGATTAAAGTAGGGGAATTGTTAGGAGTATAGTGCGCCCTAGATGGGGGATCAACAGAAGTAGCTGAAGATTTTTTTTTGGGTAATGATGGAGCAAGTGTAAGTCTGGAACCCAGCCTTTCATTTCTAGCTTTCAACGAGCAAGATTGGTTCGGGGTGGGTCTTTTGGTAAATTGTTTAATCCATAGGTCAGGTGTGTTAAGATTGTTTTGGCATTTGGGTAGGTTGTGATGAGGTTTTATGGTAGCTAGGAGGCCCTGTGGTAGAAATGGGGTGGGTGGCATGTGATTTAAGGTCAATTGCCTTCTGGGCATAGCTATAAGAGTGTTATGGAAACTAGGCATGGTGTTCATGTTGTTGGAGGGCAGCAGGAGGTGATCCCTAGTAACTCCTGAGCTATGGTGAGCTAGAGAACTCGGCGCAGTGTGAAGGTAGATGGTAATGAGGTGAAGCATAAGCATGGCTTACTCCCACAGGGTTAAAGGTTGAGGATCTACTGAGTGCTATGAGCAGTTGGCAACAATTGGAGCAAGATGCATTCAACATTCAGTGTCAAGTTAGGCCTGCTGAGGTTTTTATACAATCTGAGGAACAGCCAGCTGGGTAAAACAGATTGGCATAGGTACGGTAATTTTAAACAGATTGGCATGGGTAAGAGAATTTAGCAGCACAATCTGCTAAGGAGTAGCGCTAGGTAATGACATATGACTGGGCAGATACTGTGAAAATGAACAATTTAGGCAAGATCCGTTAAGTAGGCATTTGGCATGGGCCTAGAAATTAATCAACAGGGTCAGCTATGGAGTAATGCTAGGCATAGGCATAAGGTTAGGCAAGCACTGTAATATTCATCCTAGGCACAGCATTCAGCTGTTTACATAGTTACAAAATTGTAACATGAATATGTGAGATGACAAGGGGTGAGGCAGTACAAATGATTATTGCAAATGCGCAGTTATGGACCTAGTACCATGCACTATTTGAGGTAGGATTAGGTATATAGAGGCGCAGTAGGATACAACATGTGAGGGTGACGATGCGTTAGGATTAAGCAGTAGTTTGGAGGGGAGGGCGGATTGAAGGTCCGTGCGAAGTTCAGAGTGGTGAAGCTGTCCACACACAGCTTGTGGCTCAGTGGCGGGTCAATAACGGAGGCAGTTTTGTAATCTGTGATAGTAGGGCTGGGTAGTGGTGAGCGTAGTGGAACAGTAGCAGTGGTGGGCTACGGTTGTGAAGGGCAGTTGACTGCGGCAGAGGGCTTAAGTCTGACTCTGGATACGGGGCGGGCCACATTCCGACGGCCAATCAGCCTACTATCCGAGTTGTATTGCACAGTACAAGACAATCTGGACAGGAACTAGGTTCAGGTATGTGTAATTTAGAATGCAAAGGCTTGCAACAAAAAGGCATGCACGTGACGAAACATGATGCAGAATTCTCAAGGCGGGAACAACTAAAATCGAGCAAAAATAAAATTACAACGTGCAAAGGCACACAATGCAGTGCATACAGATGGCGAAGTGTATGCTCTCAAAGTGTTGACGTCTCCGTCCGTATGCGATGGAGCATGTATAGTGTCAGATACATGTAATTTGTTACAGGGAATGAATAAGTCAAAATCTAGCATGATAGGTGCGATACATAACAGTGACAGTATTTCAATTGAGTTATGCCATGGCTAATAGGCCAGCAATAATGGGTACATCATGACAATGTTTATAGTGATGATTCATACAGTGTTATAGTATGAATCACGGTATTAACGCCCCTAGGGCTGGTTACGACAGGCGGTGAGAGGTCAGTTGAAGAAATGTTTTCAGCAATTGCCGTGGTAGAAGTCTATAGAAAGTTGACAGTGAAGTTAAGGTGGGTTGAACGATGGTGTGGCTTACCCTTGGTGCAATGCTGGTTGAATTAGGGCAGTGTAGCGGGCCCATTGATTCTGTTTCGGCCAGACAGGCCCAGCCAGAATTAGCCTTATGTAGGAGGCCTTAGGAGTGAGGCCCGGCTACCGCCATCCGGTGACGTGCTATCCTTTAAAATGTGAAGATCAGCATATCCTAGGTCGATAATGTTGCCTAGCAACGTATCAACAATGCAGGAGAAGCCATTTTGTCACAGCAAACTTGCATGTTGCTGGCATAAATGCGGGCTGGTTTATGAAATGCAGGGGGTGCCTGGATGGGTCAAGAGTGGGGCTTAAATGCATCGGCTCTTACCGATTTCGGCAAGCTTACCCCATTTAAAGAAGCTGCGAAGCACGAAGGTCGTACTTCATCCAAGTCTGGCAGATGGGCTGCGGGTAGTGCTCCTGCCCTTCCGATGATGATGATGCTGCTGCTGCGGATGGTCTTCTTCCCTAAAGTGTTGGGAAAGGGTCCCGTTACACCACAATTCTTTATATAAACAAAACAAAAACAACTTGACATATATCCAATACCACATGGTTTCCTGGCCTACCAATACACGAAGACCGCTCTTCACACCCTCAAACACTCATGCTCCCTTCCGATATGCCACTTGTTTTTATCCAAAGAAGGTGCACTTGCATCTATGCATTCACCCGAAATCCTCCGCCACGGGGTCCCTTCACAATCCGGGGACAGCACCCTGCTCCAAAGAACGGACAGGAATTCTGATAACATGGCTTCTGTAAACCTCTCGAAGGTGCGCAAAAGGGGGACTGGTTTCTGCAGGTGCGCGTGGCTCCTACGGATGTGCGGCCAGGAATCCTCCGTCTTCGCAGGGGAGTCTGGGATCACGTCGGGTCACCAATAATGTAGGGTAACTTCTCAACAACCAGACATAGAAAAAGACAACCTGCTAGGGAAAAAAGCTAGTGTGCCCATCCTCAAGAGGAACAAGAGCTTTATTTTGTATACAAAAAGGAAAATGGCGACAATGGTACACTGCCACAGAGCTCTCTACTCCTCAAGATGGAGGTCACTTTATAAATACAAAGATTGTCATTCATGACACATTCGATATACCATATTAATCCCCCACCCCCATTGGCTGCCGCCTATTTACATGGTAATGATTGCATATGGCCCATGTGCCGAATGGCTGTCGTCTTCTTCACCATCTTCTCCACATGTGGGTGGCAAGTTCTTCACCTCGGAGCGCTGCAAGGTAATTGGTTGAAGGGCGACATCCTATCTTCACTTCTAACCAAATTATGTGCGCCTGGTCATTCGCATGAACTCAACAGATAACTCTGAGATCAGTCTGCTCCTTGCAAGCACGGCAACTCTTTTCTCACCCCAGACGCGTAGGCACCCCCATTGTGCCCCCCGTTGTAATCTTGTAACTTGCCATCACCCTTCAATCTCCCTTGTACAAATCACAGACCTTGCTGTGCTCCGCTCCCCCCCCTGTATTAGCTACCCCTCACAGGGGCTGGAACTGGGGTCCTACTAATCCATCCAATTTATGAAGGATTTAAGAGCACTAACTCTGCATCTGGTAGTTCAAACAGAATGACTATTCCTCTAGGGGGCGCTAGTGTCCTAAATCTCAATTCCTATTTTGGCAACTCATACCTCTGTCCCAGCTCACATGGGTATGGCCTTCGACTGGGTCGCAGCCCGTCTCCCATTCGTCTTTTGACATTCCTACCTAATTTTTCAAAGGGCTAACTTGATACATTTATATGTGGGTGTGCTTGCGTGTTCCTTGCTGTGCCTTGGGATTGGAATGTTATAATCAAGCAAGAGATGAGGCCTCGTTGTTCTTTGTCTCCAACAGGGCCTGTGAGGATTCAGGCCTATTATTGATTGCAGCCCTAGCTCATGTTATGAATGTTGCATGTATGCAATATATTTTAAGTGACACTATCACAAAGCAATGGTTAGTATTCCCCTGTATGAGTTCCTAAAATACATGTGTTCCCCATCGACTACTTCACCCATAGGTTCCCCCCGGACTCCTACACTGTCCTCTAGGCATTCTCTGCAGTTTAATATATTGTTCCCAATATAAATCGTTAGGGAGGGGCGGTGATCTGAACGTGCATCCCTACACCTCTCAGATCTCCTGACCCACAGGTGTGCTACTGCATTCCCTACCAGTTATACTTCACCCCTTTCAATACCTCCTTTCATGTCTCGTTTACTGGCAGGAACAAGTTCCCCAATGAGTTATGAGCCTCAAAAGGCGATTTCCCCAGATCCAGGGGCCTCCTACAATCCTACCTCACCCCTAGTAATTTCCCCCAACCTGACAACGCCGTTTGGATTTCAAAATGTGCGGAAATACTGACCATCACTCACCAGGCCGACAAAGAACTGTTAAGCTGACACATGCCTCCTAGTGTAAACTACTGAAACCCCTTGCAAATGCAAATGCCCCAAATTAAGCAACAATGTCTCCCTTGTAAACCATGGCAAATCTACTGTTGACATGCAAAATATACAAAAGTCCCTGAAGGCCCCCTCATAGAGCGAAATAGTCTTATCCGCCAGTGACTGTGTGATCATATGTGAGATTGATGGGGACTAAGCTTGCACAGTGTCTCCGGAAAACGGTCAACTGATTTTAATCCCACGTGTGCCATCTCCGGAAATCCTGCATCTTAAAATGAGACAAAGAATAAGGTGTGTTATTCTGTGCATAGAGAACATGTTTTGCTTCGAAACATACGTTTGACACCAAACAAGGCAACACTAGTTCCTTTAAAAACCTAATGACCAGAGAGCCAGATGTCCTCTGATAATTGATGGCCTGGACCACGGACATGCTATTGACCAAAAAAGACATGCTCCTACTGTGCAACTCTTTCCGCTACATCGTTAAGGTGACTACAATGGGGAACAATTCAAGGAACGTTACACTGCACACCAGGTTGTACACACAATAACCCCAAAAACCACCCTCCAATCTACATCAGTGAATAGACCCAGAGTGCTGTTTGGAACCTCAACCTCAACCGTTTTCCAAACTTGTGACCTGTTCAAGTCAGCCAGGAATGCTGCCCACAAGCCATCTTTTACCTACCACCAGGGGCCAAGGACAGAAAAGGATTGAGAGAGAGAAAATAAACTAAACGGGAATAAGAGAGAATGGGCAGTAGCTAGAGGTGGTGGAAACGGGAGCAAAGAGAAGAGACAGGACAAGAAGGAGAAAACAGGATTGAGAGCAAGGGGAGAGATGTTTATCAGGAGACAGGCTAGGCATAGAATAGAAGGCGAGAGAAAAGTAGAGAGAAACAAGAAACTGAATTGGAGGCAGAAAAAGAAGTGAGAACTGGAGAGCGAGTCAAGGAGACAAACTAGAGGGAAAGAATGAGATGGCACAGGGAGCTGAGGGAGGCGATGTGGGGAGGGAGCCAAGAAAGAGAAAATAACAAATGAGAAAGAGGAAGAGAACAGAGAGCGTGAGAAGGGTAGTGAGGAAAGACAACAAAGTTAATAGTGAGAACAGGGGAGGAGGAGGAGAGACAGCACGGTAGTGATGGACAATGAGAGAGCAAGATACCTGAAATATAAGGGACAGAATAGTAAAGAGTGAGATTTGAAAAGGGAAGGGGATAGGAAGGTGCAAGAGAATTAATGCAGGGATTACAGGAGAGCCAGGACAGGTGACACTGTCATCATGACAGAAGGAGACCGGCTCGGACTGGCCTATAGGGCAATGCCTGAGCCGAAAACGCAAAATGCAAGTGTGGGCCCATGTTTTTGATCAAAGTGGGCCAGTTTCATAAGTTACTTAACCATGCGACTAGTAGTTATGACCAGTGTTACTGAATAAATATTCTTCGAAATGCACAATTTACATAACATTTTATCAAAAACCTCCCTGTTGGGTACTACTCAAACAGTCTGTCACAAAATGAATGAATTGCCATTTGCAACTGTGGGCCACTTTTTCATTGGTGCCTGAGACAATTTTATGCCCCTGGAGGAGAATGAAGAAGGGAGAGAAAGAACTAGGGAGGGAAGATGAAGAATGGAGGGAGAGCGTAGGCAGGCAAGTGAGTGAAGTTGGGGGGGGGGGGGAAGGGGACAGAAAAGAAGGTAGTGACGATCCTGAATCCAATTCTCAAAAGACTTACACAATATGGTGCAGATGCATATTTTATAAGTTCCACTCTTGGTGACTAGCCTTTTGGTGTTGCAAGGTTGGGACTTACAATGCCTCCCATCCTCGGGCACCGATACAAGGACCCAGGACAGGCCGGGAAGATAGAGGGCCTGGGGCTTAAGTTGTGACGATTCAACTTCCGGGGCACCAGTGGCCCAGGGGTGACTATCTGTTTCTAAACCATCAATCCGCCCACACCTCTAGTACACCACAAGGGATCCGAACAGATTGGAAACACAAGTCCATTATAAACCTCCTTGTCCAATTTTGGTAACGTGGACGGAACAGCAGGCTTATCTCTGCATGGTTGTGGATCGTGGTTAGTTGGAACACAGTGAAAATACAATTATTACCCAATGATAAAAGGGACTGTCCAGTCAAGGTTGTATAAATATATCTACTTTATTATTATTCCAACAGACCGTTCTAGCACACTAAAATATACAGCCCACCCTTTAGCGGAGCACAGAGGACTGTTTCACGAAGGTTGCTTGCTGCCAGAACCTAGCAGGGCACGCTATGTGCTGACTGGGTACATGTTCTGGAGCTGCTGGATGGGTCCTCTGAGGTTGGTATCTCCCTCAGTTGCCTCGGGGATGTTTAGGGGAGGCTCCCTCTTGGAAATCCTGGCCTTCCTTCACTGTCCGAAGCACAGCCAGGGTCCAAATGAGTCCTTCTTACTCCTTTCGAAGTCAACAGATGATCTGCCAAAAGATGGGCTCAACCGTCTTTTAAAGCCAAATGGTCCCAATGTGATTGGTGCAGGCTAAGCCTACCTTAATGAACTGATCATGGGTTCCCACCAACAATCTTAAGGTCCTAACCAGAGTGCTTTGCAACAGGAAACGTAAGGGGTGACAACATGTACTACTAAGTCCCACCCATCTTCCTGTCGTGGATCAAAGTGTCTCTCTGGTTAATTGAGCTTGGTCACTCCTGATCAAAGCGCAGTTCCCTCTTGAAGTCTGTGGTGAGAACAGACTTTCTGTCTCCATCAAATCACATACTTCTTCCCTCTGAAAGGGGGTTGCCTGCAGGGGTTGCCTACTTTAAAGAGTTGTCCCAGACATGACATTCACTGCCCTTCATACAGAGGGCTGGGAGTTAGCTTTAAGTTGACACATTGCATATCAAAAAGGTGTTTGGATTTCCTGCCCTTTGTTAGTTCTGTGAACAGGCCTATTCACAGGCCTGCTTAACTCTCTTCAGTATGCGCTGCCACCACACAGAACTTAACAATAGGCAGGGTGGATCCATGGAGCCTTTGATATTTTAATTAGGCTGGCCATGGCTGGAGGAAGCTGTTTCCTTCCCCCTTCCTGAGATGCTTTGATGTACCCGTGGCTGTCACATACCAGCGAAATGTGATAAGGAAGAACTACACCTGTAGGCTGAGTTCACCGGAGTACACTTCAGTATGTGTATGTTGAGCAGAGGAAAATGTGTGCGGATTAGCCCACACATTTTCTGAGGTTGATCTGCCATCATTCTATTTCTTACAAAATTTCAGCAAAAGCCCAGGTGAGCGCACACTCCCCGTGCGGATGGTCGAATTCCTCACGTAAGCGCGGGCGGCAGGCCAGCTTGTTTCCCCTGGTTTCGGGTGGGCGACAGGCTGGTGCCCTCACCCAGGCCCCCATGGCAATAAACGGGTTGCAGGGGGCAACAAAACAAGAGTCTCCAAAGATATGATATGATGTCATTTATAACGTGCCTGTATACAAGTGTTTCTAGGTGCAACAAGACCAGGGAGGGAAGACTGAGGGAGGACAAGACAAATGATCTTACTAGGCCATGTGTCATTCAGATAGTAAGAGAAGTGGGAGGGGGGAGTACAAGGGCGAGGGGAGGGCAAAACAGGGCAGCAATGCTCTGAATAGTGCAGCACGGCTCTGGGTAGTGCAAGGAGAACAAGGGACTGTAGGGTTACAGTTACAGCCCCTTAGTGCGTGTTATGCCCGGAGTCAGTGCAAGGGTGACTGATCAAGAAAGAGCCTGGTACCCAGTGAGACTCGAGGGTAGCCAAGCAACCAGTCGGTACGGTAGACAGGTAGGTCAGCAGGAGAGTGAGAAAGAAGAGGAACGTTTTGAGCTGCTGAGGGCAGGGGGGGCAGTCCTTGGAGGGAGAGAAGATCAGAGAGTGCAAAATAAGCAACAGTGGGGCGGGCGGAGACCCGCCCCGCCATCCCCCCTCCCCCCCTCCAAAGCAGAAGGTGCGAAATATGCAGCAATGGGGCAGGCGGAGACCAGGCCCTCCAGGTACGAACAAAAGAAAGCAGGGGTTAGAAGCCGGCATAAAAAGGGCGGCCGCGGTACGGGTAGAACTTTTTTGGACATGCACATCCTCAATGGATAAGCTTGCAGGAAAAATCTTCTTTCGTTTGCAGGTCCTACTTGGTCGGTGAGCGCGACGCTCTTTGGGCCTGACTGGGCTGCTGGTGAGTCGAGGAGAAGCAGAAAGCGAGCACTGAAGTCGGGGAGGTCTGCCGATAGTGCTGCTCGTCAAGATCGAAAGCGCAGCGGGACTGAAGAAGGGAAGCAGTCCGGTTGCCAGGATCCATGAAGAGGGAACCGGAGCGGGGGTGTCGGCGGGGTGCACACAAGAGGCGGCAAGATCAGGTGGGCTGCCAGGAGACTCTCACAGAAAAGGAGCGAATTTGCAACAATTGTGGCAAGAAGACTTCGGCTGAAGGGGGCGGAGCTACTGCACAGCACACTGGCTCACGAAGAGCTTCAGCGCAGCGGCTGAAAGCAGGGGCTCGGCTCATAGCCCCACAGGGCTTCTGCCACAGTTGGGCCCAGAGATAAGAGGACAAAATAATCAATAAAAGCACGCATAATACTGGCAAGCATGATGCAGTGGCTATGGTGCAGGCTTAAGCTAAAAAACAAATCACAGACTGTGTCTACACAGTGGGAGGAAATTGGAAACATTTAGCAGAATACCAGCCATTTGTTTACAGTGGCAACGGTTGCAGTTGTAAAAAATGGAATGAGCAGCAAATAGCCTGTTTGGGGGTCAGAAGAAGGACAGTCGCAGACAGTGGTGGCTATGGTTGCACCTCACTGGTTACCAGCTCACTGCTTCCTGAAAAAGGCAGGGGAGCAACGCCAGAGGGAGAACAAACTGATCCTGGGCAAAAGCAGCAGAGAATAAGTTTGGAGCACAGTGGGTGACCAAAGCACTGCAAGGAGCAGAATAGAGAAATGTTGACACTATTAATAGATGAAAGCAGCGGCGGCGAGTCAGGAGGAGCAGAGGAAGAGACCCTTCTAAGAGTGCAGAAGAGAAAAGGAGGAGCTGAGGCCGGGACTTGTGCAGAAAAAAAGGCGAATGGAGGCCCAAAGAAGAAAAACAGAAAAGAACAAAATACAGGTACTAAAAAAAGTGGTCTAGAAAAATGTATAATGAAAATGCTACGCTCATGCAGAGGCGAGCAGGGCAAAACGCACTAAAAGGTGCTGCAAGAACAAAAAATTATGGGGAAAAGAAGAAATGCACAAAATATGTCAGCCTTAGCTCATCCAACTCAGAGGAGAGGGGGCGGGATAAGGCAGACACTGGTGAAGATGATGAGAGGGAACATCTGAAGGGATGGGTGAGGAAGAAGAGCATAATACGCAGGGAAAGAGGTAAGGGAGAGAACAAGGCTAGAGTTAGCCAGGATGAGGGCGCAGTTATGGCGGCAAGGTAGGAGGAAAACAAGGCTAAGAATAGCCTGGACAGAGGTGCGGTCACGACTACATTTGGGAGAGCAACAATGGGTAAAGATGTGCACCGGAGAAAAAGTAAACAATGGCCTGGCACATAGAAAAGAAGGTAAATAATATGATCTGGTGCAAAGAATTCATAGAAATGGTCTCACTCTTGGAATACCAGAAGAGGGGGGGATGACGTTTGCAGGGATAAGAAAAAGGAGGAAGAGAAAGCGGCAAGCAAAAAAGGTGCAGTAGAGCAGAACAATTGGCTGTCGGCCTTCCACATCCTATCCAACATTATAATGCAGAAATATTCGGAGGAAGGGATAGCATTGGTAGACTACGAAGAAAGGGTTTTTAAAGTTCCGAAGTCTTTTGTCGGGGCTGCATGGCTAGAATATGATTGCGAATTTTCGCATGCAAATGGGTTGCTACCCAGATTTAGGGTGAGATGAGGACACCAACATTTACATTCAACATACTAAAAGAGAAATGGGAACAGTCAACCCAGAGCGTGAGCAACCAGCAAAAGAAAGCATATTGGTAGAGCAGCTACAAGGGTAGTGATAACGGATATAAACTGGCAAGGGGGCAGCCTTTTCGGAGGAAGCAGTTCAGGGGCCAGCAAAGCTTGGCAGAGCAGCATGCCTTCCAGAGAGCACAGGGCAAGGGTGTGTGGGGGGGTACACAGGCCGTCCAAGGTCCTGCCGCAATTTGCTGGAAATTCGATTTAGTGTCATGCAGCTGGGGAAAGGACTGCAAATGTAGGCATCAATGTAGCAGGTGCAGCAGGGAGCACAGCAGCACAACGTGTACCATGGCCATTGCAAATGCCTCAAAACAGACTGGGGGCAAACACCCTTGAGGGCCTGGGTATGAAGGGAAGGTCACCAAAAAGGATGGAGAAATGGTTACAGGCTTTCCCAGACATAGAGATGGCCAAGCTAATAAAAGGCTGTTTTATAGGGGTTTTACCATCCCGTTTAATGGGCAGGGCTTGCAGGACATACCATAGAACTTGAAGTCGGCAAGGGACAACCCAGAGCTGGTGAAAGAGAAAATACAAAAATAGATTTAAATGGTTGGAAGTCGGGGCCCATTCTAAGAAATATAATTCCATAAATTCATATGTTCCCCCGCGGGTCTAGTACCCAAAAGCAAGAAAGGGTAGTTTGATTGATTGATCCACAACTTATCATACCCGCTGGGCATTTCGGTGAATGACGGCATCTCCCCGCTGGAGGCAGCAGTAACATACACTGCCTCCCAGGAATCAGTGTAAATTGTCAGAGGGGCAGGAAGATGGGCATGGCTGGCAAAGGCAGACATTAAATCAGCCTTCTGGCTATTCCCTGTACACAGGACCTCGCACCCAGGACTATGTTTGTTCATATTTTCAGTAGCAAAGCTCGTTAATACAGTGGGCGGTCAATAGAATAATGCTGCAAGCACGGTTAGTGCATTTTGTAGGGCCCCAGAACTCCAGGCTATGCAGGAAAACCCTAAAAAGTGTCATGGGCTTAGCAGAGGATTGGGGTATCCCACTAGAACAAGAGAAAACAGGCCTCCCAGCTCATGTACTTCAATTCTTGGGAATAGAAATTGACGCGAGGGAAGGTCTGTGCCACATCACAGAGGACAAAGTAGCAGAGTTAGCTGACATCATTGTGCGTATGAAAGCCAAAAATAAAGCAGCAGTAAGGGAGCTACAGTCACTCGCATGGAAACTAAACTTTACAGGCAGAGTAATACTGCAAGGGCAGGTATTTAAAAGAAGCACTGAACTGAGGAGAGAGGGGGACCTCACAGAAACACCACAGGGCCAGGCTGGACTCAAGCATTAAGAAAGACCTGGCAATATGTGAAGAGTTTTTGAGGGATGTCAACGGCACGGCTATCTGACGCACGCCTATCAACCAGGAAAGCAAAAGAGTGCTATTTCCAGATGCACCAGGCGCAAGCGGCTTCATCAGTATTCAAATGGTGTGGAAACTGGTGGCCAGAGAGCTGGCAGGTCCTGGGCTGGACCAGGAACATCATACTACTGGAACTGTTTCCAATATGGGTAGCGATATGCACTTGGAGCAGCGACCTGCGTAACAAAGAGGTGGCTGTGTGGTCAGATAATATGACGGTGGTACAAGTGCTTAACAAAGGAAGTGCATTTTAGCCAGCTAGTGTTGGAGGTATTAAAGGCAATAACTGTAATGGCACTGAGAAATAACATGGTACTGAGAGCCAGGCATATCACCGGCGAGGTAAATGATGTCGCTGACGCCTGGTCTCGTTCAAAGTGGGGAACTTTCAGGCGACTGAGGCCGGATGCAGACCTGCTAAGGACAGCCACGCCAGCAGAGGCATGGTCAAAGATGAAAGACTCGAAAAAGAGAGAGATCACTGCTCGAAGCTGGACGCTTTAAAGAGTAATGGCACCAGCAAAGAAAGGGAGAGGCCGGAGAGCAGGACGGGCCAGGTCATAGTGTACCTCGGCAAGAACGCTTTGGCCCAGAAAAACAGCTAAGCAGTACTGTAAGTACCCAGTAATTGTTAAAAATATTATTGAAAAAAAGTGTGAGTTGACCTTTACCCAAACAGATATCATCAAACATTTGTTGTGGGCTTTTACACAAGGAAAAAGGAAAAGCTGGGCAACGGCACACCTAGCAGTGGTAGCATACGCAGTGAAGGTGGCCAGGGGGACAGACCCAAAAAATAACCCGCTGATAAGGTATGCATTAAAGGAGTGGGACAAGATCGAGGGAAACAGGCCAGACGCAAGGAGACCCCTGTAATTTGGGGAAATGGTATGTCTGTTGGTGGTGCTCGAAACGATGTGCACCAACAGTTACGTGACAGCGTTATTCAGGGCAGCATGATACTTTGGGGGCTTTAGAGTAGGGGAGCTAGTAGCAAATAACACATTGACAGGGGATGGGCTAGCTCTAGGGGACATAAGCATGGTTCGGATTGCATAACTATATGCCTGAGAAAGTCAAAGACGGACCAGCTTGGAAAGGGAAGGTTGGTAAAGTAGCAGGTCCCATTTTCGGTTCCATTTTCAGGTAGTGCTGAAGAAGGTGATTAGCAAGTGCGAGGAATCTGAGGGTGTCCTCACCTCTTTTCCCAATATATTCTCCTCCCACCAGGGGTCCAGGGAAATGCCATTGCTTTTTGATAATGCCGCTGTGGGTGTATATGTGAGGGAGGATCACCTGGATGGAGGGGACTTGGGGACTGGGGAAGAGAAACCCTTGGGTGAGACGTGGTATCCCCTATTTCCCTTTCAAGATGTTCCATCAATCCCCCAGACCTTTGCAGGGTATTGTAGGTCAGACCCCTATTTTCCCATAGACATTCATACATACACACACCACTCTGGTACTGAGACGAAGAAGAGGACTAAAGAGGTATGCAGGTGGAACAACCAGGCACGTCCACCTAATAGCTTTGGCCTTAGTCAGTCCTGGTGGCCCACACCTGAGCTCCCTTGACACTCCTAATGGATATAAAATACTTCGCCACCTAGAGCAAGGAGAAAGGCACTGGCGAAGGAGCTGTGAGAAACCATTCTGTGGCAAAAAGCACGCAGAGTCTGTGCAGCGGGAAGCTGGGCTAAAGAGAGCTATCCCATTGATCCCCACGAAGAAGGTTGTTTGTTACCTCCGCTAAAGAAACTAATAGCGAAGTAAAGAATCGAGTGAACTCTCAAATGTAAAAGATTACATGTGCACAAAGTGCTGTAGAAAATCATCTGTTCAATAAATGTACAGATACTGAAACGCAAGGTAGACTAAGTTATCATAGAAGCTGGCTATACGTAGTGAATAGAACTTAGGCTAAGCTGCCATTGTATGGAAGCTGGACATCGGCATCGTGAATTTAGTAAACCAGGACTCATGAAGCTGGAATGGAAAACTGTGTCGTAGCAAGAATAAGTAGAATCGTGGAGCTGCAAGACGATGCTGTCTGGCCTGGAGTCAAGACTGAAGAAGCCAAGGTTCGTTATCTATTCTGGAAATTGGCTAACGTGCGAAGGATGAATCATCCCTTGTTATGGTGCAAAGAAAAACACCAAGAGTGCAATTTTAATTCATTTAAAGAATTTAAAAGCTGCAAAATGGACCAGATCGTGGTCTCCTGTCAAGTGAGCAATGGATGAAAATAGAGGTCGAACTTGGGAGTCCCAGAACACAATAGTGAGTGCTCTCACTCCCATGCAGTCTAAAGACAAGGATACTTTGCAAGGCCACGTTCAAAGACAATCTTCATGGCAGAAGGCATGGGCAATGAGATGCTGGACTAAATGGGTGGGGAGGTAGCGTCATGCCCCATCTCTTTGCACCTGGGTCATGCTGCTAAGTGAACCAAATGTTCCTGACCTGGCACAAGCGTGGTAACCAATTGTATTAGTCCATATAACAAAGGACCTTATAGTTTGAAAAACCAATGAGAAATTGTGTATCTAATATTGCCAAAGATTACATGTTTTAGAGGTAGGCATATGTTGTCCACCTGATAGTGGGCAGCCAATCACAATCCTATTCCTTACAGAAAAGTATACTTAGATGTTCCCCATGCCTATCCCGACCCTTGATAGGTTTTTCATTATTGCCATGTAGTATGACGTCACCTCTGTCATGTTTTTGATATGAAAGCTGATTTGTGTGAAGATTCCTGAAAGAAATTGAACGTACGTCTGTTGATAACGCCTTGTTTTAGATAATGGTTAATAAATCAGTACCTTGCCATCTGCTTGAGTTAGTTCAGTTATTTATTAATTATTCGGTGTGATCTCATCCATTACATATGCATGTTCCTAAAGGGCCCTAAACTCATTACCGCCATAGGCAAACCCGTAGTCGGGCGTTCCAGTAAAGTGCCGGTATCCACGGATACCAGCACTTTTTTTTATCAGACCGCCCAACTCGGAATGAGGCCCATTGTACAGAATGACAATACAAGCATCAATCCAAATGAATTTATTAGTCTTCTCACTGGCATGGTATCTCTTGTAATCTGGAACATTCTCATTCTTCTCGATATATATACTTGTCACTTTTATGAATTATTCCTTTTTACAACAAGAATTACAGGATGATGGCAATAATAATTCTGAAAATGATGGGACTGTTTTTAGGATTCCCAAACAATGAGAACAGCATCCCGGTGTCGTCTTACTAAAGCTGGGTAAGATCAGAGAATATAGGTAAAAACAGTATTCAGTAATGTGTGCAACACTACAATTATGGGTAACAGTGTTATATATGGGTGTCCAGTCAAATGGTGGAAAATAAAAGATTGAATGACCATTTGATCGACAGTCAAATGGTGGAAAAAAAAGGTTGAATTTTTTATTTATATATATTTTTTTGTTTTGGTTGGTTAAAAATATTTTTAATAAAGAAAACAGTGGGTTGGGGGGGAACCCCCATTTAAAAAAAATAAATAAAAAATAAAAATAAAAAATCGACCATTTGACTGTCGATCAAATGGCATTCGATCCTTTGGTTTTCGACCAAATGACTGGTAACCTTATATATGTATACTTTGTTGCTTTGTCTCTGGCACATTGTTCCTGACTAAAATTACTTGAGAATTGCTGCAATTTTCACTTTTCTTTGGACTTGGGAATGACTGAAAAGTTCAAACGTTTTCTTTATTCTGATAAGTCTTTGTTTTGGTCCTTGGCAGCCGATCTTGTTGGTTTGCCGTAGGGGTTGATGTCTCTCCTTTGTAGAGCTTTATCTCATTCAGATGCAGCCAGGCTCTTCTGTTTTTTAATTTAACTAGGTGTAACCTCCTCTACTAAGTATGATCCTTCAAAGTGGGGCTTATTCCAAGTGCGCAGAAAACCTTTCACAAGCACCTTGTCCCCTGGGTACAAATAGGCTGTTTTAACAGTTTGCTGAGATCACCAGTTTGGCTGTCTTCTTCAATCGTCTTTGACCATTCCTTCCAATGTTTGATCTGTTGAGAAATAAAAGAAACACTAGCAATCATATTTGTTAAATAATCATGTATCTCATCACCTAAAGCCTTTGCTACACTGTGGGCATCAGTTTCTGTTCCAGTCGGAGGGGCAAGAGGTATTCTCATGGAGCGTCCAGTCACCAACTAGTGGGGAGTCAGGTGGTTTTCTGAACCAGGCAGGTTTCTCAATGCAAACAAAATGAGGAGTAGACAATGTAGCCACCCCTTTTCCAGAGTCATTTTAAATGTTTAATCTCTCACAGATACTACTGGGCTGTGGGCGATAAGCAGACAAACTTCTTTTTTATACCTAATACAATAACTATTTGCTCAAACAACTCATTTACAAAATGCAGGCCATTATTAGACCGCAAGACTTCGCACACATCCCTTCTAGGAAACGCCTCACGCTCGAGCAACTTGGCAGCGCATGAAGCATCGGGGTGCATGCTTGGACCTGCCCTGATTCATCAGGAAAAGGGACATACTACCACTAACATGTACCTGAAGCCATTGCATGTTTGCAACATATCCACATAATCTATGTGTAGATGCTGAAAAGGACCATTAGGCTTTGGGATTGCTCCTCTCACTGTTCTTAAAGTGTGTCCTGCTGTGAACTTCTAGCATACAATACAGTTCACAATAAATTGTGCCACATGTTCTAATACATTTGGTGGAAACCAGTCTTCTGCAAGTGGCAGCAAGACTCTCTCTTGTTGTGTGCGCAGATTAGTGAAGGTGCTCCAATGCCACCTTCACTGCTGCTATAGGAATAACTGTCTTTCCAGTGCTATTTTATCTCCATATAGCCTCATTGTGGGGATAAAGAACACCCCTGTTTTTTCCAGAAATCCAATTCTTCCTGTGGGGCTTGACCTTGTAGTTCAATTAACTGTACAATAGATAACCTATTAAAGCCTTCCTTCATCACCATGCACCGTCCTGACAATTGCTCAACACTCTTTACTTCAAAATCTGAAATGTTTGGGAAATATGCTGCCCTTTTGGCTTCAACGTCTGTGGCTTTGTTACTGCGAGAAATCAAATCTGCCCTTTTAGTATGGGCTGCGCAATGATAGCCAATGGAAGGTTGCATACTTTAATAAGCATATCCAATAGCTGCGCATGTTGCACTGGTGAGTCGTCTCTGCGTGGAGGAAACCCCTCCTTTTTGAGCGTGACTATCCTGCGTGTAGGTTTGACGTCACATAGGCAGAGTAAGAGTAGACTGTATCTTCCTCATCCTCATATTTTGTTAGGAACCTACCGCGAGGCATGCATCCATTACTACGGACTGCTCACCCGTCACACTCGCTCACGGGGCTTAAGGCACAGAGATGAGCCTTCCCTGGGTATTACAATGGGGCTTACCATTCTTCCTGGAAGCTGGGAGAGCGACGCCCCCAATAGATCTACATATTGTTTATTTCCAACTACAGTCGAGATCGGAACATTGTGATCTACACGTTGCTCTGACAATAGAGCAGTGATTGCCCCTGCTACCTTATCAGGACCAGGCACCTCATTAGGTATTCCTTCTCCCATGCCCCCCAAATATGGTGGGGATCCTAAAGAGTTCAAATCTGTCGTATCCATTTCCTCAGAACTCCGATATGTTCCCCTGACCAAGCTAGAGTGTCATTTATACTACTGAATCTTGAAAGAACAGCCCTCCAATGGGCTACTTCATATGTAGACCGGAATAGTCCCTTATTGAATGACTATAACGGTTTTCAGGTTGCTTTTAGCACCATGTTTGATCGACAATATACTGTCCAAGCAGTCAGGAACGAGTTATTGGACATCCGACAAGGAACTTGTGATTTACTTACCTTCATTTCCCATACCCTACATTGCCACATCTGCTCCCGTAGCCCCTTTCCCCTCTGCTCCCGTGGCCCCTGTCCCTCCCCTCGGCCCCCCCTCCACCACCCTCCAATATAGTGAAAAACCTTGGCTGCACTATGGACTCAGGCCTAACCCTCTCCCGTCAGATCAACAATATGTCAAAATGCTGTTGTTACCACCTCAAACTTCTCAAACACATTTTTCCCTACCTCTCCTACCCCAACATACTTGCTGCAGCTATGTCTCTTGTGATGTCGAGACTGGTCTATGCCAACTCCCTATACCTAGGAGCTCCGGCATACCAACTCAACAAACTCCAAAGAGCCCAAAACGCTGCCGCAAAACTGCTCCTCGCCCTGGGTCAAAGAGACCACATCTCGCCAGCTCTCCGAACCCTCCACTGGCTCCCAGTCAGACAAAGGGCCACCTTCAAGACCCTATGCTGTAAGAGGATTCAATTCAGCACTACAGCTAAGTTAACGCCTAGTCTAGAATACTGAATGAAAACCCTTATTGATATATCTTTAGGTCCAGTTCATGCGTTCTGGATGACTACCCCTATATAACACCCCTCTCTTGGCATCCCCCTGACCCCACTGAGCCAAGAAGTAGTTCTGTTTTGCAAGTTTAAAAGGTTTATTTGATAATTTAAAATAGATATATATATCACGCTTTATAATAAATTAATAATTGAATATCACACTTAATCTGATATGATACAGATTAACAACAGAGAATCTGGCACTAGCACACTTCTTTATAATTACTAAGGAGTTGAGATGAAATGGATAAGGTAGCACACTGGTGAATAGGAACAAAAGTATAAGGTGGTACAGAATGCTTTATGTAAGCTCAGGTGGATGCAATATTCAATGAATGCAGTACAGAAAATACTCAATATGATTTCAACCAAACAATGTAATCACTTTTCTCTGGCAATCCCCTCCCCCCCTTGATGCAAGGCAAGGAAATGGAAGGCACACAATTCTCAGAAATGCAATTCAATGTAATTCAGTTCACCCCAGCAAGCTTAAAGAAAACAGATAGTTTGAAAACACAGGCCCAAATTGCTTTGATATGTGCTGGCAATGAATTAAAAAATATGCTAAAATGCTTTTAATTCCCTTTTCAGAGGTTCAGGGTGAGTGGTATCTAGTTAATATTAGTCCAGGCTCACACTAGCAATGATGCAGGGATAGTTAGCAGGTTAAACGAATTTCTGGCAAATGGAAGGCAAGCAGCAGCAGTTTTTACATGTGAAGAAATTGCAAATCGCGGTAAAATTCGCGGATGCGCCGAGCGCTATTACGGAGGAACCGCAAGGACTATCTCTATCGTTTTGGGGTCCTAGGAAAGCCTAGGATCTCAGCTTCCAAATGAAAGTTATTGCAAGTCTCTAGCCCAAACGGTTGCGGAGATATGACCGATTTACTAGAGGTCGTTTTTGGTTTTTGCAAATTTTAAAGTTCAAAAAGACAAGTGCAGCTTGCGACTAGAAAATGACAAGTGACAGCTTTACAAATGACAGGTGACAGTTAGGAGGCAGTTCTACTTAGATTAAATAGATTGAATTATATTATTTTAACTAAGAGATTGGTTCTGCACAGTTTTCTAGGTACTCACACTATATTCTTGAGTGAAATGGGCCTCGCCATGGATCTGGTCAGGGTTTTGGACTGGGCTCGGGTCTCTCTCTGGGCACAGCACTGCTTTCTCTCTGGGTACAGCACTGCTTTCTCCCTCTGGTCTGGTCTCTAGTTCTGGATAGATTGAAGTCTCTAGTTTGGCTCTCTGGAGGTTTGATGGAGGTAAAGTCTGGATCTCTGGATGTTGTATGGTCCGGCAGAGTGCGTTGCAGCAAATGGAATTAAAAAGTCCCTATCTGTCCTGTCTGTCTGCTTTTATGTGTTTAGAATGTGGGTGTGTTCTAGCATCACTGACCCTACCTCTCTCTCAGCTTCTAATTGGTCAAACTTCCATTTCTTATTTGATTGGGGAATGAACTGTGAGTCAGAGGGATGTCATTTTATGGCCTGCAGATAGGACACTCCTCTGTCAGATTGCACATATCCTATATTTGATAATAAAAGACATATTTCAGAGTTACACAGTTGTTTGAAATTACATATACATGGTGTGGCTGAATTTAGCCATGTCTCTGTCCAAATCTGCTGTTTCTAAGAGCTTGCATTCAGAAATGGCACATATTTCACTTTTTAACTGATTTTTCAATTTCTGACATTGACCCAACTTTACATACATGTGTGCAGGGAGTATGGACATTAACTGAAGAAGTTTCAGATTTTTAACATGCATACAGTTAGAGTAATATCCATTTTTCCGCTAAAACCCCCCTGAACATGCCACCGGGTCGAAAAACCTCTTAAAATGTGGGCAGAAAAATCACAAGAATTATGGTATCATTTATAAAATTTTCACATGTCCGCTCTATGAGTTATTCATCTTTTTAAAGTTATGTTCTGGCTCCAAAGGGGTGTGGTTTCCCAGGTCACATGGTATAGAAACCAGTCTTTCCAGTTTCTGCCAAGCCAGCTTGCTCTCACAGGCAGTGCTCCTCCCAGCTCCTGCCAAGAGGAAGCTACATTTTACGACTGCGGTAATAAAAACCTTTGCCTGAGTGAAGAGGGCTTTGTTCACTCTCTTGCAGAGCACAGGTAATTCAATTATCAGATAGATGGCATATCCTTAGTGTGGGCAGCAAAAGGAAGGTTGGCCTGGGAACACAGTGGTGACTCAAATTTCACTCCTGATGGGGGTAGTTGCCAGCCAGAATCAAGTTCCTTAAGCCAGACTTTCAGCTACTGTCATGTTATTTGTTGCTTTTTAAATTAACTTGCAATTTTACACATGCAGCTAGAATGCTGATTCTAAGTGCAAAACTATGACATTTAAACAATTGCAACCTATGTGACACTCAAAAGTAGGTCACTCAGTCAATTTAAACATTTAGATTTTTTTTTTTTAGTGTCTTTCAATCCAGTGCAACTTAAACTGCTGAAATCCACAGCGCAGCCAGTCTTGTTATAAACCTTGTCTTATGATCTTCATTTCCCAGATTTTGTAGGCACACAAAACTCCATTCTGCCAAATGTCTGCTGGTGTTCAGTAAATATTTTGCACATATTGCAATGTTTGAAAATAGGCATTTTGACTTGCCTTCAGGGAAACAGTGGTTTTAAAACGCCGGCTTTTGGATAGTGGTGAGTACTGGTACTGCACCCATTTTTGGGATTTAAGAAATGAATTCCCCACAATTCTAGGTTGCATTTGGCAATCAGCATTGCCATTCCCAATGGTTTCAGACTACTGTGCGGGTAGTCCAATGGTGGTTTTAGGCAGTGTCCTTCTGTGCCCATAACATCGGCAAAAATGAGTGGCAGCCTATTCTTCATGCATTTCCCTGTGCATTTTCTGGGAAGCTCTGGCCATCATGATGTTTTCCATGTCAGTACTGCACAGTTTTGAGGTAGGGCTAGGATGCATGGGTAAATACATCCCACAATGCATCCCTCTCTGAGCAGTGCACAAGACCGGCCCAATGTACCTACAAGAAAAGATAAAACCCTACCTGCCATCTCGCACCCTAAGATCAAGCACTACCCTCCATCTAGTGATTCCTACCTCTAACTCTGTCAGGATCAGAGGATCCGCTTTCTCAACCTTGGCCCCAACTATGTGTAACTCGCTCCACCTACATATCCGACACACCCAAGACTATATTACCTTCCGGCCTATCTGCTCACATACGAACAGTACTCCATGAACACCTCAACATCCTAATAAAACGCAGCTACATCCCATGACACATAAGCGTCCTACACAGGCCTAAAGCTGCCTGAACCCAGTCTTGGTGCCCCCCCCCTCCAGACTGCACACATTCAATTGATATCAGTATTTCCACACCTAATGCTAGGATGCAGCTACCATCAGGCAATTGCATCAGCTGAACACATAACTGGTGTACCGAAGCACCCTATGACACCTTAATCTCTGAACTGGACTACGCGCTCCTGAGGGCGTTCAACCTACCAGCGCTTTGAGGTCATACCAATGATATATAGAGCGCTATATAAATGCCAAATAACATAACATTTTTTTAAAGGGCCAATTACAAAAACCAACTGGCCAGAAGATGCCCATATCTCCATATTCAGAAAAGGACTCGGGGAAGACCTTAAAGACGGCCATAGCTGGCTGGTTGATCTCCCTGATACACTCTCTGCTTTTCTCACATTGGTTATCCAAATTGATGAGAGAGCCATGGAAAGAAATGGTGAACGATGGCAGTTTGAATACCGCTGGAATCTGACTCCCCGATGGGGGAAAAAGAACATACTTCGGAAGACCCTGAACCAATGCAGTTAGCGAGTACAAGAGGGCCAGTGTCCACAGAAGAAAGAGAAGTATGGTTATCTACTGAACATATCAAAATACCTAATTGTTCAAAGATACTCAAACTCTGTTATATTGGTCCTTTTCGGATATGCTGTATCATTAATCCTGTGGTTATGGAACTGAAATTACCCATCCGATACCGTATTCATCCAGTTTTCCATGTCTCTTTTGAAGTCTTCTCATGCATCTTGACTGTATCCTTGGCCTATAACCCCAGCTCTTCCAGCTGTTGGTCCTCAGAATGAATATGAAGTACAGGGCATTGTGGATACCCGCCTAAGGGGTTGTTCATTACAGTATTTGGTTCATTGGAAGGGCTATGGGGTAGAGGAGAGGTCTTGGGTTTATGTTTGTGATGTCTGGTGAAACGTTTTTACGTTTGTTTCCCTCCGAAACCTGGTCCTTTGCCGACCCTATTGGTGTCGAAGGGGGATTTTAGAGGGGGGCATGCTGTTAGGAACCTGCCACGAGGCACGCATCTGTTACTACGTACCGCTCACCCGTCACACTCCCTCACAGGGTTTAAGGCACAGAGGCGTGCCATCCCTGGATGTTACACTGGGGCTTCCCATTTTTCCTGGAAGATGGGAGAGCGATGCCCTCTATAGATCTCCAGATCGGAACGTCATGACGTACATGTTGTTTCATTGCTGGCTTTGTTCCTTTGTTGTCCCTGTTTCAGGAAGTTCCGTGTGTGTGTATTTAAACACAGTGAAAATGCATTTCCGTGTCTCGCAACGGTAGAATGTTGTTTCTATGACCTGTGTTACGAACCCAAATATCCTGTTTCTCACAGTTCTGAATAACCAAGTAAGGTAATTAGTGAGTGTAGGGAAGGATCATTCTCTGGAGTTCTTAACCACCAGGAGTGCCCTGATTACGTTTAGACTGTTGATTGGGTGTCTAAGGGATATTCTTATATGCCTACTATTAGACCAATTGTGTTAATTATCTAATTTACTGCAGCTCATGTTACCTTTTCTGCTGTACCTGAGGGGGTGTGTGTCCAGTAGCACTCCCGCCCGGGGGAATAAGTCGCACAGACTGTCAGGTCTGTGGGTCGGATTCTCTCGGAGAGCAGAGGCACAACGTCCAGAGTCCCTGAGAAGAATCATATTCTCCAAGCTGCGTTCTGACAGATCTCAGGATTGCCGCGATAAGCGCCACTAATTTTGCAGCCTGTGCTGAACAATGCAAAGGCAATCTCGCACTTGTCACTACCTCAAATTCACCATTCTTTTTAAACTTTACTACTGCCGTCCCAGTATGCCTTTCGCCAGTCGTTTGGACAATTTTTGAAGAACCATCAATAAAGAGAACTCCCCCCGCCCCCTTTCTGAGGGCATTTTCTCTAACATAGGGAATGTCGTCATAAAACTCAATATACTTTGTGCAATCATGTACATAATCCTCTTTCCCTACCAATTCTGCTAGAAATGTCACTGGGTCCACAATTCTACATCTAACACTTTTTTAATTGCTGGATTTGAAATAATTACCGCATATCCTGATGCTCTTTTTGTAGTCAGTGTACTTTCAGGCTTCTCTAGCATGGGAAATAGGGAGTGCTAGACAAATAATGTCATTGAGCACCTCATTGTAATACTTGCAGAATTTTCAATTGCAAAAGCGGCAGCAGCTAAAGCTTGTTCACAAGGATAATGACTTTTCATTACTGGGTCTAAAATCCAACTGTAGAAAGCAAATGGTTTGTGGCCATGTCCTACAGTCGGTTTCTGTGTAATGACTGCTGTAATTACATCTCCATTTGAATGTGAAAACAAATAAAACTCTGTTATAATCTGGGATTCCTAGCACATGGGCTGTACAAATTGCTTCCTTGAGTCCTTTTAAAAGTGGTTGGATATATGTACTGTAGTTAAAATCCCAGGCCCTACAATAACTACATAGGCCTAGAAATTGTTGCATTTGCCTTACTGTCTCTGGTTCAGGAGTCTTCTGAATTGCATCTGCTCTCTCAGGTGTTACTTTTCTCCAGTCTTGAGAGATTAACTGTCCTATGTACAGGACCTCTTCCTGACAGTATTGTATCGTCTCTTTATTTACTTTATATCCTTTCTCTGCTAATATGGTCATGAGTTGAACTGAGTGTTTTCTACATCTTTCTTCCGTCTCGTTGCACACAAATATGTCATCTACGTACTGAAATCTTGCACTCTCAAGCTGCACATTATCTAGGTCCATCTGAAGGACCCTATTAAAGATTGAGGGGGACTCACAGTATCCCTGAGGAAGTAGTGTGTTTTAGGCCCTCATTCCAGAAATTAGGGCAAATCATGGGAGTCCACATGAAGGGGAACTGAAGAGAACACGTTTTTTAAATCTATTACTATAAAATATTTAGCTGTGGCTGGAATATTACATAATATTGTACATGGATTTGGAACTAAAGGAAACTCTGCTTCAACAATATTCTTGAGGGCAGAGATCCTGAATAAGTCTTCACGGGGTGCACAGCTGTGTTAAATGGAGATTCTGATGGCACCAATATTCCTTGCTGTATTGAAGTGGAAATGGTTTCAAATATACCTTCATCTGCTTCTCTGAACATGTGGTACTGCTTTGCTCGTGTCAAGATAGCTCCAGGCTTGAGCTTAATTTTAACTGCTCCTACTAATATTCCACAAGATGCTCCTTTTCCAAGTATTCTGGAGAAAATGACGGGTTCGTTTTCACTAATGCCATTCTTTGCAGTATTTCTCTACTCTATATTTTAATCCAATAAGGAAGACTTATAAAAAATATGAATTAATCGTCTGAATAATCATCTCTGAATAACTCATCTGTCAAGTCTGTCAGTCCATATCCTTCACTGAGGGCTATCACTGCTCACCATCCTCTTCCCTCACCTGTCCTATGGATGACCACCCTCTCTTCTCTTACTACTGCTGCTTCTAATTCTATGCAAATTACCTGCCCATCTTCACCTTTCATAGGTATTTCTGGTCTAAACAAAAATCCATCAGGTATTCTCAATATTTTACCTACTATTCTGGGGAGCCATGTTAACAGAATAGTTACGCCATAGAAAAATACTTCTGGGTCTAGGGGAACCCCTTTTGGCCTGCAAATGCCAATATTGGCTCTCTTACTTTCAGAAGATGTATTCCTGGAGTGGAACACACAATCCCTTTATCAGTGAAAGATATTGTAATGTTTAATTTTGTCATCAGATCACGTCTTAATATGTTAACTGGCGGCTGTTGAGAAAACCATAGCAGCATAGACACATCATGTTCGCCTATAGAAGTTTGTAACTCATCAGTGAAAGGAACTAAACTTGTCACCCTAGAGAATCCCTGCGCATTCATGGCAATGCCAGGCATTAGGTATTTTCACACTCGAACACAGGAACGAGTCGCTTCAGTCTCTACAAGAAATTAAGGACCTGATTCATGGAAGTGTTTTATAATGGCGCAATACCATAGGAAAACGTTCCATGAATCAGGCCCCAAATGTCTTGCCTCCTATCGTTACCCAGACCCTTGGTTCCTCTTGGAGGCCCAGTGTCACAGATGATGGTGATCACATCGGGTCACTCTGTGGGCTGTCCTATTGTGGATAGAAATTCATCCCAGTAACCATCAAAGGATTTCCTTCTAGCAGGGTCACATTCCCTATGCTGGGTGTGGATGCTTGTGGGACTCCTGTATTCATATTCCATTGTGGCGCAATTGCTTGCTGGGTCTGTACTTTTTGGGCTTGCTGTAGATGCCCTTGTGGCATTTGCACTTGTGCTGGACTTTACTGTGCTTGCTGTATTTGCGGTGCATTTGTCTGATTTCCCTGTGTGATCTTGGGCATAATACTCCTGCGGTTCTGTATTATACTGTGGAGAATAGCCCACCCCCTCTTGGAGCCTGCCAGTTTGCTGCATGCCCCCTCTACTTCTGCACGTTCGGATTATGTGTCCCATTCTCCCACAATTCCAACATTGTTTCGGCTGTCCTCCATTAAAGCTTCCTCTTCTCCTTGGGAGTTTTGAAATCCCCCTTGTCTGCATCTAGGCCCATTCCCTCTGCCCTGTGGCCAAAAATTATATCCACCTTGATCTGTAGGATACGCTACATTGCTTGACTGTACTGGCTGTACTCTGTGTTATCACACCTTCGTCACTTGTCAATACCGCTCCCTATATAGCACATTTTTACAATTGTTTCTGAACTAACTTTGCTTCCTCTTGCTTTCTACCCTCAGCTTTCTTGTTTGTTTTTCTCTTGCAACAATTGACAATGATGTACAATAGTGAACAGTATTTCTGGCCATGTCTTCGCTTCCATTCCTACCTGTTTCTTCATCTGACGTTGAACTGGCTAGGGCAGCCCCTGACAGAAAATATGATAAAATAATGCCGCTGTTTAATCCCACAGTTCTCTAGTGTTGAGACGCCAACGTTCCTGAATCTCTTAATTAAAGGCAACTCGATCTTCATCCTCACCCATTTTCCTTGTCATAATCGCACGCATGTCTGATGTGTCAGGTTACTGTACTCTGAGCGCTCTCCATACATCTGCTCTACAATTATTAAATGGCGCTCTGTCATGTGTCGTGTTTTGTCGCTACACTCTCATACCCTGCTCGCTCCAAATGTCAACTCTCTCCCCTAGAATGGCTGCTAGTAGGCCTTTTATGTCACCCACTGTTGACATAATTCCTGCTGTCATTCTTTCTAACTCATAAATCCATTTTCCCACACCTGCAGTCAAAGTAGACAATGTACATTTTACGTGGTCTTTATCCATTTGCGGCCACGCTATATATTGTGGTCGTCCTCCCCATTTCTCTAATTATGGGAATTGTGTTTGTGGTCGTCCTCCCCCTTTCTCTAATTATGGGAATTGTGTATTCCCTCACCCATAATCATACCCACCTACACTTCTCGTTTTCCAAGCGGGGTTAGTTTCACCTGTCTGTCTTCTTCCTGGCAGCAACCTTATTATGCTCACGTATGGCCGGGCTATATCCCCTGTACTGCACAATCGTGCTGGCGGTCATTCAGAATATGATGTTGGTTCTGGTGTTTTCTATTTAGGGTCTTCTAAGTCTGACCATTTTACCCCTTTCTCTATGCTTGGGTCTATCAAAAAACCACATGCACCCTCTCTCTGTGCTTTTTCATTTTGTTCACTCTCTTCATCCGAGATCATTATACTCCAACTTGTATAACTATCGTCCCTTTCCTCATCATTAAGATCTAACCCACTCAAGGGCAGCACTCTATGCTGATCTACCATTATCTCATCCAATCTACTTATTGTTCCTTCTAATAGAGATCCTTTGATATTCCCTTTGTTTTTGCAACCAAGCGTATCCCTTATTTGCCTATATAAAGCCCCTATCCTTTTCCATATACATTCCGCTTCTTTCTTGTCAGCCCATGTCTGCATTCTTGATATTTCCTGTAACTCCCTACGGGGCTGTTGTGACCCTCCCTCCCATCTTGTACTTCAACTGGCACTATGCATCTGTTAATAAGATGATCTATTTCTCCATCTTTTTGTTCCCTGACCATTCTCATTTTTTTCCCTTCTCCTCATCTGAATTTTCTCTTCTTCCTCTTGCCTTCTTAGCAACCTATGTTCTTTCATTTTCTGAGTTTCTATTTCACTGTTTCTTCTCCTCTATTCTATTTCTCCTTTTGTTCATCATATCGTCTTCATTCTTCCTTTCACCTTCTCTCTTTTCCTTCTCCTCTTTCTATGCTCTTCCTTTTCTTTTTCTTCCCGCTCTTCTTTCTTCCCTCTCTATCACCATCGATACCCTTTCCATCTAGCTTGAGTAACATCTGTCCTCCCATCCATTCGTTTTGTACTATGATCCCTTCCTTGGCTCTGTCCTTCCCCGTCTTTTTGTTTGATAGCTTCCTCCTCCATTTCCTCCTCTATTTCTATCTGTCTACCTCTTTGCTCATCACGCTCCTTATGTTCATGGCATGTGGACATATATTTACCTTCATTATTCTCACTTTTTTCCATGCTGTCTTCACTATTGTAAGCGGGTGGTGTGTATGTTGAATTAACATACCCGCAGCTGCCTTTAATTCCTTTAGAGGGTAAATTCCCTGTTTATCTTCCATCGTGTTATCTTTTTTAGGAGGAGAAAGAGGAGCTGAGGGCATTATGTCCTCCTCCTCTTTATGCTGATTGAGCATCTACTCCTTCTACGGTGGGTCTTGTTTATCACTTTGATACATCTTCCATAGCTATAAAACAGCTAACCTCTTTTGTAGCTTTTTCCCCGTATATGTAGCATGCAAATATGTTGTCATGTGTCACAGTACTGTTTTTGATAATGAGCCTTCCCGAGGCCATGGCATAAGTATTCTATTAGTGGTGCCTTTTACCCACTCAGCGTGGTACTTCCTCATTTTAGGTGCGTATCTTGGTAGTGTCCTGCATAGATGTAAAAGGGGAGTGTCGCCCATTATGACAAGTCGATTTCGACTGCCAATGCTTACCAGTTTCTTAAATCACCCACAACACAAAAATCGATTTGGGCAAGCACCATCAATCGCCGCCCTTTGCAAAAAAAAACTGACATCTTAACCAATTTGAAAGTTGATACAAGATCGTTTCTCTTTATTTCTTCGTTTATAATTCTATTGATTCTTGCTGCCCTGTTTGTTCTATTATTGCCACTGGAAGAATCTTTATTTAATTTACTATTTTTTTCTCAATTATTATCCTTCTCTGATTGATGTGAATCACTTGATTTTGATGCCTGATAATTAAATAATATTACTATTTTTATGTTTCTTAGTTTATACACAATAAAAGTTTTACACTGACATATTTAACCCCAAGTAAATGTGCACTTTTTCTTTTTCTGTGATCAACTTCCTTTACCTTTCTCATAGAAAATGTATCTCATCTCAATATTTACCCCATTTTGGAGTGTAACATGCATTCTTCATATTGGTGCTTGCCCCAGGAATCCCTAACATATACTCTACTTAGAGTTTAATGCATGTTCTTCTGCCCCGTTAGAATCAGGAATCAAGGTATCTCTCCATCTCTTGAAACACAAATCCTGTTACTATATATTTACATTTATACTATAATCCCTCCTCTTTATTTGCCACTTTCAATGCTCTACTTACATCTGTTGCTCAGCTCGAGTCCCTCGGCATCCACTGTTCCCCAATCTACCAGTTTGCCTTCAGTCTGCAGGGCACCTGGGGGAACCAGACAGAATTGTCTTCAAAGGGGCACATGTTGAGCGAGTCTTTCACGTCTGTTAAGTTCACTGCTCTCCACAGGAAGCTCCACGATCTTCCGGCTAGTGGGGAAAGTCATCAATTGTCCTAATCAGTTTAAAAATGCAACCAAATTGCCTACAACAACAAAAACGTATACAAATTAATAGACCATTATTGAATAATAGTTCTAATGTTCAGTGCAACAATGGAACAGACAGGGTTAGGTCTTCGGGGCTATTGGTGTCCAACCCTGTGCGTTGACGCCAACAAAAAAACTGTCTTGTGCTGTGCAAACTTTCTCAGTCAAACACAATCATAAACTCCATTCATACTACTCTGAGGTCATTCATACTCATTCTTTCTTGCAACAAACTATACCAACATGTTCCTTTCCAATCCTCATGTGAACAAAAATGGTGTGGAAATTCTTCAGGGACTGTCTACAGTCCACTAAATGCACTAAAAGGGAGCGGTTGTTGTAAAAGGGGCAGAAGACCATAATCAGACCATACACTTATGAGAACTTAACATGAACTCCATTACTTCTTGTGTAATCGCACATAGGCATAATGTAACTCGATAAAGAGAAACAATGGTTGAAAGCCCATCAAATGTCCTCCTACAGACCAGTGATCGAGGGCATCACCTTCAAATGAATAGACATTGGTGTAAGTGTTCATATGTCTAGGGGTAGATCTTTGAATAGATCATCAGGACACCCATCTGTGCTATTCAGGTGGGGCGTCACGTATGGGAGAGATAACAATTCTCTAGACGGCACTGGTGGAACGGCTAGAGAGAGAAAACAAACTGTAGAGATTTGAGCACTAACATGAATAGAGTGGCAACTGTTGGTTATCAAGCGAGGGAAGAAAAATGAATAAATCCTCTGGGGGTGGAAGCAATTATGATCCGTAACACACAGGCTATGGTGAAAACTTCCAACATTTGAAGATCAGTAATAAATACAAATGGCGGCTTACCGGATATAGGAAGTGGAGCGGCGTGTCACTTATAGCATAATGCCATTTCTTAGAGTGGCAAGCGTAGAGAAAGTTTGCGTCATCCGAGCCCGGGCCTGGGTGAAGGCTTGTGGATAGCGCTTCTTCAATTCCGTAATGCGGGGGCTGGAAGGGAAGGCATGAGACGCGGTTAGAAACCAAAGGGCGGCCCTTTAGATGAAAAGTGTAGATTGCACCACAGTCGGTAGCGCCTTCTTCCGTTCCATCTGGCGGGTATGCGCTCCCACTATATACCCGCACCCCAGAGCTGCATATTGCCCTTTTCCCGGGATGTGGCCAACCCAAGTTTGCTGCCTGATGTGCCCTTTGAGAGGTACAGTCTGGCCTCGTAATATCCCTTATATTGTTAAGCCTGTTAGGCTTTAATAATGTGTTCCTGTAATCTGTTGTTTGCAGTCCTGCCTTCACACTCCTGTGCTGTCACCCTCTGACTGTTGGTTGCTCTCCAATCTGCGGTGCCCACTGTTATGTCCAGAGGGTGTATGCACTCTCCTGTATACTCCCTTATCAGGACTGGTGTGGGAAGTTAGTTCTTTAGCTGCTAAATTCTGGGCTCTACGAAGCTTGCAGCTCTGTGAGCCGTTGTATTGAGTGTTGCGTGGGTTCGTCAGCAATTATACTTTGTTACAGGGCTCTGGTGCTCCAGCGTTTCTCCCCACTGCTATGCTATCTTGTTGAATGTGAAATGTTCCGCTCTCCGCTTAGCTGTATTTGTTGTCCCCAGAGGTGTGCACATATGATACTGATTGTACATTGGGGCTGTGTTTTACTTCATTCCTGCCGCTCGGTTCGGGCTCCAATGAATGCCCACTAATGCATTTCGGCAGTATTCACGCTGCTGTATGCGAGCGGGTCGGGGGGTTGGCTGGGCCACTTCATGACCTTGCCGCACTGGTGTGTTACATGCCGGACTTCTGTACTGCTGCCTTATATCTGCCCTCGTCCCTCTTCTGCGCTCACCTCCTGCGCTTTCCACCGTTATACCTCAGCCGTGCTGCAATCGGCCGCTCCATTCACCCCGCCGGCTGCTCCTCTGTCGTCCCTCTTCGGCTATCCGCCATCAATTCAGTCACTTTAGTGTAGCTTCACAAGCCTAAATTATTTCGCCCAGTCTGTGCTTCTTGTGACTGGTGATCACACTGCAAACCCGGTCCTGCACAGCTCCCCGCTGGGCATCGATCTCTGTACATGGCACCTCGTTGTGCTTTGTTCGGCAGAGTCCTGGTTAGGTCCCAGTGACCGCCATCTTCATTCACCTCGACGTTCCAGACACCTCCTTCTATTACATATAACTTTCCAAACAGCAAACCTCTGATGCACGAATTTTCTCCACTGTGATCCCGCTGCCTTCATGCAGCTGCTGGTGCTTCCTGGAGTACTTGCATATGCTATGGCCACTCTTGCAGGCCAGGATCAGTCAGGATCATCGGGAGCTGTTTAGAAGAGCTTCTTCACAACATGGCTGTTAAGCCACGCCCCGCCTATGGCCAAATCTTTATTCCACAGAAGCCATAGTAGAGCGTGGTTATTTACAGGTAGTTGAGGTGTGGGTAGGAAGCAAGGGATGCCTGCCCTACTCCGCTTAGGACCCAGGTCCCTGACGGGCCAAAGGGCGGGAAGATGGAGGGCCAGAGTGCGGGGGGCAGGCCAGCTTGTTTCTCCTAGTTTCCGGTGGGCACCAAGTTGGCGCCTTCACCCAGGCCCCAATGCCAACCAACAGGTTACAGGGGGCAACAAAACAAAAGATAGTCCAAAGGGTAGGGGGGGGGGTCAGTCCTGGCCTGGTCAAATAAGCAACAGGGGGGGTGGGCAGAGACCCAGTCCCACCCCATCCCCAAAGCAGAAGGTGCGAAATACGCAGCAGAGGCCGGCGGAGGCCCGGCCCCCTAGCTACAAACAAAAGAAAGCAAGGGTTAGAAGCCTGCATAAAAAGGGCGGCCACAGTATGGTGCACACTTTTTGGGGACAAGCACATCCTTAATGGATAAGCTTGTCAGAAGGCGGCCAGAGAGCAAATCTTGTGTCCCACCTGACCCACCCCAACAGAAAAAGGAAAAATGTGAAACGGTGGGTAGCAAAATGCTTCCTGGGCAAGTCGTGGGAGGCACATGTCCGAGAATGCCATTTGGGTTTATAAAGGGCATCAGCCAAGAATGGAAATAAAGAAATCTGGAGCGGCAAACGTCCAGCTTGCAAAACGCAAAAAGGGTCTTGCAGTAGAGCTCAAGGGACAGTGGGGAATGTAAGAAAGGCATGGTATCAAACAGTAAGACAGACCCAAGTGATCACAGTTCAAGGGTGTTTATTGAACGTCAATTGGATTTGAAAAACGCCTAAATCTAAAGATGGGAGCAAGCTACAACCATCAATGATAACCCAGTCCTAATGGCGTCTTGTCAAAATATAAGGGCCTATATTAATAAACCTATTGCCAATCCTTACCTCTAAATGCAAATAGTGTGGAAACCATGATATGCAAAAGAAAAGTATTCAAGACTTGATATGTCAGTGTCTCTAAGCCATTGGCTCCCCTTCCCCACATTTTCAGCATGGGACATGGCGGCACACTGAAGCTTAGCCCACTCTATGGCTTCTCTAGCACAAGGATGCAGGCCAAGACTTCAAAATCCGACCTTCTCTGCCAACGTCTCTTTGCCAATGTTGGGAAGGAAACAATCCTTGCCCCCTTCCACTTTACGTCACTCCAGGTGAATAACATACATAGTAGCTAAGGGGGGAGGCGCAGCCACCCCCTACATGCTTATGTCATACGCACACCCAAAGCGAACAGCATATAGGATATAACCCTAGCATTGTAGTATAACACCATTTTGAAATATGCCCAATGCCATCTTTTTCTAGGCCGAAAATCTCTCTGTAGAAATGCAGCTCTCCCATACCCTCACACAGCCAGCCCACGTAATCGCCTTCTCCCATGCCAGCTCCGCACGAGCCCTGTTCTCACGGAAGCCCAGCCATGCCTTGTTACAATCCCGTAGTATCATTTCCGAAAGAATGTGCTCTGCAGATAGCGGGAGACAGTGACAAGTCATAAACCCTAGTGCCCATTCATCTCCACTAAACTGCCTGGGCCCTCCCAACCCCCACCCCTGCCAAGCCAGAGCCCACCAGCCTGACCCCCCAGTTTCTTTCATGATGATGCGCATCTGACCCGCCCGCACCTCGATCACTCGAGGACCCCTGCCACAGCCCTAATTTTGTGTAGCAGTATATTTTCCCAAAATCAACACATGCCCACCTATATCACTAGGACCCCCTGGAGGACAGATGGCAGATCAAAACCTTTGGGGTCGGCACATGGGTGCGAGAATTGTGGTATCAAAGAGAATCCTGAGTGCAGGGGTTGGAATGCCAATATATTGCTTTGAAACACATTGTGTATTGGCGTTATATAAATTATCATATCATATCTGACCTAGGTACCCCCACCCATGCAAGATTTTATGTGTGCCATTATTTCTGCATTATCAGTTCCTGTTGTTTAGTTTAATTAGTTAGAGATGTTGCTCCCTTGCCCTGACCGTCACACTGCGGAGATGAGCCCAGCTGATCCACGTGTGCCAAGTGTGACTGCAAGACGGCGACCAATTAGCATCTTGTATCCCCATATAGTATCAGCTGTTCTTTATGCCACCCACCAATCCGATACAAGAAAATGTACCATATACATGTCATCATCAGTGATGCTGTGTGTCCTTTTAATGTGCTGCGTGTGTAAGGTTTCGGCAGAGCGCTCTCGGGCAGCAAAGTTCTTTGCTGGTGATTTTTATGACTATATAAACTTTATCTTTGCAACTCATCTCCTGGTCTCATTCCCCTGATGGGGAGTCTACCTTATTTTTTATGTATTAGTGGGACACGTGCTTTGTGGGTGCCTTCGTCTGGTGACCCCGGTAGACATGATATCCTTGAGTCCCCTGTACTTGCGGCAAGATCCAGGGCTTCTTCAGCAAGTCCCGAAAAGACGGGTATGTAAAACAAGAAGGTTCTTGTGGGTCTCAGCTTTGCGTATACCCCTGCTGCTCGCCTGAGCTGGGTGCGGCCCCAAGGAGAGGCCCAAAAGTTGTGGATAGAAACCGAACGGAGGCTCCTTGAAGAACACAGGCAGGTGAGTATAAATTGCAAAGAACAACAAAGCAGGGTTTATTGTGGGGATTATAGTGCAATGTGATTGAGGAGAACAAGCAGTGGATGAGTGGATGACTGAATTGGGTGACTTGTTGAAGTAAAGCGCTTTCCATTTTTATTGGCCATTAGTATTTTTTGGTAGAGACACGTGAAGAAAAGATAAAAGAGGAAGTATGGAGGCGTGACCTAGAGAGAGATTGCAGAGTGGCACCACAGGGCACTGTTTTGGGCAGTATCGGAATTAAACAAGTAAAAAAGTAGGAGCCCCATATAATTAGACGACTCAGGGACAGGGACAAGTAGAAGTTGTTGTTTTAGTTTATTATCTTAGTTTATTATTTTCAGTGGTTTTTTTATATATATGCACAGAGGATGGCCCATGAGGGGCGACTGTGATGTGAATGACGATGGAGTGAGTGGGAACGGAAGGGTGGCTCTGAAATAAGGGTGGGGAGAGGTTGTTCTGTTATATGTGGTTCGTTTTATGTATTATTTCCTGGTGATGTGAAAAATGTTTTATGTTGATATGTCTATATATATGTGTATTTATGTTTTGTAATTGTGTAATATAGTAACACATACGAGATTTGAGCGCTAGGAGGGGAATACAAACCTAGAAAAAGAAACTTCAGGAAGGAAAGGAAAGTAGAGGGAAGAGTACCTTTCTCTCTGCACAAGCCTTGAAGAAAGGGAACGGACAAAAAAAGGAATAGGGGCGGCAAATAATGGGGACAGAAACACCTTTGTCACATATTTGTAAGCAGCTCGCCCTGTATAGTGAGCGTATTAAAAAAATACCACAGGCAGTGGTTAACAGAAACGAAAGGAGAGGGATTATCACATGCTTGGCCAGATGGCGGATCTTTTGATAAAGGAACTCTAGAACACCTGTCCACATTCCTAACAGCTAAATACAAGGGGAAACAGTTGCCGAACAGAAGAGAAATAGTAGATTAGTGGCAGATGTTCGAAGAGACTCTGACTACACATAAGAAGGAAAGAGGGTCAGAAACTCCAGCTCTGGAGAGAGAAGGGGAAAAACAAGTTAACTGGGGAAACAGGACCCAAAGGAATGTATCCCCTATTCACAAAACCCACAGGAGGGTATTCAACTCCTATGTATGTTCCTGGGGTGAATACACCAGTCACACAGAGTACAGCCCCACCCCCTCCTTATGTCCCATCGACTACCACTCCCGCTCCTGCAGGAGTAGGTGCACAGGATCTAGAAGTGGGATTAGCGTCCACCCGAACAGAACTGGCTTGATTACGAGCAGTATGTGACCCAATACGAGAATTAGAGGGTGACCCCCAACCGCCATGGGGCACCCCACCGATACAGGAAGACAAATGGAAATCGGGAGAAATGCTCTTCAAAATTGACAGCGCACCCATACGTGCAGTACGGGTAGAAAGAGAGGGAGAAACTGATAGTGTAGGATATGATACTGTGGCCTCCGCAAGGGACAAAGAATCATGGGGGGATTTTGACGAATCAGAAGAAAGGGCAGTAGAAGGGGTACAGCCGGTCCAGTGGATCATGCCTACTGCAGAAGATGCCTGGGAGGGGAGGTTGAGGAACAGATTGGGAAGAATGGCACTAGCTAAAAAGAAAGGATCTGGAATGAAGGATGGAAAAGTAAAATCAAAATTGCAAATGCCCCTCATCCATAACGGAGCAGGGCGATCCCATTATGTTCCGTGGGCCCAAATGGATAAAAACAATCTCCTCAAGTCCCTCCCCCACTCACTGTGGGTGCGGGAAAATGGATATGTCTTTGAGAAAAATACAGCTGGCGTACATAGGGGACATTAAAAGCCTCTTGGTGTCTGCAGTAGGAGATCAAGCAGATGCAGTGTGGGTGAAAGCAGGGTTCGCGGGAGTAAAGTTGAGTAATGACACTCACGATAGGGCATCATTTAATAATGTTCTGGCACAAGTGTGGGATGCACTGCAGAGAACCTTCCCCAACACACCCCCGACTTACGCTCTATAATGCAATGTACAATGGGGGAGGATGAAGATGCTGCGCAATTCATTCTTTGGGTGCAGGAGATGTGGTGTGCGGAAACGGGGGGACCTATCGACCTTCCTATTCTACTTTATCATAAAAAGGGGATTACCCAAGGAAGTACAGAAGGCCCCAGATAAAATACCAGGAATAGAAGCAAAGGGGTGGCCAGAATATCAAAGCATCATAGTGCACCATTGTAGGAGGATCAAAGAAAGAGATTGTTCTGAGAAGGTTAGCTGAAGAAGCAACACTTGTGCAGAAAAAGTTAGTGAAGGTCACGGCAGCCACAGCCGCACCACCCACAGATCAGTTGGGAGAAGAGGGGTGTGTCTCCGTAGCTACAAAGGCAAGAATGGCCACAGTAAATGGATAACGGACAAGGGCAGTGGGAAGGAGAGCAGCCATATATGGAACAACAATGGCAAGGAAGGCCTGCAAGAGGACGAGGTGCGTTCAGGGGACCTCGGGGAGGAGGATACATGGGGAAGGGGGATATGGAGGGCCAGGACCCAGAGGCGAAACCAAGGGCAGTGCTGGACATGAAGGAGGTGTGGTCTCTTTTCACAAGAGTGCCGCAGCAGGCTAGGTGGGAATTACCAATACAATCAACCTTACTACACACCACCTCAGTATGCCCCTCCCCAATACGGACACCCACACCTAGGAAGCCCCTATGGACTGCCCCAGGGATCACACAAGGGTCCCCAAAAGCAACAGCGATCACAAATGCCACCACCTGGTTATAATGCATTACGTCACCCAACCCACACGATGCCGGCGCAACACAATCGCCCCACTCAGCAGGTCCAATGAAACCAGAATCCTGTCGCCACTACTGTGAACGATACACCTGCACCTTATCAGGGAACATGTGTACTCCATGAAAACATCTTTTCCTGCCTGGGGACAGACACCCATTCTGACTAGGACAGCCCACAGAGAGCACCTGCATGTCCAGTTATATCAACTACCTGGTATCCAGAAGAGGAACCAATGGTGGGGGCAGAGATAGGGAAGACACAGTTGATCTTCATGGTGGACGGAAAACACATGTGTAAACAAAGTTGATTTTCTGTTATCTGGAAAAAATCTCGAAATGCAAGGATTCTCTGGGGCTGTAGAAACAGTTGCTTTTACAGAAGATTTTAATGGCAAAATAGGAGGTAAAGCAGTGCAGGCACCCCTACTTCATTACAAACGTTCCTCACTCAATTTGCTAGGCTGTGACTTATTGAGCAAATTGAATATGACAATATCATTCACTGAAAGAGGGATTGTTTGTTCTACCCCTGGCATGTGCTCCCTCAGAGCCATGCTATTGATAAACACAGTGGCAAACGAGTTGAGAGTGAAAGGAATTTCAGTGGACCCTGACATGTTTATCTATGGAATCAGGGTACTGGCTAGAGCAGTACCTGAGCTCACGAGAAAGGATTGGAGAGTGCCTTCTGATTTTGTATTCCGCCCATAGCTGCCCCCGAAATGGCTGTTGGCCCAATTTTATCCCTAGATCTTGAAGGGGTACAAGTGTCTGCTAAAAGGATTGTAGCAATAGGAATGGACACCCATGGATGTGAATGGCGCACAGTGTTGTGCATTGACCCAAATGTACCATTACGTGAGTTGAGTGGTGAAGAACTGTTTACAGATGACAGCAATGATGGGGAAATTATTTTGGAAATAAGTATCCCGTGTGAAGTGATGGTACAGTACAGGAAAGTATTGAGCCCCCTCATGGCTGTCGTCAGTACACCACCTTCTTTTTATGACTCAGATATGCAGCAAGTGCCCCCACATTTGTGGACCACCAAGCTCCATGATGTAGGGCTACTAAGAAAAGTGACACCTGTGAGAATTACATTAAAACCAGGAGCGATATTTCCTAGAGTAAAGCAGTACCCCCCTCATCCAGAGAGGCAGAAGAAGGAATTCAGGAAGCACTGTGTGCCCTCTTAGGAAAAAGGTATAATTGTCCCCTCCAACTCCCCATGCAATACGGCCATATATCTGATCAAGAAAGTGACAGGGGGCGTGGCTACCCACTTTACTGTGGTATATTTGAAAAATGCCTTATTCCCTGTGCCCCTTGATCCCACCTTACAGAATTCATACTAGGCGGGAAGAGGTACGTACACCGTCGCCTGCCCCAAGCATACTGTGAAATCCCCAGTATATTCAACAGAATCCTACACAAAGACCTTGGCAATATTTGGTTCCCAGCACCATAATTCAGTACATGGATGACCTCCTAGTCTGCACTGACGGTGAAGAAAGTTGTAGGAGAGACTCCTTGCCCTCCTCCAACTGTTAGCACACAAAGGGTACAAAGTAGATAAGAAGAAACTACAATACTTTCTGACCGAGGTCCTGTACTTGGGCCAGTTGATCTCAAAAGATGGTAAAAGAATTATACCCAACAGGGCGGCAACAGTGCGTGCCTCGACCAGACCACACAAAGTTAAATGTGCAGAAATTGCTCAGGATATGTTACTACTTCAGCGCCTGGATATTGGATTATGCCGCATATACAAGGCCCTTGTTGGCAGGCCTTAAGGAAGCACAGAAAGAGAAAACGCATATAATATGGACAACTGAAATGCAGACAGCATTTGGCAATTTAAAAGAAGCTTCCTCTTCTCCTTGGGAGTTTTGAAATCCCCCTTGTCTGCATCTAGGCCCATTCCCTCTGCCCTGTGGCCAAAAATTATATCCACCTTGATCTGTAGGATACGCTACATTGCTTGACTGTACTGGCTGTACTCTGTGTTATCACACCTTCGTCACTTGTCAATACCGCTCCCTATATAGCACATTTTTACAATTGTTTCTGAACTAACTTTGCTTCCTCTTGCTTTCTACCCTCAGCTTTCTTGTTTGTTTTTCTCTTGCAACAATTGACAATGATGTACAATAGTGAACAGTATTTCTGGCCATGTCTTCGCTTCCATTCCTACCTGTTTCTTCATCTGACGTTGAACTGGCTAGGGCAGCCCCTGACAGAAAATATGATAAAATAATGCCGCTGTTTAATCCCACAGTTCTCTAGTGTTGAGACGCCAACGTTCCTGAATCTCTTAATTAAAGGCAACTCGATCTTCATCCTCACCCATTTTCCTTGTCATAATCGCACGCATGTCTGATGTGTCAGGTTACTGTACTCTGAGCGCTCTCCATACATCTGCTCTACAATTATTAAATGGCGCTCTGTCATGTGTCGTGTTTTGTCGCTACACTCTCATACCCTGCTCGCTCCAAATGTCAACTCTCTCCCCTAGAATGGCTGCTAGTAGGCCTTTTATGTCACCCACTGTTGACATAATTCCTGCTGTCATTCTTTCTAACTCATAAATCCATTTTCCCACACCTGCAGTCAAAGTAGACAATGTACATTTTACGTGGTCTTTATCCATTTGCGGCCACGCTATATATTGTGGTCGTCCTCCCCATTTCTCTAATTATGGGAATTGTGTTTGTGGTCGTCCTCCCCCTTTCTCTAATTATGGGAATTGTGTATTCCCTCACCCATAATCATACCCACCTACACTTCTCGTTTTCCAAGCGGGGTTAGTTTCACCTGTCTGTCTTCTTCCTGGCAGCAACCTTATTATGCTCACGTATGGCCGGGCTATATCCCCTGTACTGCACAATCGTGCTGGCGGTCATTCAGAATATGATGTTGGTTCTGGTGTTTTCTATTTAGGGTCTTCTAAGTCTGACCATTTTACCCCTTTCTCTATGCTTGGGTCTATCAAAAAACCACATGCACCCTCTCTCTGTGCTTTTTCATTTTGTTCACTCTCTTCATCCGAGATCATTATACTCCAACTTGTATAACTATCGTCCCTTTCCTCATCATTAAGATCTAACCCACTCAAGGGCAGCACTCTATGCTGATCTACCATTATCTCATCCAATCTACTTATTGTTCCTTCTAATAGAGATCCTTTGATATTCCCTTTGTTTTTGCAACCAAGCGTATCCCTTATTTGCCTATATAAAGCCCCTATCCTTTTCCATATACATTCCGCTTCTTTCTTGTCAGCCCATGTCTGCATTCTTGATATTTCCTGTAACTCCCTACGGGGCTGTTGTGACCCTCCCTCCCATCTTGTACTTCAACTGGCACTATGCATCTGTTAATAAGATGATCTATTTCTCCATCTTTTTGTTCCCTGACCATTCTCATTTTTTTCCCTTCTCCTCATCTGAATTTTCTCTTCTTCCTCTTGCCTTCTTAGCAACCTATGTTCTTTCATTTTCTGAGTTTCTATTTCACTGTTTCTTCTCCTCTATTCTATTTCTCCTTTTGTTCATCATATCGTCTTCATTCTTCCTTTCACCTTCTCTCTTTTCCTTCTCCTCTTTCTATGCTCTTCCTTTTCTTTTTCTTCCCGCTCTTCTTTCTTCCCTCTCTATCACCATCGATACCCTTTCCATCTAGCTTGAGTAACATCTGTCCTCCCATCCATTCGTTTTGTACTATGATCCCTTCCTTGGCTCTGTCCTTCCCCGTCTTTTTGTTTGATAGCTTCCTCCTCCATTTCCTCCTCTATTTCTATCTGTCTACCTCTTTGCTCATCACGCTCCTTATGTTCATGGCATGTGGACATATATTTACCTTCATTATTCTCACTTTTTTCCATGCTGTCTTCACTATTGTAAGCGGGTGGTGTGTATGTTGAATTAACATACCCGCAGCTGCCTTTAATTCCTTTAGAGGGTAAATTCCCTGTTTATCTTCCATCGTGTTATCTTTTTTAGGAGGAGAAAGAGGAGCTGAGGGCATTATGTCCTCCTCCTCTTTATGCTGATTGAGCATCTACTCCTTCTACGGTGGGTCTTGTTTATCACTTTGATACATCTTCCATAGCTATAAAACAGCTAACCTCTTTTGTAGCTTTTTCCCCGTATATGTAGCATGCAAATATGTTGTCATGTGTCACAGTACTGTTTTTGATAATGAGCCTTCCCGAGGCCATGGCATAAGTATTCTATTAGTGGTGCCTTTTACCCACTCAGCGTGGTACTTCCTCATTTTAGGTGCGTATCTTGGTAGTGTCCTGCATAGATGTAAAAGGGGAGTGTCGCCCATTATGACAAGTCGATTTCGACTGCCAATGCTTACCAGTTTCTTAAATCACCCACAACACAAAAATCGATTTGGGCAAGCACCATCAATCGCCGCCCTTTGCAAAAAAAAACTGACATCTTAACCAATTTGAAAGTTGATACAAGATCGTTTCTCTTTATTTCTTCGTTTATAATTCTATTGATTCTTGCTGCCCTGTTTGTTCTATTATTGCCACTGGAAGAATCTTTATTTAATTTACTATTTTTTTCTCAATTATTATCCTTCTCTGATTGATGTGAATCACTTGATTTTGATGCCTGATAATTAAATAATATTACTATTTTTATGTTTCTTAGTTTATACACAATAAAAGTTTTACACTGACATATTTAACCCCAAGTAAATGTGCACTTTTTCTTTTTCTGTGATCAACTTCCTTTACCTTTCTCATAGAAAATGTATCTCATCTCAATATTTACCCCATTTTGGAGTGTAACATGCATTCTTCATATTGGTGCTTGCCCCAGGAATCCCTAACATATACTCTACTTAGAGTTTAATGCATGTTCTTCTGCCCCGTTAGAATCAGGAATCAAGGTATCTCTCCATCTCTTGAAACACAAATCCTGTTACTATATATTTACATTTATACTATAATCCCTCCTCTTTATTTGCCACTTTCAATGCTCTACTTACATCTGTTGCTCAGCTCGAGTCCCTCGGCATCCACTGTTCCCCAATCTACCAGTTTGCCTTCAGTCTGCAGGGCACCTGGGGGAACCAGACAGAATTGTCTTCAAAGGGGCACATGTTGAGCGAGTCTTTCACGTCTGTTAAGTTCACTGCTCTCCACAGGAAGCTCCACGATCTTCCGGCTAGTGGGGAAAGTCATCAATTGTCCAAATCAGTTTAAAAATGCAACCAAATTGCCTACAACAACAAAAACGTATACAAATTAATAGACCATTATTGAATAATAGTTCTAATGTTCAGTGCAACAATGGAACAGACAGGGTTAGGTCTTCGGGGCTATTGGTGTCCAACCCTGTGCGTTGACGCCAACAAAAAAACTGTCTTGTGCTGTGCAAACTTTCTCAGTCAAACACAATCATAAACTCCATTCATACTACTCTGAGGTCATTCATACTCATTCTTTCTTGCAACAAACTATACCAACATGTTCCTTTCCAATCCTCATGTGAACAAAAATGGTGTGGAAATTCTTCAGGGACTGTCTACAGTCCACTAAATGCACTAAAAGGGAGCGGTTGTTGTAAAAGGGGCAGAAGACCATAATCAGACCATACACTTATGAGAACTTAACATGAACTCCATTACTTCTTGTGTAATCGCACATAGGCATAATGTAACTCGATAAAGAGAAACAATGGTTGAAAGCCCATCAAATGTCCTCCTACAGACCAGTGATCGAGGGCATCACCTTCAAATGAATAGACATTGGTGTAAGTGTTCATATGTCTAGGGGTAGATCTTTGAATAGATCATCAGGACACCCATCTGTGCTATTCAGGTGGGGCGTCACGTATGGGAGAGATAACAATTCTCTAGACGGCACTGGTGGAACGGCTAGAGAGAGAAAACAAACTGTAGAGATTTGAGCACTAACATGAATAGAGTGGCAACTGTTGGTTATCAAGCGAGGGAAGAAAAATGAATAAATCCTCTGGGGGTGGAAGCAATTATGATCCGTAACACACAGGCTATGGTGAAAACTTCCAACATTTGAAGATCAGTAATAAATACAAATGGCGGCTTACCGGATATAGGAAGTGGAGCGGCGTGTCACTTATAGCATAATGCCATTTCTTAGAGTGGCAAGCGTAGAGAAAGTTTGCGTCATCCGAGCCCGGGCCTGGGTGAAGGCTTGTGGATAGCGCTTCTTCAATTCCGTAATGCGGGGGCTGGAAGGGAAGGCATGAGACGCGGTTAGAAACCAAAGGGCGGCCCTTTAGATGAAAAGTGTAGATTGCACCACAGTCGGTAGCGCCTTCTTCCGTTCCATCTGGCGGGTATGCGCTCCCACTATATACCCGCACCCCAGAGCTGCATATTGCCCTTTTCCCGGGATGTGGCCAACCCAAGTTTGCTGCCTGATGTGCCCTTTGAGAGGTACAGTCTGGCCTCGTAATATCCCTTATATTGTTAAGCCTGTTAGGCTTTAATAATGTGTTCCTGTAATCTGTTGTTTGCAGTCCTGCCTTCACACTCCTGTGCTGTCACCCTCTGACTGTTGGTTGCTCTCCAATCTGCGGTGCCCACTGTTATGTCCAGAGGGTGTATGCACTCTCCTGTATACTCCCTTATCAGGACTGGTGTGGGAAGTTAGTTCTTTAGCTGCTAAATTCTGGGCTCTACGAAGCTTGCAGCTCTGTGAGCCGTTGTATTGAGTGTTGCGTGGGTTCGTCAGCAATTATACTTTGTTACAGGGCTCTGGTGCTCCAGCGTTTCTCCCCACTGCTATGCTATCTTGTTGAATGTGAAATGTTCCGCTCTCCGCTTAGCTGTATTTGTTGTCCCCAGAGGTGTGCACATATGATACTGATTGTACATTGGGGCTGTGTTTTACTTCATTCCTGCCGCTCGGTTCGGGCTCCAATGAATGCCCACTAATGCATTTCGGCAGTATTCACGCTGCTGTATGCGAGCGGGTCGGGGGGTTGGCTGGGCCACTTCATGACCTTGCCGCACTGGTGTGTTACATGCCGGACTTCTGTACTGCTGCCTTATATCTGCCCTCGTCCCTCTTCTGCGCTCACCTCCTGCGCTTTCCACCGTTATACCTCAGCCGTGCTGCAATCGGCCGCTCCATTCACCCCGCCGGCTGCTCCTCTGTCGTCCCTCTTCGGCTATCCGCCATCAATTCAGTCACTTTAGTGTAGCTTCACAAGCCTAAATTATTTCGCCCAGTCTGTGCTTCTTGTGACTGGTGATCACACTGCAAACCCGGTCCTGCACAGCTCCCCGCTGGGCATCGATCTCTGTACATGGCACCTCGTTGTGCTTTGTTCGGCAGAGTCCTGGTTAGGTCCCAGTGACCGCCATCTTCATTCACCTCGACGTTCCAGACACCTCCTTCTATTACATATAACTTTCCAAACAGCAAACCTCTGATGCACGAATTTTCTCCACTGTGATCCCGCTGCCTTCATGCAGCTGCTGGTGCTTCCTGGAGTACTTGCATATGCTATGGCCACTCTTGCAGGCCAGGATCAGTCAGGATCATCGGGAGCTGTTTAGAAGAGCTTCTTCACAACATGGCTGTTAAGCCACGCCCCGCCTATGGCCAAATCTTTATTCCACAGAAGCCATAGTAGAGCGTGGTTATTTACAGGTAGTTGAGGTGTGGGTAGGAAGCAAGGGATGCCTGCCCTACTCCGCTTAGGACCCAGGTCCCTGACGGGCCAAAGGGCGGGAAGATGGAGGGCCAGAGTGCGGGGGGCAGGCCAGCTTGTTTCTCCTAGTTTCCGGTGGGCACCAAGTTGGCGCCTTCACCCAGGCCCCAATGCCAACCAACAGGTTACAGGGGGCAACAAAACAAAAGATAGTCCAAAGGGTAGGGGGGGGGGGGTCAGTCCTGGCCTGGTCAAATAAGCAACAGGGGGGGTGGGCAGAGACCCAGTCCCACCCCATCCCCAAAGCAGAAGGTGCGAAATACGCAGCAGAGGCCGGCGGAGGCCCGGCCCCCTAGCTACAAACAAAAGAAAGCAAGGGTTAGAAGCCTGCATAAAAAGGGCGGCCACAGTATGGTGCACACTTTTTGGGGACAAGCACATCCTTAATGGATAAGCTTGTCAGAAGGCGGCCAGAGAGCAAATCTTGTGTCCCACCTGACCCACCCCAACAGAAAAAGGAAAAATGTGAAACGGTGGGTAGCAAAATGCTTCCTGGGCAAGTCGTGGGAGGCACATGTCCGAGAATGCCATTTGGGTTTATAAAGGGCATCAGCCAAGAATGGAAATAAAGAAATCTGGAGCGGCAAACGTCCAGCTTGCAAAACGCAAAAAGGGTCTTGCAGTAGAGCTCAAGGGACAGTGGGGAATGTAAGAAAGGCATGGTATCAAACAGTAAGACAGACCCAAGTGATCACAGTTCAAGGGTGTTTATTGAACGTCAATTGGATTTGAAAAACGCCTAAATCTAAAGATGGGAGCAAGCTACAACCATCAATGATAACCCAGTCCTAATGGCGTCTTGTCAAAATATAAGGGCCTATATTAATAAACCTATTGCCAATCCTTACCTCTAAATGCAAATAGTGTGGAAACCATGATATGCAAAAGAAAAGTATTCAAGACTTGATATGTCAGTGTCTCTAAGCCATTGGCTCCCCTTCCCCACATTTTCAGCATGGGACATGGCGGCACACTGAAGCTTAGCCCACTCTATGGCTTCTCTAGCACAAGGATGCAGGCCAAGACTTCAAAATCCGACCTTCTCTGCCAACGTCTCTTTGCCAATGTTGGGAAGGAAACAATCCTTGCCCCCTTCCACTTTACGTCACTCCAGGTGAATAACATACATAGTAGCTAAGGGGGGAGGCGCAGCCACCCCCTACATGCTTATGTCATACGCACACCCAAAGCGAACAGCATATAGGATATAACCCTAGCATTGTAGTATAACACCATTTTGAAATATGCCCAATGCCATCTTTTTCTAGGCCGAAAATCTCTCTGTAGAAATGCAGCTCTCCCATACCCTCACACAGCCAGCCCACGTAATCGCCTTCTCCCATGCCAGCTCCGCACGAGCCCTGTTCTCACGGAAGCCCAGCCATGCCTTGTTACAATCCCGTAGTATCATTTCCGAAAGAATGTGCTCTGCAGATAGCGGGAGACAGTGACAAGTCATAAACCCTAGTGCCCATTCATCTCCACTAAACTGCCTGGGCCCTCCCAACCCCCACCCCTGCCAAGCCAGAGCCCACCAGCCTGACCCCCCAGTTTCTTTCATGATGATGCGCATCTGACCCGCCCGCACCTCGATCACTCGAGGACCCCTGCCACAGCCCTAATTTTGTGTAGCAGTATATTTTCCCAAAATCAACACATGCCCACCTATATCACTAGGACCCCCTGGAGGACAGATGGCAGATCAAAACCTTTGGGGTCGGCACATGGGTGCGAGAATTGTGGTATCAAAGAGAATCCTGAGTGCAGGGGTTGGAATGCCAATATATTGCTTTGAAACACATTGTGTATTGGCGTTATATAAATTATCATATCATATCTGACCTAGGTACCCCCACCCATGCAAGATTTTATGTGTGCCATTATTTCTGCATTATCAGTTCCTGTTGTTTAGTTTAATTAGTTAGAGATGTTGCTCCCTTGCCCTGACCGTCACACTGCGGAGATGAGCCCAGCTGATCCACGTGTGCCAAGTGTGACTGCAAGACGGCGACCAATTAGCATCTTGTATCCCCATATAGTATCAGCTGTTCTTTATGCCACCCACCAATCCGATACAAGAAAATGTACCATATACATGTCATCATCAGTGATGCTGTGTGTCCTTTTAATGTGCTGCGTGTGTAAGGTTTCGGCAGAGCGCTCTCGGGCAGCAAAGTTCTTTGCTGGTGATTTTTATGACTATATAAACTTTATCTTTGCAACTCATCTCCTGGTCTCATTCCCCTGATGGGGAGTCTACCTTATTTTTTATGTATTAGTGGGACACGTGCTTTGTGGGTGCCTTCGTCTGGTGACCCCGGTAGACATGATATCCTTGAGTCCCCTGTACTTGCGGCAAGATCCAGGGCTTCTTCAGCAAGTCCCGAAAAGACGGGTATGTAAAACAAGAAGGTTCTTGTGGGTCTCAGCTTTGCGTATACCCCTGCTGCTCGCCTGAGCTGGGTGCGGCCCCAAGGAGAGGCCCAAAAGTTGTGGATAGAAACCGAACGGAGGCTCCTTGAAGAACACAGGCAGGTGAGTATAAATTGCAAAGAACAACAAAGCAGGGTTTATTGTGGGGATTATAGTGCAATGTGATTGAGGAGAACAAGCAGTGGATGAGTGGATGACTGAATTGGGTGACTTGTTGAAGTAAAGCGCTTTCCATTTTTATTGGCCATTAGTATTTTTTGGTAGAGACACGTGAAGAAAAGATAAAAGAGGAAGTATGGAGGCGTGACCTAGAGAGAGATTGCAGAGTGGCACCACAGGGCACTGTTTTGGGCAGTATCGGAATTAAACAAGTAAAAAAGTAGGAGCCCCATATAATTAGACGACTCAGGGACAGGGACAAGTAGAAGTTGTTGTTTTAGTTTATTATCTTAGTTTATTATTTTCAGTGGTTTTTTTATATATATGCACAGAGGATGGCCCATGAGGGGCGACTGTGATGTGAATGACGATGGAGTGAGTGGGAACGGAAGGGTGGCTCTGAAATAAGGGTGGGGAGAGGTTGTTCTGTTATATGTGGTTCGTTTTATGTATTATTTCCTGGTGATGTGAAAAATGTTTTATGTTGATATGTCTATATATATGTGTATTTATGTTTTGTAATTGTGTAATATAGTAACACATACGAGATTTGAGCGCTAGGAGGGGAATACAAACCTAGAAAAAGAAACTTCAGGAAGGAAAGGAAAGTAGAGGGAAGAGTACCTTTCTCTCTGCACAAGCCTTGAAGAAAGGGAACGGACAAAAAAAGGAATAGGGGCGGCAAATAATGGGGACAGAAACACCTTTGTCACATATTTGTAAGCAGCTCGCCCTGTATAGTGAGCGTATTAAAAAAATACCACAGGCAGTGGTTAACAGAAACGAAAGGAGAGGGATTATCACATGCTTGGCCAGATGGCGGATCTTTTGATAAAGGAACTCTAGAACACCTGTCCACATTCCTAACAGCTAAATACAAGGGGAAACAGTTGCCGAACAGAAGAGAAATAGTAGATTAGTGGCAGATGTTCGAAGAGACTCTGACTACACATAAGAAGGAAAGAGGGTCAGAAACTCCAGCTCTGGAGAGAGAAGGGGAAAAACAAGTTAACTGGGGAAACAGGACCCAAAGGAATGTATCCCCTATTCACAAAACCCACAGGAGGGTATTCAACTCCTATGTATGTTCCTGGGGTGAATACACCAGTCACACAGAGTACAGCCCCACCCCCTCCTTATGTCCCATCGACTACCACTCCCGCTCCTGCAGGAGTAGGTGCACAGGATCTAGAAGTGGGATTAGCGTCCACCCGAACAGAACTGGCTTGATTACGAGCAGTATGTGACCCAATACGAGAATTAGAGGGTGACCCCCAACCGCCATGGGGCACCCCACCGATACAGGAAGACAAATGGAAATCGGGAGAAATGCTCTTCAAAATTGACAGCGCACCCATACGTGCAGTACGGGTAGAAAGAGAGGGAGAAACTGATAGTGTAGGATATGATACTGTGGCCTCCGCAAGGGACAAAGAATCATGGGGGGATTTTGACGAATCAGAAGAAAGGGCAGTAGAAGGGGTACAGCCGGTCCAGTGGATCATGCCTACTGCAGAAGATGCCTGGGAGGGGAGGTTGAGGAACAGATTGGGAAGAATGGCACTAGCTAAAAAGAAAGGATCTGGAATGAAGGATGGAAAAGTAAAATCAAAATTGCAAATGCCCCTCATCCATAACGGAGCAGGGCGATCCCATTATGTTCCGTGGGCCCAAATGGATAAAAACAATCTCCTCAAGTCCCTCCCCCACTCACTGTGGGTGCGGGAAAATGGATATGTCTTTGAGAAAAATACAGCTGGCGTACATAGGGGACATTAAAAGCCTCTTGGTGTCTGCAGTAGGAGATCAAGCAGATGCAGTGTGGGTGAAAGCAGGGTTCGCGGGAGTAAAGTTGAGTAATGACACTCACGATAGGGCATCATTTAATAATGTTCTGGCACAAGTGTGGGATGCACTGCAGAGAACCTTCCCCAACACACCCCCGACTTACGCTCTATAATGCAATGTACAATGGGGGAGGATGAAGATGCTGCGCAATTCATTCTTTGGGTGCAGGAGATGTGGTGTGCGGAAACGGGGGGACCTATCGACCTTCCTATTCTACTTTATCATAAAAAGGGGATTACCCAAGGAAGTACAGAAGGCCCCAGATAAAATACCAGGAATAGAAGCAAAGGGGTGGCCAGAATATCAAAGCATCATAGTGCACCATTGTAGGAGGATCAAAGAAAGAGATTGTTCTGAGAAGGTTAGCTGAAGAAGCAACACTTGTGCAGAAAAAGTTAGTGAAGGTCACGGCAGCCACAGCCGCACCACCCACAGATCAGTTGGGAGAAGAGGGGTGTGTCTCCGTAGCTACAAAGGCAAGAATGGCCACAGTAAATGGATAACGGACAAGGGCAGTGGGAAGGAGAGCAGCCATATATGGAACAACAATGGCAAGGAAGGCCTGCAAGAGGACGAGGTGCGTTCAGGGGACCTCGGGGAGGAGGATACATGGGGAAGGGGGATATGGAGGGCCAGGACCCAGAGGCGAAACCAAGGGCAGTGCTGGACATGAAGGAGGTGTGGTCTCTTTTCACAAGAGTGCCGCAGCAGGCTAGGTGGGAATTACCAATACAATCAACCTTACTACACACCACCTCAGTATGCCCCTCCCCAATACGGACACCCACACCTAGGAAGCCCCTATGGACTGCCCCAGGGATCACACAAGGGTCCCCAAAAGCAACAGCGATCACAAATGCCACCACCTGGTTATAATGCATTACGTCACCCAACCCACACGATGCCGGCGCAACACAATCGCCCCACTCAGCAGGTCCAATGAAACCAGAATCCTGTCGCCACTACTGTGAACGATACACCTGCACCTTATCAGGGAACATGTGTACTCCATGAAAACATCTTTTCCTGCCTGGGGACAGACACCCATTCTGACTAGGACAGCCCACAGAGAGCACCTGCATGTCCAGTTATATCAACTACCTGGTATCCAGAAGAGGAACCAATGGTGGGGGCAGAGATAGGGAAGACACAGTTGATCTTCATGGTGGACGGAAAACACATGTGTAAACAAAGTTGATTTTCTGTTATCTGGAAAAAATCTCGAAATGCAAGGATTCTCTGGGGCTGTAGAAACAGTTGCTTTTACAGAAGATTTTAATGGCAAAATAGGAGGTAAAGCAGTGCAGGCACCCCTACTTCATTACAAACGTTCCTCACTCAATTTGCTAGGCTGTGACTTATTGAGCAAATTGAATATGACAATATCATTCACTGAAAGAGGGATTGTTTGTTCTACCCCTGGCATGTGCTCCCTCAGAGCCATGCTATTGATAAACACAGTGGCAAACGAGTTGAGAGTGAAAGGAATTTCAGTGGACCCTGACATGTTTATCTATGGAATCAGGGTACTGGCTAGAGCAGTACCTGAGCTCACGAGAAAGGATTGGAGAGTGCCTTCTGATTTTGTATTCCGCCCATAGCTGCCCCCGAAATGGCTGTTGGCCCAATTTTATCCCTAGATCTTGAAGGGGTACAAGTGTCTGCTAAAAGGATTGTAGCAATAGGAATGGACACCCATGGATGTGAATGGCGCACAGTGTTGTGCATTGACCCAAATGTACCATTACGTGAGTTGAGTGGTGAAGAACTGTTTACAGATGACAGCAATGATGGGGAAATTATTTTGGAAATAAGTATCCCGTGTGAAGTGATGGTACAGTACAGGAAAGTATTGAGCCCCCTCATGGCTGTCGTCAGTACACCACCTTCTTTTTATGACTCAGATATGCAGCAAGTGCCCCCACATTTGTGGACCACCAAGCTCCATGATGTAGGGCTACTAAGAAAAGTGACACCTGTGAGAATTACATTAAAACCAGGAGCGATATTTCCTAGAGTAAAGCAGTACCCCCCTCATCCAGAGAGGCAGAAGAAGGAATTCAGGAAGCACTGTGTGCCCTCTTAGGAAAAAGGTATAATTGTCCCCTCCAACTCCCCATGCAATACGGCCATATATCTGATCAAGAAAGTGACAGGGGGCGTGGCTACCCACTTTACTGTGGTATATTTGAAAAATGCCTTATTCCCTGTGCCCCTTGATCCCACCTTACAGAATTCATACTAGGCGGGAAGAGGTACGTACACCGTCGCCTGCCCCAAGCATACTGTGAAATCCCCAGTATATTCAACAGAATCCTACACAAAGACCTTGGCAATATTTGGTTCCCAGCACCATAATTCAGTACATGGATGACCTCCTAGTCTGCACTGACGGTGAAGAAAGTTGTAGGAGAGACTCCTTGCCCTCCTCCAACTGTTAGCACACAAAGGGTACAAAGTAGATAAGAAGAAACTACAATACTTTCTGACCGAGGTCCTGTACTTGGGCCAGTTGATCTCAAAAGATGGTAAAAGAATTATACCCAACAGGGCGGCAACAGTGCGTGCCTCGACCAGACCACACAAAGTTAAATGTGCAGAAATTGCTCAGGATATGTTACTACTTCAGCGCCTGGATATTGGATTATGCCGCATATACAAGGCCCTTGTTGGCAGGCCTTAAGGAAGCACAGAAAGAGAAAACGCATATAATATGGACAACTGAAATGCAGACAGCATTTGGCAATTTAAAAGAACTGATTTCCACAGCCCCAATTCTAGCAACACCTGATTATCTCTTTTCGCATTCTAATGGCACGTTAATGACCGCAGTTCTGACACAGAAAACATTCATTGGTCACAAACCACTGGCCTATTACAGTGGTACACTCGATTCAGTAATGCAGGGTCACTTCGCTTGCGAGCAGGCTCTTGCAGCTGCCGCCTTTCCCATCGAAAAGAGTTCCACAATTGTGATGGGGTGCTCTGTCACCCTTTACGTAGAACACTCCCTGTTGCCCATAATTGAAAGTTCCAAATCCACTCTCACAACACAGAGAGCATCAGCGTATGAAATCATATTGTCAAGCCCCAACATCCACGTTCTCAGATGCAAGATGGTAAACCCTGCCACGTTCCTTACTGAGCCCTCCACTGTCAAAGATATGCAGGAGCATGATTGTGTTACATATAAGGGTGAGGGGGACGACATTCCCAAAGCAAGTGAAAATGCACTAGAGGAAGGAGAAGTGTTCTATGTTGATGGTTCAGCATCCATTTGTCAGGAAACTGGTGAAAAACACATTGGAGCAGCAGTAGTAAAATTGGAGGAAGAAGAATATGAAACACTGATTAAAAAATGCTTGCCGACACATTTTTCTGCCCAAGCCGCAGAGCTAGTCGCATTAATTGAAGCTCTCCACACAGCAAAAGGATGTTCTGTGACAATATATTCTGATTCGGCATATGTAACCACCACAGTACATGCCTGTCCGTCCAGATTGAGGGGATTTAGAAGAGCAGACGAGCCCCAGTGCAACATGCAGATTTGCTAAACAAATTGATTGCAGCATTAGCACAACCCTCAGTAGTAGCAATTGTGAAGTGCCAAGCGCACAACCATAATATGGATGAGATCTCTTTGGGGAAAAGTGGCCGCAGACACAGCAGCAAAAGAGGCAGCATACCTCTCCATTCTCATGAGTGCAGAATATATACTAATAAATTAAACAGAAGAGCAAAAACCTGATGGTTATAATGCACTGGCCATTGCACAAATAATTGAGTTACAAAAGAGAGCACCACAAACTGAGCAGGACCTATGGACCAAGAGAGGATGCACACAGTCCCCTACAGACTTATTGTGGAGACAGGACACAACTGGAAAATGTGTTATACCTGTATCATTGTTACAAATTGCCTTCAAACAATTGCACTTTCCCACCGATAGCACAAAACGCATTGCCGCAGACCTTCAGGAGGATTGGTTCATCCCAAACCTTCAGGAGCAACTCAATAAAATGGTGGTTGCATGCACCACATGGCAAGTGTTCAATTCTGGATTGACTTTACGAACCCTACAAGGCACATTGCCCCGCCCTGTGAGCCCTTGCTGAGATCTTCACATAGATTACGCAGACCTGGGAGAGAGGAGCAAAGGAGCGATATATCGAATTGTAGTGGTGTGTCAATTTTTCCGATGGGTGGAAACAGGACCCTGCAACCACCCTGACGCAAAGTGTGCAGCAAACCTTTTGGTCAGAGAAGTTTTCCCCGATGTGGTATATGTGACGTCATAAGATCAGACAATAGTACACATTTTGTCAGTGATCTGTTCAAAGAAGTAACATCCCTGCTAGGAATAAATCATAAAATGTGCTGGATTTTATCATCCACAAGCGATTGGATTAGTGGAAAAAAATCAACGGCCTCCTGAAGAGTAGATTGTCCAAACTATGCAATTCACTGAAGTAAAATTGGGTATACTGCCTGCCCCTGGCGCTCTTTAGCTCAGGCAAGTAAGGACCACCACCTGTCCCTCCACGAGATGGTAACTGGCTGACACATGCCAACGCCACTGTCACAGTAAGAAGAGTTTCTGTTGCACACAGAACAGCCACTGTGTTAGGAGAAGAATTCAAGGAGTATCTCACACAGCTCACACGAGCAGTGAGATGCATTGCCAAACAGATTGCACCCCCATTCACTGTGGATAATTTAACTGACACATCTACTGCATTACAAGATAGCCCAGCACAACCACTCATGCCAGGGGAATTAGTGTATGTCTGCAGTTTTGTCCGCAAGTGGAACTCTCCCCGATTCCATGGCCCATATGATGTGATCTATTGTACTCCCCTCACTGTAAAAGTGAAAGGGCTAAGGTACTGGATCCACCTTTCTGATGTACGAAAAGCACACAATAGTGTATCATCTGACATGTTGGATACAAATCAGGCAAACGCTGTAGTACCATAAGAGTGTACTGTACACGCATTAAGCTCCCCGCCCCTCCCTATGGCATATATGCAAAATAACGCAGATGTAAATGAAAATGTGAATACTGATTTTTTTCCAATGTATCGTCAGCAGCCTATAACTGTTCAGAAATCACTGTGTACCACTGACAGAGACTGTGTAGCAGACTAGTAAGGAAAAGACAATCCCTCTTACATTACAGTAGACGGAAGAGGCAAACACAACAGGTTAAGTATGATGCTTATCATGGTTTGGGGCTAGATAAATTAGAAGACCTCTGTCATCCTGGCCAATCTAAATGGTACACCGACATGAATGCCTTGCTGGGGGGAGAGCAACAAATTGTAGTTATGTGTGTTCATTGATCCTGCACGCATCTGGGACGCCCAAGGTTCTGGTACCTCAGGCGGCCCCTCTGATAGAATCTGAATGTCTCATCCACCTCGCACTTTGCAGGATAAAAGGCACCTTCCAGGCACACACAGTAAAATGAAACTTCTTCCGCCAGATGAGAGAATTTGCAAAGAAGGAGTGCAAAATGGAAAGTGTTTCAAGGAGCCATTTCTGGCCATAGACGGAACAACATTTGCAGAGAACAAATGGCGAGACTCAACATTCATGTGCAAAGCAGAAGCAACGCGTGGCCTGTCAGATGAAAGACTACAATGGATGGAACAAACGTGTGCACACATTTGGACTGAACCTATCACTAAACTGACATGGGTCACTGCCCTCGAAAAACTGATAAAAATCCAGCACGAGGAAAATTATGGACTGTGCTTTCATGGAGAAGGAAAAGTGCCCATCGGTACCAACACACGCTACAACAGAACCCTTGCCATCCCGGACCTTTGAAAGGACATTGCTGCCCTAATGGACTACTACTGGGTGTGCGGCAAACAGGCATACTTGCACCTCCCACCTTCATGGAGGGGCTATTGTGCTTAGGCAATGCTGCATTCTGTACGGCTAGTGATACCAGAGGAACACGTAAAGCTGGAACGGTGCCAAAAGGACTACAATCTACACCTCGGCCAACTGAATCACCCCCCATCCTCCACATATTGTCTGAAGAAGATCAAGGAGACAGCCTGTCTCGAAGGAAATGTGCCCCAAACAACATATCCCAAGATTCCTCTGACCCCCTCGCTCAAATCCCTGACGAGTACAAACTCAACTCAACAGAGACATTTTTTGCATCACTAATACCCAGCATCCAAACACGTGCAAATGCCAAGTGGCTCCAAATAATACTTTGGGAGCTGATTCAGCTGGCAAACAACACTGAAGAAGGGTTCAACGTCATCAAGGTGGAACTAAGAGCACTCCGGCTCATGATGATGCAGAACTGCTACGTTTTGGACCTCCTCACAGCAATGGAGGGCAGTGTTTGCAAAAAGATAGGCAGTTCATGTTCATACCTTCGTCAGATGCTGAAAATGGGACATTGTCACACGTGATTGCAGCAGTGCATGAACGTGGGATGAAAATGAGGAGAAGGGGGAGTGCAAGAAAGTGACTGGTTCAGCATGGCATTCATTCAGCTGGGGGCTGTGATGACGATGCTGCTCCCCATAATCGTGTTCCTCTTGCTGATCTTATGTGTGTGCCAGCTAGGGCTCCGATGTTGTGCAAAAGCTGCTCCCAGCAGTGCACTGATGATGGTAGAGATTGGTAATAGAAATAATAATAGCAGAGGGCCTCTTGAGACACAGGACGCACAAGTGCAAACTGGGGAAACTAATGAACCAAAATACCGGATGATAGCAATATACAATACCGGGAATGAGGTAGACAACTATTATCAAACAACCCGAAGCTCTGGAAAATTACAAAGAGGTATGGGTGGGTCTGGCAGTTGATTGGGCCTGTATATATTTGACCTGCACTCCTGAAGAGTACGCAAGACGAGGAGAAATTATGAGAAGTGTGTGTAGAGCATGGATGCCCATCAAAGGTAGCTCTGCATGGCACAAGGCAGTTAAAAGGGCTGAGGAACACCAAAGTACTCGGGAGGGTATTTGTTACTTTAGGAGTAACAAAAGGGGGGAATGTTGGGAAGGAAGCGATCCTTGCCCCCTCCTTTGCGTCACTCCAGGTGAATAACATACGTAGTAGCTAAGGGGGAGGCGCAGCCACCCCCCACATGCTTATATTATATGCACACGCTGCGCGAAAAACGCATAGAATATAACCCTAACATTATAGTAAGATGCCATTTTTACATGAGCCCAATGCCATCTTTTTCTAGGCCAAAAACCTCTTTCTCTCTCTGTAGAAATGCTGCTCTCCCATCCCCAGAGCCTTGCACAGCCAGCCCACACCATCACCTCCCCCTGCCAGCTCCGCGCGAACCCTGTTCTCACGGAATACGATCATGCCTTGTCACGATCCCATAGTATAATTTCCAAAAGAATGCGCTCTGCGGAGAGCATGAGACAGTGACAAGTCATAAGCCCTAGTGATCATTCATCTCCACTAAACTGCCTGTGGCCTCTCAACCCCCCACCCTGCCAGGCCAGAGCCCACCAGCCCCAAGCCAACAGTTCCTTTCATGATGATACCCATCTGACCCGCCCGCACCTCGATCACTCCAGGACCCCCACTGCAGCCTTAACCTCGTGTAGCAGTATATTTTCCCCACATCAACACAAATCCACCTATATCACTAGGAAAGGAACCCAGGAGGACAGATGGAAGATCAAAACCTTTGGGGTGGGCACCTGGGTGTGAGACCTGCAGTATGAAAGAGAATCCAGAGTACAGGAGTCGGAATGCCATTATATTAGCTCATCTGACCTAAGTATTTCCTATAATTGACCTATAATTATTTCTGCATTATCGGTTCCTGTTGTTTAGTTAGAGATGTTGCTCCCTTGCCCTGACCTTCACACTGCGGAGCCCAGCTGACCCACGTGTGCCAAGAGCAACTGCAAGACGACCAATTAGTATCTTGTATCCCATATAGTATCCACTGTTCTATATGGCACCCACCAATCCGGTGCAAGAAAATGCACCATATACATATCAGTGATGCTGTGTAATGTTTCGGTAGAGCGCTCTCGGGCAGCAGAGTTCTTTGCTGACAATTGTTAGGACTGTATAAACTTTATCTTTGCAACTCATCTCCTGGTCTCATTCCCCTGACGTGGAGTCTACCTTATTTTTTATGTATTAGTGGGACACATGCTTTGTGGGTGCCTTCACCATTCAAAGTCTCTTATTTCAGAGGGCCCGATGCCACAAACAAACATCAAAGTTCCTTTCTGCTTAGGATTTCACATGTACACAATTTATCAGGTGATTCACTATTCACCTCGGGTCCCCCTCTGCAAGGCTCAGACCCACTTTGACACAATGTTCTCAGGATTTTCACATATCTAAACCTTCAATTAGTCTCCCTCCGCTGGGCAGGGACCAATTTATCTACTTTCCAAACTTTCTTTACTTCATCAAAATCGAAGACTTTCGATTGTGCGCTGGATTTTGTTTGACCCATCAAAGGACCACTTCGATTCACAATTCTTTACAACTCTTTACTTTCCCTTTTACCACTTGTCCGCTGGATACCTTACAGAGACCTTCGATTAAGCACACATGCTGTACCGCTCCACTCTGTGAAGGGTATTATATCTTGGTTTCAAAATGAATTCACTCATCAGCAGTTCAGCTTTACTTGTGTCTTTCATCACACGTATTTTAACAATGTTTGTTCCAGCACTCGCCATACATTGTTGCTGCTTGCAATTTGTTTTGTGTCGGTTTCCCCAGCTAATCAGCTGTGTTGATTTCACTGATGTTGCTTTGGTCTTGGAGCCAAGGACAGTACAATGGTGGCTGGTGATTCTCCCCGCCTTGATTATTGACGCAGGAGGGCCCCGGGTGCCTCCGATACACAATGCAGGGTTCTTCAGGCTGGTTTCCTGGTCTTACACTCTCTAATCTCGAGGGCTCTGGAAAGTAGCAGTTCCTTGTCAGAAAAGTCAAGGGAACTTCCCTCCTTGCGATCCCCTTCTGTTCTCAGAACTGATTTTTCCTTGTGTGCTTTGCCTCACTCAGTGTGCTCTTGTGCTCTGCCTTTTATCCATGCGGGGAACCTTAACGGGTGTCAGATATGTGTGATGTCAGTGATTGCCTGACCGGTGCATTGGGACACTTCGGGTATACTTCTCGGGTGTTAGTCTGTTTTCTCTCATAGCGGGCTGTCTGTGAGAAAGTGTTTGCGTTGTAAAAGAGCCGGGGGTAGAGATTCTAAATATGCTATCTGGTAGGATGGGGTAAAGGTGTTACTGGGAAGGGGATACTGCATCTCACCATCCGGTGTCCCACTCCCCGAAAACCCCTCTCCCAAGTAATCCTTTCGCACTGGTCCACCCCCAGGAACTGGAATCCAAAAGCGATGACCGTGGCCTGGCCATCTGGATGACAGATCGCTGGGGATTAGAGGGTAAGACACCTTCTGGTCTCTCAAAGGAGACCACTGTTGAGGGTCGTAGAAGAGCTGGGACGGTCGACATGGCCAGTGACTGGAATCACTCTCCTCAAACAAGACATTTCCAAAAGCACACCTTTGAGTGTTGATTGGATTTCTGTTTGTAAATAATAAAGCCTACGGCCAAATCTTTATTCCACACAAACCATAGAACAGCGTGGTTATTAACAGGTAATTGAGGTGTGGGCAGGAAGCAAAGGATGCCTGCCCTACTCAGTGTATCCTTCACAGGAAGAGCCCCAAATCAGACTCCTCCCCTTAACCCTCTCGCCAGAAAATGGTACCTCTCAATTGTCAACATTTTGCATAGTCGGCCTCTTTGGGACTCATTTCACTTCCCAATAAAACATGCCACCTATCGGCATCAGTGGCACACCCTTAAAATATCCAACATCGCACAACTTGGGGACACGCCAGGTTGAAAGATATATGTCCAGAGGGTGGGGTCTATTCTCTGGGCACACTCTGTGTCCACAATGTTGCTGCATCAGCCACCTGTATGTGACACTGACAGGCCCACAAAAACATTGCTCACGGAATGGGCGGTGTGAGACACGGAATGACACGTTTGAAGGGACACTGGTCTGCAGGAAAATCAACTTCTAGGAAGCCAAATAGCAATCCAGCCAGGGTACTGCTGGTTCACGTTTGTGTAGTGTGGGTTGTTTCAAAGCTTACACTGGCGTGTGCAAAGTCACTGCAATCACTCAAAAAGCATTAGAGTACAAAAAATGGAGAATTCAAGATTAAAAATGTCATGAAATCTGAAATTGTTAGCTAATTGATACTAAAAATTTGATTAAAAAACGAAACATTCAGAACCATACAAAAAGATAGAAACAAGAAGAACATTAAAATAGCCTGTGTGAGGCTAGAATACTCCAGAGGCCCCATTACAGAAACCCTGCACCAGTGCAAGTAAAGTACTACTCAGTATTAGCACTGGGGCAAACATTGCCCTAGTGTAAAAGATGGATTTGTTCAATACATTTTTGCACGAGTGCCAAGTTTGCTTTAGTGCTAATACCAGACAGTGTTCGCACCAGGGCAAACATTGCCCTGATACAAAAATGTACTCGAAGAATATGTTTTTCTACTAGCACAATCCTTGCCCTTGTGCTACTACGGTTGCACGTGCTCTGATGCAACATTTCTTTAAAGAAGCCCCCGGTCTGGTTTCTTTCAGAAAAGTTAAACAACGAAGAACAAAAACATATTTATAAAAACAAAGTCTAAACACTTTTGATTGTTTTGGGGATCCTTAGTGAAGACAGGCTGGTGTGAAAACAGCACAGTCTAAATAGATGCATGAGTTAACTTGTACCCTCAGTTGAGGTGTTGGATAATGTTCCTTGCTTTTTTCAAAGGGTGGACACAAACAGTCAAATCTTCTGTCTGTTTCAATGTACACAGCTCTGAGCAAAGAGGTCTCTGCCGGTCTACAGACATCCTGACTTGATCCACCATCATCCTTGATCTTCCAGGATCTCCAAAGGCTCATGGCGGACCTACTAGGCATGGTAGAGCGACTCCTCAGTGACCTAAGAGGTCAGAGGCCTCAGAAAAACTGCCCCTCAGCTCTGAGGTATCTCTTCTAGCCACAATTGTCCTAGGCTTGCCCCAGAACCGTCCTGTGTCCATTAGACCTCCTGTTAAGGGTCCAAATGGACAGTCAGGTTATCATGAAAGACCGGCTCAGGAGTCGATCACATTGCTCCCAAAACGTACAAGAGGATGGAGTGTGTGGGGTAGTCTGGCGAGGGTTCCAGCTGTACTTTTGCAGAAAGGGAGAACAGTGTTAATATTTTTTTTCATTTTGTGGCTTATTGCGCAAACTGAATTCAAAAGCAGCAAAACTCTTTACAACAGGGGGGTTCAGCTTTGGGTGTTCTTTGGTTCAATGTGTTAAGAAAGGAAGAAGGCAATGAATATGGCAAGGGAAATGTGCACGGAATCGCACAGTGAACAACTTTGAATCTAACTACGTGCATACAATACCCAAGACTCGTGTATACTAAAACCCAGGAGTGCAAATAGAGTGAAACAATAATACCAATATATGAAAAGGGATGTGGGGTAAGCACTTAGAACCTCCTTATGACTGAAAGGAAAGTCGGCAAACTCCTTACCCACTATGCTATTACAGATACTGACAGCGCTAAGCCCACGTAGAGGGCAAGCAAGGACAGGTTCTGTGAGCTGACACTCTGAATGATACTGAATAAGGAACTTAGAAACAGTACTCACAAGGACCGGAAAGACCACTTGAATGTCAGTAAACCCACAAAACCCAGTTGATGAAACAGGGACCCTGAAGGCTATAACAGCAATGGGTGGAGGAAACTAAATACATAAGACCCTAGTCAAGGGGCAAGTAGGAAAGGTGATTAAGAATAGAGAGGAAAACAAAAGGCATTCACACAGGGACTAGTTACAACAGCACCCCACACCTAATAATCAATGGGAAATAAATGTAGAAGTGCAATGGAAAACATGGAATGGATCCTAATAGAAAGTAAGGATCAGGAGCAGGGAAAATGATATCACAAAAGGAAACCTTTCCCACCCATCCAAGGAGAAAAGGCAGGAAGCTAAATCTATAAAGGGAAAGACTAATGCATCAAGTTTTTCAGTAGCAAAGGACAGCATCAAAGAAACAGAGAACACAGGCAAATTGGGCAGCATCAAAGGGTAAAGCACAGAGAAAGGCTGCCTGCAGACAGAGGAAGACAGAAAGGGAAATCCAGAAAGCAGAAATCTATTAAGCACATACATTCGAATTCCAGGGCAGAGGAACAAGAAACAGGAACTAGGAACCAGGCACAAAAACTAGGAACCAAGAACAAGGGATCAGTCACAACAGGAACACTGTAACAATGACCAGCGCTGGACTGAAGTAAACTGAGGTTTTTAAAGCTGCTTAACGAGCACACCCCTCAGGTGTGCCGCCTGCTGCACCTGCAGCCACAGGTGTTGCCTATCCTCCACCCAACCTTGTCCTGCAAGGGAGGAGGTGAGGCAGTGAGCCAGGCATTCTGGGAAGCATAGTCATTAGATTAAAGTAGCATGCTGGCTGCCAAAAACCAGGAATGGATCCGGAAGGGAAGTAACTTGGAAAATAAGGTTTTAGCGCTCCCAATTCATCACAGCACTGTAGCATAAGGTTCGGAGGAAATGTCCAGTAGGGAAAGAAAAAAAAAAACATGCCCCCGAGTGACGGGAACGGGAGCGAAGGGAGCGAGCCGTGACACAATGAACTGAAACTGTTGTAGCCTATTAGCGGGCGCCAGTAAAAAAATCGTCAAACGACTTCAGGTGGTTCAGAACGGAGCAGTCAGAGTGGTATCCGGTCTTGCTCACAGGGTACATGTCTCGGAGGCACGTCGAGCACTACACTGGCTGCCCGTAGAATCAAGAATCTCCTTTAGACTTATGGTCATCACCTTTAAATGTCTTCAGGGCAAGATGCCCCCATACCTGCAAAGGTACATAGGAAAAAAATCCTCTGCTAGAAACCTTCGGTCTAACAACCGGAACTTGCTTCAGCAGGCCAGAGTCAAAAGCAAAAAGGCACAATGTGGTGCTTTTTCCTCAGTGGCACCGGCACTTTGGAATACTCTGCCAGACCAACTGAGAAACTCATCTTCTCTGAATTCATTCAAGAAGGGCCTTAAAACCTTCCTCTTCAAATAGCTGCCCCTGGTTTATTAATTCTGCTACCCCTTAGATCGTTTTAGCCTTTCTTTCTTCCTTCTCTGCTTTGTTTTTGTTTGTCTGCGCCCTCACACCTATGGGTTTATGGTGCGCCATATAAATGCAATGTAATGTAATGTAATGTAAACAATTTCTATCGCTGTGCTGTTCATAAAAGGTTTGGGAGCTGTATCAAGTAAGGTTCTCCAGCATGGGTCTGGCATGGATTCACATGTTCGTGAATACTCCCTGTAGTCAGACTGGGAATCCTCTGTAAAAGAAAAAAAAAACGGTTTCACTTTAGCTTTAAAACTGCACCACTTCTCTAAACCAATCACTGTTCTCTGGGTCATACTGCCCCATTCAATAACAGTGTTCTCCCTAAGCTCCACCCCTTGGGGCCATCTTCAGATATGGTAAGTACGTAAAGTGGCAGTATGAACCAAGAAGAGCCACAAATGGGAAGAAGCGGAGGGTTCACATGTGAATCCATGCCAGACCCATGCTGGGAGAACAAAAGTTACAGGTAAGTAACTTAACCCTTCTCCAGCATGGGGTATGGCATGGATTCACATTCTCATGAATGATTACACAGCAGTACATATAACCAACCATGGGAGGTGGCCAGGCTCAACAGAAGTAATAAAACACTCACCCCTAGAACAGACTCACCTCAAGGGAAAAGTTTGCGTAGCATCGCTTGGCCGACCCGGGTTTCCCACCTGGAATCCCTGTCACTGCAGTAGAATCTCGTAAAAGTGTGCATTTCGTTTTTACCTTGCACCCTGCACACACATGTGGAAGCAGGGCTTTTTGGGATTCATTCTTTTGGCAAATCTTTGACTATACCGGCTCACAACACACTGGGAAAATATTGTTGGTTTCAAATGCCAACAATACAGATCCCGTGAATTAAATGGTGGAATTAATTGATTTACTTTGATAAATATGCTAAGAATCTACACAGGCAAGCAGGGGATTTTCAATGGGGAAATAAGTAAAACAATGATTGAAAAATATAGGCCTTATACAATCTATGCCTTGGGGTAGTTCTACTTACAGGAGAGGTCTGGACTGGGCATCAGGGAGCGTCAGGGCACACGGCTCGGACAGCCAAGGTGGACAGTCAAGGATCTCCTCTCTTTCCTCCAAGGGGCCCCAATCAGATTCTATGTCTCCTGGCTCCTGTACAACATTAGGCCTCTCTCTGCTGGGGTGGGCTTCCGGCAGCAGGTCACCTCATGGAGTTAGTGGGGAAAGTCCAGCTCTGAGGCAAGCTGGCTTAGTTATAGGGAAAATTACATCACTAATTTGTCATAATTCCTGCGGAAGGGATTGTTTAATGTTCACTACCCCACTCCTACCTGCGTGCTGATAGGACAAGGGGATGGGGGGGTGCTTTGGGACAGCTAGGGGAGGAGAAGTCTTCATCATCTCGCTTTGACAGGTGGGCTCTGTCTGCATTAGGACTTGAAAATCTCACCACATGGCAAGCACCTTTTTTAGTTTTTACATCTTAACATGTATGAATACATTTTTGAGCACTACATTTTAATGCAAGTCAAATGAGACTAGTTATGAGTCTGCACATCATTCCTGTGCAGAGATACCGTTTTTCTTTCATTTACTGTGGAACTAGATCAGTGAAAAATATGGCACTTTACGGACATCAAACTAATCATAATTGGCATGCTTTATCAACTTTTGGATCTCTGGTAAACACAAGGAGGCCCAAACCACATTTTCATGAATAATTTTAGTTGTGTTTATCTCACAAGAATCGTTTTAGCGTGGTTAGAAGTGGTTAACTTTCATCTTTAATACAATCCTAGAATGACTGTTGTGCAATGTATACTATCAAATTTTCAAGATAAAATGCATTTCTACCATTGTAAATCAATGTGCAATCTCACTCCTCGTCTGCTGGGGGCCCGACTTTTTTTAAAGTTTCAGTTCTCCTCTTCAGGCCTGATGTCAGTAGAAGGGTCTGTGTTTAGATTAACCTACCCCTTCAAGGACTAATGGCCAAGCTTATGCATTTTTCATGGGGAGTGTGAAGGCCTATCAGTTCCCCACCTCATTTCTGATCTCAAAAGTATTCAAGATAGTATTAAGGAAAGGCACTGATGGATGGAGACAAATAGGGCTGAATCTCAAGGGCAACCAAAGGAGGCCCTGAAGTTTAATTCCACATTTGGAGAAATAGCCAGCAGCTCATGGCCACCCAGCAAACCACATGTAAACATGTACATGAATGCATTTAAAATCACTTTAAGGCACACAATTTACAATTTATGCATGCAAGTTTCTTTAACATAGTCCATGTGGATGAGCTTATGATACGCAGAAACCAAGTTCACATTTTGACAGTCAGGTGAACATTCAGTGAGCATATTATTAGTTTAGAGGGGAATAAAATGAAATGACATTGTTGTTTAATGTACATAAAAAATGCCCTGTTTCACCTCAGCTGCTGAGGCACAATCTGGTATTTCCTTTAAGATACTGTGGTTTCCTGGATTATCAGTAGAGCGCTTCATGGATTTGTCAAAACATCCTTGCCACATGTCTTTCTTTCCCTTCATGAAAGGCAGTTTGCATATTTTGGCATCTCCAGATTTTTGGGCCTACTTTCTTTCCTTTTTACTTGTGTTCCATGGGCCTTATGTTGGACATCATTTCTGTGCTGGCCTTTTATTCAGGGGACATGCACACCAATGACTCTGGCCTCTTGATTTCTGGCATCCAGGGGCTATTTCATCCCACAAGATCCCCCCCTCCTGGCTCTTTGATTTATTTCACAGAGAGAAGAGCAAGGAGAGAGTGGGGTGTCCATTTTATGTGGGCAAGGTTCGTTTCAGGGGTCTCTTTTAGAGCGCCTCTGCTCTTTACCTGCTCCTTATGGAGTGGTGCTCTTGTCTGCACTCCACTCTTTTCGAATTCTTTTTAGGTTTCGGTCCTAGACCCCTCCCTTTTCCGGCAGCTCCACCTCTGGCCTGTAGAGGCAAGGAGGTATTTAATCTGCCAAGAATAAAGGAGAGATTAAGTATTTCATACAATACTATTTTCCTCATGAGGGACGTGAAAATTGACAACAAAACAACAAGATACACGTGACAGTTCATAACATTACAAAAACATTTTATATGACAATTGTTTGCAATAACTTCAAAATAAGTATAAGTTGTTCTACTCCCTGTAAATGTATGATTTTCTCCATCTGGGTTGACTTTCTTTACCTTTATTCTTCGGATGGTTCCTGGCCTCTACCCTCACTGGGTTCTTCAATCAGTCACAAGTACTGTCTGGGCTGACAGCTTCTCAACTGATTGATGTGAACCCATTTCTCTTCTGTTTGTTCTCCTTTAGGGATGCAGATCTTATAGGCGACAGGCGAGATTTTATCTACAGTCTCCAAGGTGCCGCGCCAGGAAGGGAGGGACTTCCGCTCTTTGGTCTGGTTCCTTTGGAAATTGTACAGGTAGACCCTGTCTCCTACTTTGTACTCTTTCTTGGTGCTCTTTAAGTCGTAGTGGGTTTTCATTCCCGCTGCTGACTTTTCTAGATTTCACTGAGCGTAAGCAAAAGCATGCTGAAGGTGTTTTCATAAATTCTTAACATACTCATGGGTCATGGATGCGTTGATCAGGGTCTGCTTTTGAGTCCTGTAGAGAAGATGCTGAGGTAGCACCATTTTTCATCCAGTCGTGAGCTTGAATGCTGAAATTTTTGTCGCAGAAGATAGACCGGATGGCCATCAGAACAAGTGGTAATCTGATGTCCCAACTAGGCCCAGAGTCTGCCACAAACTTCTTCAGGATGCCCACAATTGTTTTATTGTACCTCTCAACTCCCCCACTTGAGGCTGGCAGTAGACAATGTGGAGTTTTCTCTTTACCCCGAGTATCTTCCCCCCATCTTTGTCATCACCTCACTGGTAAAAATGACTTCCTCGGTCCGACTCAATCCTTTGGGGAAGGCCAAAACGCAAGATGATGTGATTGATCATTAGAGCAGCAGCTGTTTCTGCCTTGCAATTTGGGGCCAGGAGACATTCCACCCACTTGGTAAACAAGCGTGTCATGGTCAACATGTACTTGTTTCTTCTGAATGAGCGAATTATGGGCCCAATGAGAATTACTTGCAAATTCCGACCAAGGCAGTGTCATTCCCCTTTTCTGTAGGGGAGCACTGTGTGTGAGGGAACTTGGCTGAAACTGACCACACACAATACACCCCTTCAAGTATTGGTCGAGGTCCTGACCCATGTGTGGCCAGTGTGTGACCTCTCGCAAGATTTACAAATTTGTATGAAACCTCTTATGACTGGCAGTAGCCACGTAATGGGCGTGACTTATCAGGCTTCAGAATGAGGTAGGTACCACCCACTGGTCACATCCAGAGATGGATCTCTGTACCAACAAACCATCTTGGATTCAGAACATTTTGGAAAATTTCATCAACACCCGAAGATTCTCTTTCCCAATGTAATCAGATTCGATCAGAGGAAAATTCACAGGCTCTTCAATATGTTGATGACATTTTCCAGTAACCGGGTCCCCTTTTCATGCCGTAATCAAATCAGCATCTGGGGTTTCTTTACTCCACTGGGCAGCTGAGAGTTCATTTTGGGCATGTGTTTGGGACCTGGTGACAATAGCAACCTGGATTTCCCCCAACAGGGATTCAGTTTCTATGAGATCCCCATGGATGGCTCTGGTTTTGGCCAACTGGTCAGCCGAGTAATTTCCAGTTTTATCTGGTCCATCTATTTTGGCATGACCTTTTGATCTTTTTCCAATACATGGTCACTTCATTAGAGGTGACCAGATCGATTGCTTGGATATGATATGGCATTTGTAACGCGCCTATACACAAGTGTTTCAAGGTGCGACGAGGCGGGGGGAACAAGGGGAGACAGACAACGATCCTACTAGGCCAGGTGTCATTCAGATCGCGCAAGTGCAAAGGGTAGAGGGGAAGGGAAAAGTGCAAGGGGGAAAGGGACAGGGGAAAGTGCAGTAATTTAATTAATTTCCCAATGCTTGAGCAGTTTATTTGCACACCAAATGCCTCGATTTTCCCAATTAATCAGGTGCTCCATGAACCCATTTCTGACATAATCTGAATGAGTGATTATGACCAGCTCTTTGAGTTGGTGTTGCACGGCAGTGAGGATAGATTGATGAACCGCCATGACTGCTTCGAGGACCAATCTTGTACCCAGCAGAGGACTCTGGGGCATCATTCACCCAGGTATTCCCAACACCAGTTACTAGTTATTTTTCCCTGTGATTATCAACATGGTAGAAGCACCCATCCACATAAACTGTGGGTATCCCCTGGCATGTGTCTTCCTCGTAGACCTTGTGCGAGGAAGTAAGGTACGCCTCCATGTTGTCTTGGGTCTTTAGACCTTTGTCCTCGAGACAGTTTTCTTGAGCACAGTCCTGCAAGTCAGACAAACCTTGCGCTGGGGGACTCTGCTTGATTTGGCCATATCTGACCTCCAAAGGAAAGCCTTGCATGGACAGAATCAAGGAAGTAATTCGGAATTACTCACGTTCCCAGTTCGGATTCAGCCACTTTGGAGACTTGCAAGGGCTGTTGCGAAGTCTCGACAATGATGTGGTCCCCCTGGATGAACGGGCGGTAATTCTTTAAAGCCCACACCATTCCCAGTAGTGACTTTTTGCAATCGTTGAATTTTTCCTCCACGGAAGACAAAGTCTTGCTCGCACAAGATGATTTTGTTGACCATGTCGTGCTTTTGGTATAATACTGCTGTTAAGCAACTATTTGAGAACCCCGTCTCCAAGAAGACCTACTTATTTTTTATGGGGTAAGCCAAACAAGACGCTTGGCAAAGGCTTCTCTTTAGTTGTTTCACTGCCTCGGGTTGCTCTGGACCCCATTCCCACTTGACCCGGCCTTTAGTAAATGGACCAAGGGTTGTGTGAACTCTGCTATGAACTTCCTACTATAATTAGTAAGTCCAAGAAGGCTTCTTAGTTCATGCAGAGTCATAGGGTCTTTCAATTTCAGTAATGCTTTCACCTTTTTCGCCTGGGGACTGAGACCCTCAAGGGTGAGTTCATGCCCTAAGAAGTTCTCACGGGTCTTACACCACTGTGCCTTCTGAAAGGACAGTTTCGCTCCAGCTTTCTGCAACTGGGTCAGAGCATAGCGTATTTCAGCTATGTATTCCTCCACAGTTCAGCTCATGATTAAAACGTCTACATAGGCTAGGTTTCCCCTTTCACCCACGTCAGGCATGGCCTTATGCAGGAAGGTGTTACATTCGTTGCCAGAGTTTATCCAAAGGGGGTTCAGGTCCACGTGTATTGCTGACCCCAAAGGTAAAGGCAAGCTTGTACTGGTCTTCCCTACTCACGAGTACCGTCCAGTACCTTTGGTCAGGTCAATGGCGGTTTACACCTTTGACCCTTGGATCCAGGCCAGTCCCGGATCGATGTAGGGAAGGGGCCATGTTGACATGTGGACCCGTTTATTGAACTCCCTAAGGTCTGCGCAAAAGTCTCCATTGGCCATTGGGTTTGAGTATCCCCAGTACGGGGTTACTAAAGGTACTGTGTACTGGGCAAATTATCCCTCAGGATTGTACGTTTTTTATAATCTCTGTGAGTGACACCATAGACATGAGAGGCAACCGTTATTGCTTTACAAATACGGAAGCCATCCCAGAGTCTGTTGGTATGGAGATTGAATGTATCTCGGTGCAACCACATTCTTATGAGTCCACGGCAAAGATCTCCTGAAAATCCCAAAACACCTGTTTCAGTTTCTGCTTTTGTTCCTCGGTCTCACAGACTTCAGCAAGGTTGATTTGTTCCTCAACCAACTGCTTAAAGCCTGGGAATACCTTGGGTTTTGCAATTTTGGCAGAATCCTCCAGTGGAGCGAAGGGATCTCTTGTTATGTTGTTGGCCTGGGCATGAGGTTTCAAGGAGGGGAGGTAGTCACTGTTGTCTTGAAATGCCACCTCATCCTTCCTGATGTCACAGGTTATCTCTTCCCCACCATAAGGGCAGGAAGAGTACACCAAGAAATCCCCCCCTTTCCGGGTGAAAATCTTTTCCAGAGGGATGTTGTCATCACAATTGTAACAGTCATTTGGAATCAGTCCCATGATTCCATTCCCTAAGCCAATGGAATAATGCTGGGCATCAACCGCCATTCCGATAAAGGTGTCCGCGCCCAGAGTGATACTTCTAGGGTTGCTGTTATCCACCAATATTCGAATGGTGTCATGTTCTAGGTTAACTAGTGGTGTCAGATTTAAATACAAACCTTGCTGTTGGAGGAAATAATTTAAGTTGATATAATCATCCTTGTTTTTGAGGTTCTATCCTCGCTTTGTGAAAACATAAAAATATTATGAGGCCGGGAAGCCCAGAAAGAAACACACCAACACAGGTTACAAAGTACATACAAGTGCTTTATTTAAAAGCTACAACAGTTACCAAAGTCAATTGACAAACGGATAGCTATTCGGCTCTCAGAGTAACATAATGAACTTCAACGAGAGTTCAATGCGTTAGTGAGAGAGACCGTACATTGGAATACTTGGGTCTTTTATACCCTTTATCCAGCCCTTGGCCAACCCTCTCGTGGGTTAACCATTCTAGGAGTCGGGCCTATGGGTTCCTTGCCAGGTCAATCCTATAATATATGCATTTTGATTAGTTTCGCTGATATGGTTGTACATTTACACATAGGTCAACAGTAGGACAAGGTCTCAGTTTCGCGACCCCGACAAGCGGCCTGCAGGCATATTCATTATTCGTGTGTACGGAGGTCACAACGGCCAGAATTTCTCAGAATGTCATTCGGCCTCCATTGTGATGTTCAGGGTGACTTCCATATAACAAGAGAACCTAAAATGGCGGCTTAATCCAAGATGGCGACTTACATTACTTTCTCTAAGGTCAAGACCTTGCCGTGGAGTTTGTTCGCATATGATGTTTAGACAACTTGGCGTAGGCCAACACACATACAATTGTTGCGATAGGAGGCATAACATTGTTTCAATTCCGACAAACCCTCCTTTTGGCCTATGCCAAGTGCTAATATCATTTCTAATATCTTTGTAAATAACTCCATGCATTGTCATCCATACATCCTGAATCATTATCTGTAATGTCTATAGCCATTAGGTCGTTCATCAGAACTTCTTGTAACACAAACTCTGTAGATGCTGTATCTGGGGCATATATTTTGTGCCCTACTGTGCTCACTGCTTGAGCACAACATCCCACTAGCATTGCACATACACTAGGTAGACATTGGAAACAGCAACAAAGGAATAGCAGGATTCCAAAAATAACCAGGATAACAGAAAGCACCTTCCAACCCCAGGATCGTAGAGAATCCCAGAACCAGGCGCTTATATTCCAATCTCCCACAGGAGCATGCACTTCAGAACTAAGGATGTGCAAGTTCTGTATTGCTTTAAAAATTGTCGGTGAGGAATCTGGTACAAAAACACAACAAGCGGACCCCACTAATTTGCATACTCCACCACGTTCTGCCAGAATGACATCTAAGGCCATCCGATTTTGGAGTGCTACCAATCTTATTGCTTTTTGTTCTAGTGTCATATTGTAGAGTATATCCGTGGTCCGGTTGATGGTTCTCTCCAGTACCCTTGCTAGTCCCGTAATGTTTGCGGAATTTGCTATCTGTCCCCAAAATAGCACAACTGATTTTGCTATATCTCCCAATACTTTCCCAGGGGTATCTCCATTCTCGTCCCGCCGTGGGCGAGCCTTAGAAACTTCCAATGTACTAGCTATAAATACCCCAGGTAACTGGATTCCTAAATAACAGGTTCCCTGCCAATCCTTGGGCAACCAGGGAAATGCTGAACTACCACAAACAAAATAGACAGGCCCCCCTACATACAGAGGCCTGTTCTCTTTGGTCAAATTTACAATGTTTACACAACCTTCAAAATCTCCCATTGACCGAGTGCCATTTCTTTGTACACAGAAGGGGACTGAATCAGGGCTTTGATTAATAGAGTAGGAAGGAGGCACGGCGTCCTTGTTGCCTATCAGAGCCATTTTAAAGGAAATTAGAGTTTGAAAAGGAAGAGATAGTTTATCAGATGGCCTAATAGAAGCAACATTAGGTTTACTTCTATTTGCAAAAAGCGAGCATCCCAGGGGAGTCAATTCACGTTTTTCAAAATCATTTAAATTAGTTCCATCAAAGTTCCCTGAGATGCTATCATTCCAACGGCCAAAGAATAGTGCTCTAAGAGAGGCATAGCAAGCAGTCGTTAAAGGTAAAGGGTGAATATACCATCCTAGCCCCTTGTTCCCATGTTGCGGTAAATGGTTACAAATCCAGCAATTACTCTTATTAAAAATGGCATGCGTCAAATTCATTATTATCATTCAAGTGTTATTATGGTACTTTCGTCTATGCTGGGGGTCTCTAGGTGACAGAGTGTGAAGGTGTACAGAGGGAGTCAAAGCAGTAGGTACAATTTCAATTGGCAGTAGAGGTTTTAGAGGGTAAATTTCTTCGAAGTACCAAAGTCCCACAGCAGTAACTATACAAATTCCAATTATTATTAACACAACACAGCAATACGTTTTCGGGGCCCAAGCACATTGTTCGTTGTCCGAGTTGGTCACCCCCTTATTTACAAGTCCAATGCGAACAGCAGCGGTGGAGGTGGCAGGCATCGTAGTTTCTCAATCGACGACCCCAATGTTCGTTGCTGGCGACACTACGGTCGCGTGACTTCTTAGTCCTTCCCCAACCCTAGCCAGCAGAATCCCTTTTTTCAACAAAAACTTCCTTTTACAAGAGAAAAAACTCTCAATGACTTTTTCTTTCCAAATGCACAGGCAAAACCCGTGCCGTAGTTCTATTTTCTTCGTCGAAGGTCGTACCTGGTGGTACCCAATGCCGTTTGATCCGGAAATAGGATAACGTCACTTCCTGAGGGAAGCAACGTATCGGAGGCGACGGAAGTCACAGAACTTGAAACAGTGTTTTCCGGAAGTGACTTTTTCAAAGAGTGCGGAGACTAAATGGACTGTTCCCCAAGCACCACGGGCTCAGAGAAATTCTCCAACGCACTCACAGCGCTGTTTGCTACTCCAGGATCAGAGATTGTAGCATCAGCGAGGGGTTCTGCTTCTTCTGTAACGTGTGGCGTCGGGTGAGGAAGTTTCTTGACATGCGTCGCGTGGATCCAATGCTTCTTTCCAGCCACCCGCACTGCTGTTTGGGTGACCAACAGTACCTGGTGGAGTCCCCGCCAGCGAGGCGCGAGACAGGAAGACCTTTCGTAGGCCTTCACTAGGATCCAACTTCCAGGCTGAATATCGTGTCCTGGGCCCGTAAACCATACAGGTAAAGCTGATTGGACCTGATGATAAATGAAATACATATTTTTAGTCAACTGGTTACAGTAGTCTACAAGCAATACATTTTCTACCTCCCTCAATGCTTTAGGCTTCGGAAGACCCCAAATGTTAGCAGGTCTCCCCATCACTACCTCAAATGGAGAAAGCCCAGTCTTAGTTTGAGGTGTGGTACGCATGGCTAACAAAACAATAGGTAAGGCATCTGGCCATTTCAATTTGGTGCCGGCACATGTTTTTGCAAGCTTATTCTTTAAGATACCAATATGTCTCTCTACCAACCCAGCACTTTGAGGGTGTCTAGCCGAGTGAAATCGCTTTTCAATGTGTAACGCTGTGCATATCTGCAAAATTACTGCTGCAACAAAATGAGGACCATTGTCCGACCAAATGACCTTTGGAAGCCCAAATTGTGGAAAGAATTCTTTTACCATAGTCTTTGCAGTGCTCATGGCAGTAGCATCCTTAACGGGGAAAGCCTCGACCCATTTACTAAAAGCACAAATAATCACTTTTAGGTTGTTACACCGTTCCATCTCAATAAAATCAAAGTGGATGACCTTGAAGGGAACAGAAGGGGGCCCAAAGCTACCCCTTGGAGTTACTGTCCCCTTCCCCACATTGTGCTGTAAACAAATCATACAATTCTAGACATGTCGCTGTGCAGTCTTCAAAATGTTATCATTCACCCAGACTTGTTCTAGCATTTTCGTGATCTGTTGAGCACACACATGCGTAGGACCGTGTGCCATCGTAACCATTGCCAGCACATATGAATCAGGGAGCAACCATTTTCCTTCAGATGTATCTACCCAACACCCATCGTCATCCAGTTTCCCCATCCCTTTGGCCCACCTTTTAGATTCTTCTATTGTAGCATCAGTTTGAATATCTCGCACAGACCCGATACCCTCATCTATTACATAGGCATCTTTTGTTTCCCTTAGAGCATACATGTCTGCGCTAAGGTCTGTGGCCATTTGCCTGGCTATCTGGTTAGCAAAAGCGTTCCCTATTCCCACATCATCTATGACCTTACGATATGCTGCACATTTCATGATCACTAACTGCCTAGGGAGTGAGAGTGCAGAGAGCAATTGCACGATCAGGGGACCATGCTGAATCTTCGTCCCATGTGAGGTTAGGAACCCTCTTTCCGACCAGAGCCTCCCAAAGTTGTGAGCCACCCCAAAGGCGTACTGGCTATCAGTATATATGTTTACTGTATGCCCTTCGGAGAGTTCACAAGCTCGGGTCAACGCTATAATCTCTGCAGCCTGCGCGGAGTTATGCGGAATTCTCTTAGTTTCAAAAACCGTACTCAATGTAGTAACTGCATAGGCAGCTGTAGATGTACCATCTGGGAGCTTGAAGCAGGAGCGATCACAAAACCGCTCCCCTTCTGCATTGCCCAAAGGAGTATCTATAAGATCTATCCTGCCCTTCGTTTCCTGTTCAGTGGTATACAGGCAGTCATGCAATTCTTCGTCACCGCAAACAGTATTTTACGGGAAAGGTAGAAGTTCAGCCGGATTAAGAACACAACACCTCTTAATTTGAATATGAGGGGCAAACAGAATTAATTCAGACCTTGTCAGCCAGGCAGAGGTGAGGTGTTGCGTTTGAGTCTTATTCAATAGGACATCTACAGAGTGAGGTACCATCAAAATTAAATCATGGCCTAGGACCATTCCCTCACTCTGTCTTACAGACGCGGCAGCAGCAGCGACAGCTCGCAAACATCTTGGCAAAGCGCATGAGACAGGATCAAGGGCGGAGGAGTACTAGCCACACAGCCTATTCTTCCCTCCGTGTTCCTGTGTTAACACAGCCAAAACACATCCATCACATTCATGCACAAACAACACAAAGGCCTTGTCATAATTTGGAGTACCCAGAACCGGTGCAGAGCATAACGCGGTTTTGAGAAGCTCAAATGATCGTTGATGTTCCGATTTCCATGGCAGCGGCAAAGAAATGCCCTTCTTCGTCAAGGCCAACATCGGTTTTATCACTAGTGAGAAGTTCGGGATCCACAACCTACAGTAAGAAGCCATACCTATTAAGGCTCTGACTTCCTTCTGTGTATTTGGAACAGACCTGCCAGAAATGTGTTTTATTCTTTCAGGTGTCAATCTTCTCCCCTCCTTTGACAGGAGGTAGCCTAAATAGGCGACCTGCTGACAACAATATTGAAATTTTTGGAGCGAAGCTTTATGACCACTTTTAGCTAGATGAACAAGCAACAGTACAGTGCCTTCTTTACAAGCACTTTCAGAATCTGCGGCCAAAAGCAAGTCATCGACATACTGGAGCAGTGTAAAAGTAGGCAGCAATTCAAGGGTATCAAGCTGCTCTTTCAAAACTCTACTATAAATGCTTGGACTTTCAGTATACCCTTGAGGTGCACAAGTAAATGTGAATGAACGTCCCCCCAAGGTGAACGCGAACAAATATATACTCTCCTTGTGTATCGGAATACTAAAGAAAGCATTCTTTAGATCCACAACACTAAAGTGCGTAGCTGTAGTAGGGATAATTGTTAGTATCGTTGTTACATCAGGCACAATTGGAAATTGTGGGGCGACAACTTTGTTAATAGCACGAAGATCAATTATGAAACGGTATGGGATTGCATTGTCGCCTTTCTTGTATACAGGCAAAATCGGGCTGTTACATAAACTACCTGCAATCTCTTCAATCACCCCTCGATGCACAAAATCGGAGACAATGCACTTCAAAGCACGCTCGCCCTCAACTGATATTTTATATTGCCGAATGCGTGGTAGTTTAACTCCATGCTTCAAAACTATTTTAACAGGCTCAATCTGTAGCCCCCGACATCATTGTCGTCAGCCGCCCATAAACATTCTGGAACAACGCTAAACTCAGGAGGCAATGGTCGAATCAAAAACTGAGAATTGGGAAGTTGCTGTGGTGAAACCGTCAGTCGTACTCCATCAGAGGAACAATGAATTACTGCATTTAGTTTCTTCAACAGATTTAACCCCAGCAAATTCTCTCCACAGTTCAAAGTCAGGAGGAAGGGACAATGGTCCATGAAGGGACCCGAAGAAACGGACACCGGCGAAGAAACCGGGCAAGCAATTGGTATACCAGAAAACCCTACAGAAACATTTCTTTTCCCTGACAGTGGAATGTTTGGAACCCGGGAATGATCAATGGAGCACTTCTGTGCTCCAGTGTCTATCAAAAACTGATGTTTCCTATTCCCCACTAACAATTCAACGTAGGGACCTTTCTGATTAACGGGAATAGGTGAAGGTTCCAAACCCTGCTTTGGGCAGTCCTAACGAAATAAAATGTCATCGGAAGGAAGCTCTTCGGAAAGGTAGGCAGCAGAAGGGTGATCAAATATGTTTCTCGTGTCCACACTTGAAGTCTGATTTTCCCGTGTAAAAGGTTGCTGAGGATCTTGCGAGAACTGACCTCTATCAGGGCCCCCTGCTCCAGGGCGACCTCTAGGTCGTCTACCCATACTCCCAAACACATTGTTTGACCTTTGTCGAAGGACGGGGCACTGTGCTCGCCAATGACCTTCCTGGCGGCAATAGGCACATTGATTAACATTCACAGGACCCAAAGGAGCGTTTCCTTTTGGGACATACTGACCTCTGATCTGTGAAGTACCTCCTCTGGGATTTCTAACAATTTGTTGTAACAATACTTTAGTCTTCAAATCTCCTTTCCTCTTCTCTATTTTCTCTTTTTCATTATTAACATGGTTCTCATAATACTAAGCCATGTGCAAAACTTCAGATTGGGATTTTGCCTGCCAAGCGCTCTCAGAGGACATATTCTGTGACTGGATGTCGGGCAACAATCCACGTACAAATTTGTCCACAAACAACCTTTTCCCAGACTCTGTGCCCAAGTCCTGTCCACTGAAGTCAGAGAATAACTGTTCGAATCTATTAAAGAATTCGGTGGCACCTTCAGTTTTTCCTTGAACACAGGCCGTAAGCTTGTCCCAAATAATTCTTTTTTCAGGAATTATGATTTTCAATTTTGCGACAATTCTTTCAGGCAAAGTAATTATTACCTGAGGTGGTTTCTCACCAGCTGGTCTTTCCCCATCAAACCTAGTCATGTTAGCCCACGTATCTCCCAACCCTGGCACATCGTCTATTGTCCGAACCTGCTTCCATAAATCTACGGGCAGGAGTACAGGGAATAGCAAGTCAATATCACTTAAGGTGAACACGGAGGACTGCAAAACGGACTCTATCTCTTTGTAAAACCCTGTCGGGTTTTTCCTGATATCGGGAATTGATTGTCTAATAGTGTTCACTTCCTGTCGTGAAAACGGGACGTGAACAAATTGTGATACATAATGTGCAGGGATATCCTCAGCGGGTACACCAGTCCCAGCGTTAGCGGGAATCTCAACCTTTGGGACAAATGTCGGAGGAACCTCTCTCATAGGCAACTGAGATATAGGTAACTCCGACCGCTCACTAAGCAACAGAGCCAGGTCGAGCGCTAAGGCAGTCGAAGAAGTGTCGGCGAAAAAGCCCTTTTACAAATTCCCAATAACTCTATAGGACAACTAACCTTCTTCCTTACACATTCTTCCTGCAGGTACTGTACCATTACCTGAATCACCTTCCTTTGCATTTCTACTGTATACTGACTATACGTGTCATATACTTCATCTGGCGGTATCGATGAATCCGAGATCCATCGAATCGCATCTTTGGTACAAATTCGTACTTCCTCAGGTGCCGATCTACAACACGGAAGGAACCGTTTCTGCACATACATACTGTCGTCTTCATCATCTTCATCCCGCAATTTCTCAAAGTCCCTCCTATACTCAAACAATCTCTCAACATGCCCATGTACTTTCTCCTCTGTATCCCTCAAAAGTGCTAAAGTATTTAGATCTCTCACCCCTTGTGGGAGATCCGAATTATGTAATCTACCCCACATTACACATAAATAAGTCCCCAAACCTTCGATAAAAACATTTTTCTCAGGAAAGTTGTCCATATTTGATAATGTGGAAAAAACGTTGACTTGATCACCTTTCTCCATACAGTGCTTAGCCCATGCAAATAATTCCTGTTTCTTGTCTGCAGAAACAGTATTTCGAGTGACAATCTTTGACCCAGCACCAGATCAACTTCAGTCAATACAGAACCACTCGGGAGCAGAGGTGTGGGCAAATGCAATGAGGGTGCAACTATCGGCGCAAGAAGAAGGGGTGGCGGGATAGGTGGAGGAACAACAACTAGAGGAACAGGAACAATGGGTTGTACAGGGGGAACAGGAATAACAGCAGGAACAACAGCAGGAATGGGCAGAGCACCCAGGAGAGTATCATACGGAGGTGGCGCAGAGGCACCAGGCCTGCGTTCGTTTAACAATTTTTCAATACATTCTTCAGAAACATTGAAGTCTTTAGCGGGATACATTTTCTGGATACCGAGTGAGAAAGCCCTTTCCATATTTTTAACTGACTACGAATGTTTTTCCTCATCATATAACGACGCCTTTTCGGCATTTGTTTTATGACGGCGTGCATGTTTAGCCCTACTTTTAAGCTGCTGCAACGCTTCTTTTTTCCAATTCTGCAAAACATCAAATGCTGCAGGTCTGGCCTTCCTTTTTAGCAAGACTGATTCTAGGTATTCAATACGGGGGATCTCGAAACTACCATTGATTGGCCACTGAAATTCAGAGGCATGTCTGGTTTGTCTGTGCCAAATATCATTAAATACTATACTTCCAATGCCATACTTACAGTACATAGTACATGCCGGCGACCCCTCCTGTGGTGCCAGGTGGCTAAATTCCAAAGATTGTCGATCGCTGCGGAACAGAGCCCTAAAGCAGCTAGACAATTTCCCAGGCATTTCACAAAAAATTGGTGTTACCTGGTCAGTAATTGTGTCTGCAGATACAATACGCCAAATTCAAATTGTCAGGGTTAAATTTAGAGCCGGGTCACGACTGCACCTGACCAAACCTAAGGAAGACCGTACGGTTTACCAAAGAACTTACCTAACTAATTTTACCTTGTGTTTGGTGGTTTCGACAAATCTGCCCGTCTCAAAAATTGACCCTCGTCAAGATGCCGTGTCAGACCACACGACTATCGTCCAAGGATCGGATCGTGCAGTGCTGCCGAGGTATCGCGTCTCATTCGGTCGGGCCCGCAGTATCACACCGTCCGATCCCGGTTCGATAGTCAACCTTCAATGATCCGGCATCAATCTTGAGGATCCCTGTTCGGGCGCCAACTGTGAAAACATAAAAATAATATGAGGCCGGGAAGCCCAGGAAGAAACACACCAACACAGGTTACAAAGTACATACAAGTGCTTTATTTAAAAGCTACAACAGTTACCAAAGTCAATTGACAAACGGATAGCTATTCGGCTCTCAGAGTAACATAACGAACTTCAACGAGAGTTCAATGCGTTAGTGAGAGAGACCGTACATTGGAATACTTGGGTCTTTTATACCCTTTATCCAGCCCTTGGCCAACCCTCTCGTGGGTTAACCATTCTAGGAGTCGGGCCTATGGGTTCCTTGCCAGATCAATCCTATAATATATGCATTTTGATTAGTTTCGCTGATATAGTTGTACATTTACACATAGGTCAACAGTAGGACAAGGTCTCAGTTTCGCGAACCCGACAAGTGGCCTGCAGGCATATTAATTGTTCGTGTGTACGGAGGTCACAACGGCCAGAATTATACTCAGAATGTCATTCGGCCTCCATTTTGATGTTCAGGGTGACTTCCATATAACAAGAGAACCTAAAATGGCAGCTTAATCCAAGATGGCGACTTACATTACTTTCTCTAAGGTCAAGACCTTGCCCTTGGAGTTTGTTCGCATATGATGTTTAGACAACTTGGCGTAGGCCAACACACATACAATTGTTGCGATAGGAGGCATAACATTGTTTCAATTCCGACAGCTTAATTAGGGGAATTGTGAATTGTCGTACCTGTCCTGGTCTGGTGACTTCTTCTCCTATCTGAACTTTTCTCCTATCTGAACTTCAAATGCATACGGCAGCAATTGAGCTGACCAAAATGCTTTTTCAGTGTTGTCAAAGCCCATGGGGTTACACCCCAATCGGGATCAGGTTTTGTAATTAATTAGGTCCAAATGAATTGCTAATCAATTGAGAATGTCACTGCCTAAGGAAAAGGTGGAGGGGACATCTCTCACAACCCACAATTATGATCTATGCTTTTGTCGCCAATGGAAATGTTTAGCATGCACCTGCTAGGCAGGAAATGTTCAGAATTTTCAGTTTCCAGGCCCATTTGCCACTTATCAATCAACTTAAATGTGGGAATGGTCTGATCTTTTGGGAGTTTCCTGAATAATGCATCACTGATGAAGCTTTTTCTATCATTCAGGCATACTCTCGCGAGAACAGGTCCTCCCCACCCCCCTCATTTACCAGAGTGGGGGAAAAGCAGCTGCTCACCCTTTTCCTGGCTGTCGGCCACGCTTTGAGCTGGATTTTCATCATCTTTTGTCATGTGATCTGAGTTTTCTTCAAATTGTGGATTGGAATAACATTTCAGGGTATTTCCTTCCAGTGTGGAATGCCACTTAAAACTGAGAGGAAGGTACATTTTGAAAAATGGAGAAGACTTCCCATCGCCAGTTTGTTCTCTTACCAAGATGACAGTGATGTCTGGGACTTGATTGTTCCTAAAGTGAAAATCAATTTGGTTGGATCGTTGTTCATGTGGCGTGTGCCATTTTAAACTCACATAATTGTTACCCTGTTTCAATTTGATTGGCCGGTTAGTCTGAGTCCAGAGGGCCTTGTTCACACAGTCAATCAGGGGTGATAACCTTTGGCGGAGGTCATTCCCTAGTAGACAAGGTGTGCCCTCTGGAGTGACGACTATCACTGGGTGTTTCACCCTATGTCATCCAATTATGATCTCCAGATCCACAGTCCCCTTGACGGAAATATCATTTCCATCAAAGTTTTGGAGTTGTCCAGGAAGTGGTGTGAGGGGAATTTGGTGACTCGCCCCCCTTCCTGAATTAATTTAGTCAAAGGGCTTTTTGGACAGAAGGGTGGCTTGGGATCCAGTATCCACCAGCGCTGAAAATGCACATTGACTCTGTACCTTGACAGAGGCATAACATCTCCCTTCACTCTCTTCAAGGGGCCAAAGAAAATGTGCTTTTTTTGCCAGCTTGGCAGTTAATTTCTTTATTTTTAACTCCGACACTGTCTGCTCTTGGACAGTTTTATGTGCCCGAGTCCGGGAATTTGTAAAGAAAACAAATGTTGCACCCAGTAACAAACAGGCTGGGGAAGTCCCCTTTTTCCCCTGATTCTTTGCTGTCGCCCTTTTCCTGGAGGCAGTTGCCCAAACCTGTTTTGGGGGAGATTCCCTCATTGCTTTCAGAGTTATGTGGGTGGCATTTTTGGGGTTCAGGAATTGGTGATTCTGGGTCAGTCTCCATACTTAACCAGTTTAAGTTAGGGTCTGTTGGGACACATTTTTCCTTGGGAGGGATCCCTCTCTCCCCATCTCTGAAAGAGAAGATTTTCTTCCCCGAATCCTCCAGAGATTCTTCCCCTTCAAATGGGATGACGCAGACTTCCTCCACAAAATGGGGTTTCTTTTGCCCTTGATTTCTCCTACCCACCCTCTGTTTCCTAGGTTCCAGCTCTTCGCTGGTAGGAGTTTTAGGTCTAGGTTCAGAGGTTTCTAAGGGTTTTTCGTGGGTGAGAAAGGAAGTTTCCTGTAGGGCTTTGCATCCCCCTTGCCTCCTCCTCTGGAACCTGTTGGTTGTCAGGGTTTTCTCCCCATTATTGATCCAGGGCACCAGACCCGGGTGTTGAGCTGTTCTGGGCGGCCATGTTCATTTGAGGGCTCTGCTGAGCTCTCAACATGCGACACAGGTCTTGTGTCAAACTTTGGACATGGCGCTCCAGTTGCGACATCCTTTCTGGTTTTTATGGGGGTCTAGAGTCATACCTTTGCTGCTCTCGGGAAGGGTAGCTGTCCCTTCTCCCAGAGTAGCTTGGGTATTGAGGGTTTTCCTGATAACCCTAGATCCTTGGTCTCCCTTCTCCCTGATTTGGGGATCTATTGTCCTTAAAGCTGGGAGAGAGAGGAGGATTATTCTGGAAATTGGGATTTGGAGGGTATCTGGGAAAGAAGCTTAAATTGCAGGGTGGAGTATTTCTTCCCTCCTGAGGGAAGTTTTGCAGGAGGTTTCCTGGGGCAGTACTTACCTGATTGGACCCTCCCTTGTGATAGGGGAGTCCATACATACCCCAAGATGGGTCTTTTACCCTTGTATCACAGGCTGATGTAGGTTGCAGGGTCAGGTGAAGAGTTGGTTGGATACCCTGCCTGGCTACCACCCAATTGTGATGAATCAGGGGGTCTCCTCTGCCTCTCATTCTGCTTATTAGAGGGAGGAGTATTTTTAGGTTCCTCATTTCTAAGTCCAAAATGGGTGTATTCTTCACCTCCACTACCTTTGCAGCAGCAGGTGTGTTAGAGGGTTTGGAATTTTCGGGATTATTTTTGTTCTCAACTGGCTTTTGGACACCATAAATCCTGGTAGCCTGTTTCAATCCAGGTTCCTTCGCTCATGGAAGTCCCTAACCAGTTGGGTCATTATGTATTTCGGGAGTGCATGAAAATACGTATTAATGAACTACCAGCTGTTTGTGTGCACCCGTCTAGAGGTCTGGGCAAATGCCTGCTTTAATTCATGCACAAACTCTCTAGGTGGCTGGTCTTCTCCGCACTGCAGGTTGTAGGCTGCCTTGCGGGCCTCCTGAGGGTTCCTGTGCACAGAGAAGTGCTTTACAATGGCTGCCTTATAGGTGGACCATCTTTGATGATCTTGATCCTCCAGCCCAGCAAAGAAGCCAGAGTATTCCGGGGAGAATGTCCATTTGACAAACTCCATGGAATTGTGATCAGTTTTTATGCCAAATGACCTCATCTGGTCATACAATTCTAAATGCTCCCATACTGAGTATTTGGCATTTTTGCGATGTGGCGTCATAAAGCTTCTGATGGCTTTTATTTGCCGAATTGGGTCCTTTACAAGCCCTCTCTTCTGTTTGGAAGCCTTCTTTTTACGCTGCACCTGAGACCACTTGCTGTCTGTCTCAGAGCTGCTACTATTTATGGTCCACGCCCTGTCTCTAGGTGCACCCTGCCTCCATGAGACTGGAAATACCTCCTAGACTGTAGAGGTCTGGGCTCTTCTCCCCGGTGGTGCTGTGGGCTCCTTTGGTCACTTCCCTTGGGCTCCCCTTTTCGCACAGGAGAGTACTCATCGTCCTCCCTTCTTCCTAGTGTGGTGGAGAATTCCCCCCACCTCCCTGAATGTGTGAAGGTTTTCAAAATACTACTTTGAGGCCTGGACTCTGATTCTTCTTTGTCTGCAAAGCGGATGAAGTGGTCCCTTTGTAACTTATGTTTCTGCCAGTCTAACTCCCAGAGCTTATCCTCACAGGCGCCCCCCTGGTCAGAAGTATCTGCTATGGTATTTCTAAATCTGGATAAAGATGAATATCCGTCCATATCTGAGAGGGGCTGGCCTTCCGGCTCAGTTATACTAGGCCTGATTGAGTCCAGCTGCCTCATGTTTCCCTGTTCTTGCAAACTGGCAGGCTTGAAATTAGCAGCGCCCTGCGCACATAATGTGGGGACTTGGCTTGAGGTCCCTGGTAAAGAGGGCATCACCCCATGATCGGAGGGTGCCTTTCCATACTTTAGCTTTTCACGGTGCCTTAAAGCCTGCTTGTGCCTAGCCATTTCCTTCTCCAATCCCTCAGATTTATCTTTCTAAGCCCCTATCTGTTGTAGATATATAGAGGCCTGAGTTTTGAGTTCTGCTGTCAGGGCTTGAGTAGGTTCTATTACTTTGTTTTGTGCCACCACTCACAAAGGGACTCATTTTCCTTCTGTTAGTCTCATTCTCAGGCCTCTACTTTTTCAGGAGGCTAATCTCCTCACTTTGTGAATTTTTGGTCTGTGTTGCCTGCTCTAGGTCAAATTCGACTTGCCTCACATGTTCCATTAATTTGTAATTTTTTATCACTCTTTCAGTCAGTTCCTGAGAACATAACTCGCTTTTCTCCATGTATTTCCTTAACACTTCCTCACACAGGGCACTTTTCTCCTGACACAATTTGCTATTATCTTCGCTGAGTCGTTCTCTGTCGTTTCAGAGCGTTCAGATTCTGGCGCTACTGATCGAATTCCGCCTGGGAATCAACCTCCTTTATGATCAACTGGCTATTGTCATGTTTCAGTTGTTTAATTTGCATTTGAAATGCACAAATGCCCACTAAGCAGGCTGTATTATGCACCACTTGCTCACTTAATTTCTGTTGACTCTCTCTCTCAGGTTTTATTGATATTCTTCTCTCAGTGCAGACAATTGGGACCCTCGCTCTAAATTTGTTTGCTGCTGTGCCACTACTGCTGAATCATGTTTTCTAATTTCACCTCAGAAGTTTGGCTCCGTTGCACTTTTTCTTCTAATTGTTTTAATTCTCTCTGTGCTTGATCCACAAGCTCAGATTGGTTTTTCACAGAGGCAACACTCTCCTGGTATATTTCTTCCATGATCACCATATGGAAGCACATATATGCTGTGAGCTGAGCCATTTTAATGTGCTCATCTCTGGTGGTCTGTGTCATATAAAAGTCTGTCAGGGCCTGATGTAACAGACCATTATTCTGCCACATATCCACCTTTACAGAGGTAACCTCCTGCATCATTCTAGAGTGCCACATTTCATTCTCCTGTTCTATCCATTCACCTGTAATAAACAATGTGGATAGAAGGTGCTTTGCTGGCCATGTTAATTTCTACGGCGGTGCTCATTATGAAATGTGTTTTGCACCCAATAGGTTCTATATGCAATGGCAAAATGTCAACCCTGTTCCTGCTTAGTTTGTATTCACAATGATAACTTAATGATTACTTTTATCTGCACACAAAGCCCTGAAATCCAGGGTACAGGTTTGGATGGTGCCTTCACAATGCAACACAGTTTTCTATCCACTAAATGTAACACTACCTTTAATGAATAGTCTGCTCTGCTGCACTGTCACGAGTAAAAACTCTCTACCAATCGCGGCACAAGCCCCCAGTTATGTCGCGGTTTATTATACGGTCGCACGCAGGTCCGGGATCTCCTTCTCCCACAATGAATGTGGCGCACAATAAAAACGCTTTTGATTTATTTGAAAAGAGTTTGCTATGGTAGTAAGGCCTCCAACCTGTCTCGCACACAACCCCAATGAATACCCGGTGCCAAAATGGGCTAGGAGCCAGGCTGGTGTGTATTAATAAGATATTTATTGATTAATTTATGTAAGTCAAATTAGAAGAAACAGATATTTCAGCCACCAATGTTGTGGCAACACAAGAACAAAATGATGTTGGTAAAATATCCAGACATATATAACACTAGAATATGCAGTTACAAGATTTTCCTTTATATCACCCCTCAATACAAGCAAAGAACAGTTCAAGGTACACAATTGAAAATGAATACAAACAAAGTTATGCTTTTCTCCCAGCAACCCTCACCCTGCAACACCCACTAAGCTTGACTCTTTTGAATGGAAGGCATAGGCAGGGAGTTGGAACACAATGAGAAAATCATTTTCTGGGCAGTACTCACAGAAACATTATGGGAGACAGAAAGGTAATGGAAAAACAGTAACATTGGTTATTTATTTATTTGTTACATTTATATAGCACGCCCAACCCTTGGGCATCTGGGTGCTTTAATTATTTAGCACAACTGCTTTGGGAAAGAATAGAAAGAAATGGGGAATTTTTTTTTCTACACCTAAAATGGACAGGCAGGGCTTCGGGATATTAGCACACAATGGGAAAATCAGATTTTGGAAGATTTGATCACAGAACCAAGAGAGGGGACAGAAATGCAACGGGAAAAGTGTGTTTTGCTACACCTGACAATAACACACATGGCTTTGGGGTTATCAGAACAGCATGGGAAAATCAATTTTGGGATGTTTAGCACAATTGCAATGTGAGAAAGAAAATGCAAATGGGAATTCGTCTTTTAGATCACAATGGGAACACAGGGACACTTTTGTGTTGCAGATCACAATGGGAACACAGACAAAATTCTGTTTTTACCTTGCTCAACGGGAACACAGGGACAATTTTGTTTTTACCTTCTACCCTGCGCACACACATGGAAGCAGGGCTTTTTGGGATTCATTCTTTTGGCAAATCTTTGACTATACAGGCTCACAACACACTGGGAAAAGATTGTTGGTTTCGAATGCCAATGATACAGAGTACGTGCATTGAATGGGGGAATTAATTGATTTACTTTGATAAATAGGCTAAGTATCTACACAGGCAGACAGGATTTTTCAATGGGGAAATAACTAAAACAATGGTTGAAGAATATAGGGCTTATACAATCTATGACTTGGGGTAGTCCTAGTTACAGGAGAGGCCTGGACTGGGCATTAGGAAGCATCAGGGCACACCTCTGGGACAGCCAAGGTGGTCAGTCAAGGATCTCTTCTCTTTCCTCCAAGGGGCCCCAATCAGCTTCTACGTCTCCTGGCTCCTGTGCAAGTTTAGCCCTCTCTGCTGGGATGTTCTCGCCAGATTTCGGCAGCAGGTCACCTCATGGAATTAGTGGAAAAAGTCTAGCTCTGAGGCAAGCTGGCTTAGTTATAGGGCAAATGACATCACAAAAGTTTCACAATTCCTGCAAATGGGATTGGTTAATGTTCACCACCTCTACCTGTGTGCTGATAGGACAAGGGGATGGGGGTAGTGCTTTGGGACAGCTAGGGGAGGAGAGGGCTTCATAATCTTGCTTTGACAGGTGGGCTCAGTCTACATTAGGACTTGAAAATCTCACCACATGGCAAGCATCTTTTAATTTTCACATCTTAACATGTATGAATACATTTTTTTAGCACTACATTTTAATGCATGTCAAATGAGACTAGTTATGAGTCTGCACATCATTCCTGTGCAGAGATACTGTTTTTTTTCCATTTACTCCGGAACTATATCAGTGAAAAATATGGCACTTTACGGGCATCATACTAATCATAATTGTCATGCTTTATCAACTTTTCGCATCTCTAGTAAACACAAGGAGGCCCAAATCACATTTTCATGAATAACTTTAGTTGTGTTTATTCCACAAAAAAGCGGTTTAGCGTGGTTAGAAGGGGTTAACTGTCATCTTTAATAAAATCCTAGAAAGATTGTTGTGCAATGTATGCTATCCATTTTACATGATAAAATGCATTTCTACCATTGTAAGTCAATGTGCAATCTCACTCCTCATCTGCTGGGGCCCCCCACCTTTTTTTTTTTAAGTTTCAATTCCCCTCTTCAGGCCAACAGAGGGGTCTGTTTTTAAATTAGCCTACCCCTTCAAGGGCTAATGGCCAAGCTAATGCATTTTTAGGTGACGTGTGACTTGGAGGTCACCAGTGTTACCAGAACAGACAGGGCCTATCAGTTCCACACCGCATTTCTGATCTCAAAAGTATTCAAGATTGTATTTTTAAGGAAAGGCACTGATGGATGGAGACAACCAGGGCTGAAGCTCCAGGGCAACCAAGGGAGGCACTGAAGTTTAATTGCGCATCTGAAATAATAGCCAGCATTTCATGGTCGTCCAGCAAACAGCCTGTAAACTTGTTCATAAATTCATTTTAAATTACTTTAAGGCACACAATTTACAATGTATGCATGAAAGTTTCTTTAACATTGTCCATGGGGATGAGCTTATGATAGGCAGAAACCAAGTTCACATTTTGACAGTCAAGCGAACATTTTGCTGAGCATATTATTAGTTTAGAGGTGGAAACGAAATGACATTATGTTGTTTAATGTTCATTAAAGAAATGCCCTGTTTCACTGCAGCTGTTGGGGCACAATGTGGTATTTCCTTTAACATACTGTGCACTGTGGTTTCCTGGAATATCAGTACAGATCTTCATGGATTTGTGAAAACATCCTTGCCACATGTCTTTCTTTCCCTTCATGAAAGGCAGTTCACAGATTTTAGCAACTCCAGATGTTTGGGCCCACTCTTTCTTTCCTTTTTACTTGTGTTCCATAGGTTTTGTGTTGGATGTAATTTCTGCACTGACCTTTTATTTAGGGGCATGCACACCAATGAATCTGGCCTCTTGATTTCTGGAATCCAGGGGCTATTTCACCCCCACAGCTGGCGGGAAAGTCCTGAAGAGGCCCCTTATGAACTCCTTGACTAGTCTGTGAGACCACAGGGATGGCCTACCCGGTGTCATGGTGTAACAGGATATGACAGCCAAGTGCACCTTGCTAGTGGCGTGAGCCAGTCTAGCCTTGGCCATGGAAAGCAGGTATCGCAGGAGCTGTGGGCCGTGAAGTGCTGGTGAATGATTGTCTGCTTCCGGCACCATACAGAGAAACTCTTCCATTTATGGCTGTAGCACTTTAAGGTGGAAGAGGCTCTGGCTTTGGCCAGTATGTCCTTACATTCCATTGGCAAAGAATAATGTCCAAATTCTAGGGCTGCAGGAGCCACTTCCCTAGGTTCAGAGACGCTGGGGCGTGGTGTAGAACCGCTCCTCCTTCCCTGGTGAGACGATTGGGAAGTAGAGGCAGCCTGATGGATGGAGCCCTCGACAGACGTAGCAGGTCCGGGTACCATATCTGCAGCGGTCACGCCAGAGCGACAGGTATCCTCCTGCAGTGATACTCTGAGTGTGTTGATCACTCGTAGTAAGAGTGAGAACGGGGGAAAGGTGTAAAGGAAGAGTCTCTCCCACGGGAATGAGAAAGGATCCCCCATGCATTTCTGCTCCAGGTACCTGTCGGCGAACTTCTGACACTTGAAGTTCATCGCTGTCACGAAGAGTTCCATCTGGGGCTGACCCCATTCATGGAGTAGAAGATCCACTTGGTCCTGGCGAAGCTCCCACTTGTGGCAAGAATGTATCTCCCTGCTGAGCAAGTCTACAATGGTATTCTTGGTGCCCGCCATGTGGAAAGGAACGAGACACATATGCCGACAAAGGGCCCAGTGCCACAGCTCCTGGGCCTCCTTGGAGAGAGCCGGAGAGGGTATCCCGCCTTGTTTCCGGATGTAGAACATAGTGGTGGTGTTGTCCGTGAAGATCATCACAGCCTTGCCCTTCAGCAAAGGCAGGAAGGATTTGAGGGGCCAGAAAACTGCCTGAATCTCCAGGACATTGATGTGAAGAGACTTTCTACTGGAAGTCAGAGGCCTCTGCGTGCAACTGCCCAGTGTGGGCTCCCCAACCTCCCAGGGAAGCATCCATGGTGACTCTCTCGCGGTACGGCGGGTGTTCGGTAAGAATTTGTAGAGTCCAACTGGTGTGGGACTTTGCAAGACTTAATTCTTGGTATTAGGTAACCCACCCTTTAATATAGGCGTGTACTACTGAACAGCCAGGCTTATCTTAATGGGGGTAATGTGAGATGTAGAGCTGTGCAATGAAATTAATAAATACAGGGATCCAAATAAACACTTACACACTTAAGTTATAGCATAAATAGTTATTTATATATACACAAGGATGATTATACAGTTTTTAAAAAGCAGCAACTACTAGTAACATTAATCCCAAGTTAGGATTCAATTCAACAAGAGCAATAAAGTAGGTAAATAAACTGTTCTTATGCTAAACATATTCCATCACACTGAGTGACATCATTTGAGGTCAGTATTAGCACGTATTTGTGATCACTATTACAATATTGAGTTTCAACGAGGGAAAAGCTAAGGTTACATCAGAACATACTTTGGAAGTAGTAAAACAGTTGATTCTCCCAGAGGGATGTAGGCAGTCTTTTATCCCAGCAATAATAGTGTTAAAAAATTAAAGCCTGTAAGGGAACACGCACTGCCAAAGCCAATAGGTTCAGAAGGGGGTCTTTAGGGAGCCAGGACAGCCAAAGGCAATGGGCCAGTTCAAGGTTCTGATGATCTCTTCTTAGAAAGTGTTTAAAATAGTCAGTCGTTCAGTAGAAAATCACAGACGCTCAAGAGGAGCCACCCTGAAGAAGTACAAGCTGGGAGGCCAGTGCAGGTGAGTTTAGGTGAACCCGAAAGGGTTTAAGGGTTTAAAATAGTACTCCCCAAGCCTCCCTCACTTCCTGCCTTTCCAGACACACTGGAGCCTGGGCGGGCTTCAGGGCTGAAGCCTGCCAAAGGCAAAATGCACAAAGGACTCAAACCCAATTCAAACAACAGAGTAAAAGCCCAGAAGGTAAGTAAGATAAAAGTAATCTTACTATTCTTGGAAACAGTAGTTCACCCAAGAAAATGTTTTTAAACGAAGGGTGCTATGTGTCACAATCCAAAAAGCAGATGCCTATGGAGTTTACCAGACTCCATTAAACAGTAAGAAACCAAATAATCCTAGTCAGAAAAGCAAATGAGGGGAATGGGGAAAAAGGTCCCAGTCACTCAGGAGTACAAATTAAAAAGCCCCAAGTCCAGCAAAAGAGCAGGGATCCTCTAAGGTTAAAGGGAATTGGCACAGAAATGAACATTCTCCCTAACACCGATATTTGGAACGGACCCCCTTCTGAGAGGTGAGGACGCACGCCCCACCACTGTATTGCTTGTCGGAACTCCTTGTTGAGGGGGATCTTGTCCGTTGAGGGTGGTCTTGTCTGTCCAGGATCCCAAGACCTGCAGCAAGCTCGCATCCAGAAACTCCTCAAGAGGTCTCATCTTGTCAGTACTCACCAAGGACTACGTCTAGAAACCTGATGTGAGTTCCGTACTCTTTCAAAACCCAAAATCTATAAGGCCGGATCTCCTCAATGAGGGTGACCTTTCTCTTGATACACTGCTCTGTTCATTCAAGTAAATACAACAGAGGTGTAATTCAAATGAAAGAGCAAAGAAAAAACACCACCAGCCAAGCTCTGAAAAGGACAGGTCTTAGTTTTGATACAGTAGAGTAGACTGAATTTACAAGGGATGGTGTCAAAACTAATCTTTATAGTCTGGGGCTCAATCGATAATTCAAATGGTCGTCTGGTGGCATAAAAATCTCTGTTCTCACTATGAAGACAGAAAAGAGAAGAAAAATGTATTAACTGATTGGACAACCTAATAGAGGTATAGTTCTTAATTAGGGGAGAACTTACCTATATAGATATAGTGAGTAGCTAGTAATTGGCGAAGGGACAAGGTAGCAACTCCAAGGTAAACCACAGGGAAAACAAGCATGCAATAAGGGGAGAGGGAAAGTGTTAGAAGGATTAGTAGGGGCCTGTTGTCACGCTCGCCTGGTCTCCATGGGGCGTGCTCGTGTTCGAAGGATGATGTCTGCACTGGTGTTGCTCTGCTTAACGGAGGGTGCTAGCTCGCGTCTTCCCTTCGTTCTTGCCTCAGGAGATGTTCGTCTGCAAGTCGAAACAAGATTTTAGCCAATTGAATGGAGCTGGTTTTGGTTTTCCCCTCCTTCCGATTTTCCCTTCTCTTCCTCTGTTTCACCTTGGTTTTTTAATGGGCGAGCTCTCCGTCCTGAACACTCTGGCAGGGGCACGGTTTCACAGTCTTTCCAGGATCTAGTTACTTCACTGATCCGATGGAGATTGCTGAAGTGGAAGGCCGGCATAAGCAGGTAAGTCTCTATTCCAATAACTCCTTGAAATAGCTGTCTTAAGTCTTTGCCCGAAATATCTAATGTTCGTTCTTGTCTTTCAGGTGCGGCTTTAAGCAGCTTTCGGATGATGGATGACTCTCCTGACGATGAGGAGCAGGATTCCAGCTGGTAAGTATAGCGCTGTGCAGGGTACGCTAATTGTTCGCTGTATTTAGCTTTCCTTGCTGTGTGCGACTAACCTGCTTTGTCTGTTCTGTTCGGCAGGTGCGGCGCAGTTCCAGGAAGATGATGGAAGAGCCGCTCGACGGGTTGAGATGCGGCGCGATGCTGGAATGATGAAGAACTGCTCGATGGAGTTTTTAGAAGTGGCTGCTTTCAGGTGAGTAGCTACCTGGGATGGTACCTTCAGTTCTGCTCTTCTGTAGATGTGGCGGTCCGTGGGTAAGCAGAGGCGAGATCAGGATGTTCTGCAGGTAAGGCCTTCAATGCTTTTCTGACTCCTGTTCTTCTCTTTTCTCAGGTGCCGATGGAAAGAAGACTCGGGACGGGCGTGGCAGAAGTGAAGCAAGAGCTGAGCTGACACGGTGGGCGTTATGCTGTAGGAATGCAGAATAACGCGAAGCGTGTTCAGTTTGCTGGGTGCGGTTTAAATAGCCTTGCAAGTAGTCCCAGGATAATAGTCCCCCTTAACCGTATCCTGTCTCCAGGTAAAGTAGGCCCAAGCCACACCCTGTACTAAATAGCTCAGCCTCTCAGAGCCAAGTATATGGCCCATGTATTTAGCACATACCATGAGCCTGGCGCCAGCGGTGCCAGGACTGAGTCCAGGTGAGCCTAGCTGGGGCCTGGGAAGTCCCCAAGGAAGCCAAAGTCCGGGATGGGCTCACCAGTTTCGGGGTTTTGGGAGCATGCACCGTGACACCTGTTCCCGGTGCGGCACGAGGATGCACGAACAATGAGGTGGTGCACAGATTTAAAGTTCAGCAGGGCATGCTCAGTTCAGTGCATTAAACAACCTTCCAGGGTACAGCAGCTGGATATCAATCCCTTTGTCTTAGAGAACCAAAAGTCACTATAAACATAGGGAAATCCAAAATCAATCCAATAAACAGCAAAGTTCATTTATGTATTATTACATTTATAAAGCGCACTTAACCCTCAGGGATCTAGGCACTTGTACTTAAATCGGTTATGGTGCCGCAGGTATCTGGGCGCTTAGGCTTAAGAAGTCGGTTGCATTACATTCATAGTAAAGTTCCAGGAGATGCATAGAAGGGTTAAACATTTCAACAGTACATTCCTAGCATGCATTGGTTTAAAATAGTGGTTGCATTTATGGGGAGGTGCACTATGTGGGGTAGCAAATTTGCTATCAATTCTCAAGGCGTGAGGTAGTTTATTGGGCATCTTGGCTAAAGAGCCAGGTTGTGAGACTTCTATGGAAGGACCAGAGCGATGGGTCTACTTCTAGCTCTAGGGGCATGGCATTCCAGTATTTGGCTGTGATATTCGGGAAGCTGTAGCCTCCTGATTTTTGTCGTTTGAATCTCTGGGTAGCTAAGAGACCTGCATATGATGAGCGGGTTGGTCTAGCGGATTGGGCTTTTGAGATTAGTTTTCTCAGGTATTGCGGAGCAGTGTTGGATATACATTTGTGTGTTAGGGATAATATTTTGAATTTAATGCGGTCTCGCACTGGTAGCCAGTGGATTCTTCTTCTGACTCCAGATATGTGGTCTTTTTCCAGGATGTTACTCTGGTACCAGGTAATTAGAAGAAGACGACGAGCAGAATCAAGATCCAGAGGCAGTCTGATGGAGAAACAGGGTCAAGACAGATTCAAAACTAGACAAGCTGCAGACAGGAAACGCAGGTACTCACTTCAATCACGGGCGCCAGCGCTATTGTCAGGCAGTTCTTTATGTAGCCTGGGAAACAGACGAAGTGCGTTGATGTTGCGTCACCTGTTAGGTAACCATAGTGATCCACTTGTTGTCTGAAGTAGGAACGCAGTCGCTGCAACGCGACACCTGCGTGCGTGGTGTCTGCCAAGTTGCTGTGACAACTGCCAATGCTGCAACAGTGATGCCGTAGAGCGGTGTCCATGAAGCGAGTGCTAGTACTGGGACGTATTCATGACAGTATCCTCGCCCAAAGACCCAGACATCCCTCTGGAAGCATGGAATTGAGCCAGCAACAAGGGAGCATGAATGTTCTGAAACCAGTTCCCATGTCCTATCATCAGGGCCATAGTCCTTCCAGTCCACAAAGTAGTGGCCATCACGCAGTTCCATGTCCAAGATAGCGTTAATTTCATATTCCTCTGCCCCTTGCACCACAACAGGAGACTGGTGAATGTGCAAACGGGTAGCAGTGCAGCAATGTTTCAAAAGGGAGACATGGAACAACTGGATGTACATGCCTGCGTGAAGGAAGATCCAGACGCAAAGCAACCGGATTCAGGACATGAGAAATAGTGTAAGGAGCAATATAGCGAGGCAGGAGCTTCTCCTTGCCAGCTATCTTAAGGTTTTTGGTCGATAACCACACTCTCATTCCTACCTGGTATACTGGTGCAGGGGTACTATGAGCATCCGCAAATTGTTTAGTCTGATTCCGTGCCTGATCAAGTTGGTCGCTGATTTCGCCATGTGACATTGCTTAAACACATATACCACAGCGAGCTGCCGGATTTTCAGTAGACAGAGATAGCTCTAAAGGAATGGATCTGGGTTGTTGGCCATAGGGCGCGTAAAAAGTAGAAGAACCGGTTGAAGAGTGAACGGAATTGTTATAGGCAAATTCAGCAGAGAACAGGACAGACAACCAGTTTTCCTGGTATTGGAGACAAAGACAGCAGAGACACTGCTCCAATGTGGCATTCAACCTCTCCGTCTGCCCGCCGGTTTGAGGATAATGAGCACTGGAATGTCTGTCTTCAATATGGAAAGATGAAGTCAAGGCCTTCCAGAAGTGGGAGGTGAATCGAGACCCCATATCGGAAACAATAATCGAAGGCAATCCAAAGAAACAAAAGATGTTCTTGAGGAAAACACCTTTGTGTCCAGTCCCCCCTTCGATGAAGTAATGGCCATCGACTAGGTCGTCAATGAGATCATCAATGTGGTGGTTTTAGCCTTCAATGTGGACGTGGGTTCCGATGACTACATCGTTTTGGCCCGCTGCAACGCCGATGATGATGGCATCGCTGATGGAGATAACAGAGGGCCACCTTTTGATCTTTCCTCAGGTTCCTTATCCACCAATGGTAAGTGGAGTTTAGACAGAGTCAAGGACTTTCTCTTAGAGGGAGCACCCCTCACCGGTAGGCTCGCCGTAGAAGTAGTAGTTGATGGCGATCTCGTCCTTCCCGTGCTAGGACCTGTATATGTGGCAAACCCAGCAGGATCAACGTTGTGTAGTCTGGCCTTCTTTTGGACCCTCAAGGGCAGTGCGTTCTCAAAGGACCTTGACCTCTTTTGTGAGGGAGTACGTTCCTGGGACCGGCCAGTCCTGGGGGAAGCATGACCATGTCCTGAAGCAGAGTCGGAGGCCTTACCAGATTTCAACTAGGACGCCAGCCTACTCTAGCACACTTTTTTTTGTCTTTTTTGAAAATCCCCAGCAAACCTTGCATTGCTCCTCATCATGTTCCAGATACAGGCAATACAGTCATTTGTGGTGCCGATATTTGACATACACATTCCTCAATCCACACTTTGCGCAGAGTTTGAAGAGACAACTATTTTCTTTGGTCTTGGTGAAAAGGCGCAAAGTAGGCCCAAAGCCTGAGCCTTCTCGAAACTCGCTGAAGAGCCGCGATGTAGTATGATCTTTGCCGACAGCAGGTCCCCTCTGCAGGTAGTCGACATCCCGTCAAACAATTACACAAACATAGGTCAAAATGTATCCAAAACCTGTCAAAAAAACACTCGATATATGAAAAATAGCTCAGAGAGCAAAAAGAGGACTCCCAACATGGAAGTGGGCAGTAAACATCTGAAGATGGCCACCAGGGGTAGATCTTAGGGAGAGGACTGTCATTGTATTTGGGCAGTGTGACCCAGAGGACAGTGATTGGTTTAGAGGAGAAATACATTTTTAATCCTAAAGTGGAACAGTTTTTTTCTTTTACAGAGGATTCCCAGCCTGACAACAGGGAATATTCATGATTTGTGTGAATCCATGCCACCCCCGCATGCTGGAGAATGTGTAAAAAATTCCAGCACTAGGATTGGACATGTTTAAAACCTCTCTTAAATTCCCAATCCTTAAAGTTACCCAAATTGAATTATGAACACTTTCACTACAGTAGGACGTCACAACTTTGGCAGATGTCTCTCCTCACCCCAAAAAATCTGTCTTATTTCTTAAAAGAAAATAATGTAAACTAAGCAGTGCAATGGAAGGGGGTCCCCTGTAATGATTGGGGCTTGAAGTCTGAGAATGGATGAAATGTAGTTAAAAACCAAAACCTTGCCAGAAGAATCATTTCAGAACCAGATCTCATCAACCTAATTTGAAAGATTTGTAAAAACACATAGACCTCCATATTGTGTATTCTCAGAGTTTTTAATATTTGTCAGAATTTGGATGCACCGGTGTTACAGATATACTGCATTCCTGCCGCCTCAGATAGTCAAAAGAGGTGAGCAAGATGTCCACTGTCAGTGGTTTCCTCTAAATCAGGACTCAGCAACCTGTGGCTCTCCAGATGTTTCAGAAAAGCAACTCCCACGATTCCTCACCATTGGCTATCTTGTTTAGGGCTGATGAGTGTTGTGGTCCAAAACATCTGAAGAGCTAAAGAGTGCCGACCTCTGCAGTGAAAAAGGCAAAGGAACTTTAAAAGTACTTTAAAGTATAACCATGTACACCACAAAAGAATACTCTAGAGCCAAGTGTCAATCATGTTACCAATGGGGCTGCAGAGGCATGATTCGCCTAGTACATTTTAATAAAAACACACCGGCAGTGAAGGTGAAGATGCAGTGCAAGAAACAGCAAAAATGTGATGTTGCAGAAAGTTAGATTGAACCTGTAAGGAAGGCATGGTATCAAACAGTAAGACACACACAAGTGATCACAGTTCAAGGGAGTTTATTGAACTTCAACTGGGTTTGAAAAACGCCCACTCTGTCACAGGTATTTTAGCTTGCTTTAAAGTCCAATCACCAGGGCTTTAAATCCAATAGAAATTACGTTTTGAGGCGGGGCCCTGCCGGGGCCCACTAATCACCCCTGGTAGCCCCAGCCACTACACGAAAAGGCATTTTTTTCTACAGCCTGAAGCTCTCGCTCGTGTGCGAGAGCTTCAGGCTTCAGAAAAAAATGCCTTTCAGCCATAATGCTGGCGCCGCACCTGCGAGGCATCCCGTTAATCAAGTGATGCACGTGGGCCGGCGCCACCATTATGGAGAAAACGTGAGGCCGCTGGAAGCAGAGGCCTTGCTTTCTAAATACTGAAGCTCCTGCGGATTCGCGGGAGTTTCAGTTTTTAGGAAAAAGGCCTCTGCTTCCAGTGGCCTCACCCTTTCAGCCTTAATGGTGATGCTGCCCCTCCCCAGCTGGTGAGGGGCAGCACCACCATTAAGGCTGAATAGGTGAGGCGCTGTCCCCTGCCAGGCAAGCCTATACAAAATAAATGCAGAGATTAGCACCCTCTTCCCCACAGGGGAGAGGGTGCTAATCTCTACAAAAGGCTGCCTGGCTGGGGTGCCAGTAGCCCATTGAGCCGGGGCTTGTCAAGGGGGTGTGGCTTAACGGGCCATCAAGACCCCCGCTCTTAGGCCACGCCCCCTCGATGAGCCCCGGCTCGATTTGTAGTGCCACTTAAGGCACTGCCAATCACTCATTAACAGTTTAACTTCATTCGATGTCTCTTATCACACACATTCTAATAAGGTTTGTTCCAGTGCTCGCTGTACAATGTTGCTGCGTGCAACCTGTACTTCAACACAGACCAGTCTTGTATCGGTCTCCACAACTCACTGTGTTGCTTTCACTGAAACGGCTTTGTTCTTGGAGCCAAGGACAGTACCACAGTGGCTGGAGATTCTCCCCACCTTGATTTCTGACGCGGGAGGGCCCTGGGTACCTCTGACACACAATTCAGGATTCTTCCACCTGGTTTCCTTGTCTCATGCTTTCTCTTGAGGTTTCGTGGAAGTAATGTTCCTTGTCGAAGAGGTCAAGGGAACCCCCTTCTGTTTTGCCGCCTTTCTCCTCTCGTTAAACTGCCATCTTGGAACTGCTCTCTCCTCATGTGCTTTGTCTCACTCACAGTATGCTTTCGTGCTCTGCCTTTTATATGTGGGGGAAGTGTAATGGAAGTCAGGTATGAGTGATTGTTGATAATTGCCTGATCGTCGACTACATTATTGGGACACGTCCGGTACATGGCTCGGGTGTTAGTCTGTTTTCCCTTAGAGTGGGCTGTCAGTGAGAAAGTGTTTGTGTTGTAAAAGGGGGGGGGGGTTGGAGTTTCTAAATATCCTACCGGGTAGGATGGGCTAAAGGTGTTGGAGGGAATGGGTTAACCCATCTCACCATCCGGTGTCCCACTCCCCGAAGACCCCTCATCCAGGTGATCCTCCTGCATTGGTCCACCCCCAGGAACTGGATCCAAAAAATGATGGCCGTGTCCTGGCCACCTGGATGACAGATCCCCAGGGACTAGTGGGTGAGACACCTTCTGGTTTCTCGCATGCCCTTCACCTATGTGATCTAGCCGCATCTGTTTCACGGTGAAACCCGGGAAAGGAAATCGACGTTCCTGTGGTCTTTAACTTTTCGGTGCTCCACAGTGAAACAGTAGGGTTGCAGGTGCAGGAACCACTGCATGACTCGAGGTTTAGAGTCAGTTTGTTGGCTTATCCATACCAATGGAGAGTGATCTGTAATGAGATTGAACTTTCTTCCTAGGAGGTAGTATCTTAGATGGGCTATGGCCCATTTGATGGCAGGGCCTCTAATTCTAACAGTCGTTTTTTTTCATGTGGGAAGAGTTTTCGACTAGTGAATAGGATAGGGTGTTCTAATCCATCACAAACCTGTGACAAAACTGCTCTTAGCCCTGTAAGACAGGCATCCGTTTGTAAAAATGTCTACTACCTTCAGAATCAGGTTCTGGCACAGGGTTTGTTTTAAGCTGTTGTAACACACCTCGTCCTCGTCAGTTCAATGAATCTTCTGCGGTTCAGCATTCTTTACTTTACCTGTCAACCTAGCTGTTCTGTCGGGGAAATTAGGGATAAAGCTACGGTAATAACGGAGTAATCCTAAGAATGCTCTAAATTCTATCTTGGTTTTAGGTATGGAGGTTCCTAGGACGGCTTTCACTTTTTCTCGTTGAGGCTGGACACTGCCATTCCCTACAAAGAAGCTGATGCTTGATTGGACCAGCTTACATTTGGATGGAGTGGCAGTTAAACCAGCTTCTCTGTGGGCTCTCATAATAGTAAAGAGATGGAAAGGATGATCTTCCTAAGTCTCACTATAAATGGCTATGTCGTCATATAAGCCCCACAGAAATCGGAGTAGGGCTGTAATATCTCGTCCATAGGCCATTGTAAAGTGGCAGAGGCCCTGTGTAAGCCAAAAGGGAGGACTTTTAACTGAAATTGTCCCAGGGGTGTTGGAAAAGCTGTCTTTATCTTATTAGGTGTGTGTACTGGGACCTGCCAGTATCCCTTAGTTAAGTCTAGGGTTGATAGGAAGGAGGCATTTCTGAGTTTATCAATCAATTCATTGATGTGTGGCATGGGATAGGCATCAAAGTCGGAGATGGCATTGACCTGTCGGACGTCTATGCAAAACCGCCAGGAATGATCAGGTTTTGTGACCAATACTATAGGGGAGGACCAAGGCCTTGAAGAAAGTTCCATAATATTTGCCCATAGATTTATTTCACTTCCTCAACCACTATCTGTCTACGGGCTTCCAGGAGGCTATATGGTTTCAAATGGACCACTTTTCCCTTTGGAGCTCCGATATAATAAGTGCCTTGCACTCTCCCTGATTTCTCACAAAATACATCAGGGAAGGTTGTGACTAAATCTTTGAAGACTTCTTGTTGACTAGATAGCTCTTGGGGAATTAATTCAAAGTTCTCTTTTTCTTCCGGTACCAAACAAGATAGTATTGTGGCAGTGGCTGCAGAAGGATTTTCCTTCCACTCTTTTAAGAGATTTACTTCGTAGAGATGGGTCTTTTGTTTCCTGTCAGGTTGGGCTACCTTATAGGTACAGGTCCCTGTTCGTTCTATTATTTCTTAGTCCATGACATTTTGAGACAAGTTTATGTTCGAAGGTAGGTAAGAGGACTAATATCTTTTGTCCAATTGAAAACTGCATCTAGTTTACCGTTTTTTTTCGTAGGTGGATGTTTGTTGTGCTTGGGCTTTTTCCATACAAGTATAGACTAGATTTCGAACAAGTTTCATATGCGCTTGCAATCTGGTAGCTGTTTGCGAAAGGGGAATAGGTGCCACTTATTTCTTCCCAGGTCTCCTGGAGCATGTCTAGCACATTTCTTGGTTCTCTACCATGAAGTCGTTCAAAAGGAGGGAATCCAGTGGACGCCTGAAGGGTCTTTCTTACTTCAAATAGGGCCCAAGGGATCATGCGATCCCAGTGCTTCCCGTCCTTATCTACCAACTTTCTTAGGACCATTTTAAGTGTTTTATTAAATATTTCTACCAATCCGTCTGTTTGGGGTGGTAAACTGAGGTTCTTAAGGTGGCAATATGGAGCAATTCCTTGACTTCGCCCATGGGTTTGCTCATAAAATTGGATCCATGATCCATTCGAATTTCCTTAGGAAAACCTACCCTGGAAAAATATGGCAATAGATATTTTAAAATCTGGTGGGTTGTGTTGTTCTGCATTGAAGAATGCCACGGGGTAATGGGTAGCATAATCAACGATTACGAGGACATAATTGTTACCCAGTCTAGAGGTTTCCAACCGAGCAATGATGTCCATCCCAATCCGGGAGAAAGGGACTTCTATTATTCATAAAGGATTAAGAAGGGCAGGCAAGGGAATATGCGTTCTGGTTTTCTGACATATGTCACATGTCTGAATGAAGTTCTTTACACTAGCATGGATACCTGGCTAGTAAAACTTCCCACTGATTTGCGCCTGGGTCTTGGATTGTCCTAAGTGCCCCCCTATCAAATGAGAATGTGCAATCTCTAGCACGATCTTCTGATGGGTTTTGGGGATTACAAACTTAGTTTTACTTAGGCCTGCTGTGGATGTTTCCTTTCTGTACAGTAATCCTTGCATTAGGAAGAAAAATGGACTTCCCTTCTCTAATCCATCCCCTCAGGAATCACCTGCAAGAAAGCCTCCGCGAGTGCTGGATCATTTCGCTGAGCGAAGGCCAGGTCGGGAAGGACGGTAGGTTCTTCCTCCCTTTTTGCCTCAGTGGTAGAGGGTTCATTAGCTTCCCAAAGCCTAAGGTACCTCTCTCAGTATCTTCTGGTTCACTTTCTTTAAAACGGGGAAACAGAGCCCTTTCAAGAATTCCCTGTGCAATTCTGTCCCCACAATGTACTTCAAATGGAATTTCGCCATTGGTACTGTAGGAGAATCTTTGTCTCCACGGAAGTCGGGATCTATGACGCCTGCTAAAGTATCTAGATCAAACTTCCAGGCTAGGCCATATTTTGGAGCCAATCATATATAACACCCAGGAGGGGCTATAAATATTACGTCTGTGGGAATCATTCCTTTTTTCCCTGGAGGGATAGTAGCTTCTCTGCTGCTACAGATATCGAAGCCTATGGATTCTTTTGTGGCGAGGGAACTGAGGCTCTATGACCAAGCTTCTGCAATTTTAGGGTTCCCCAATTTGTCTCAATTGAGTCGCATCGTACTCCTGACACCATATGTAAGGAAGACAGTGTTTATTGAACTTCAACTGGGTTTGAAAAATGCCTATCTAATCCTAAATCTAAAGATGGGAGCAAGCTACAACCATCAAATAATAACGGTCCTAGTGGTGTCTTGTTTGGGTGACTAGATTTCCAAAACGAAAAACCAGGATGACCAACAACATAAGAGGGACTACCCCATCGCAGCCCAACAATTACTGCCCCTACCCCAACACGCCCCAACCATATTTCCAGCACTTCTCCTTTCTATAAACTGTACACGATCTCATTTGTGCAGTTTTGTCTGTGAATCTTGGCATGTTCATTCAAAACAAGCGTTGGCTCTGATTGATATTACACGGCTTGATGCATAACGATTTCCAAGTCAGTCTCTGTGGCACAGTCAGTAAGTGTTGTGACTTGTACCTGAAAGGTTGGGGGTTCGATCCAAACCTCCAATTTCACAATTCTGTAAGCGTTGTGAAAAATAATTACGATTTTAATTACCGTAGCCACCCAACCATTAAAACCCCGGACAGGGTTTCTACAATGAAAAAACTCCCAGGACCCCGGGACGGAAGGTGATTTCCCTGGACTGTCCCGGGAAAACCGGGATGTCTGGTCACCCTATGTCTTGTCAAAATAAAAGGGCCTATACTAATACATATTGCCAATCCTCACTTCTAAACACAAATAGTGTGGGAAACAATGTTATGCAAAAGGCAGCACACTCGAGCTTAGCACAGTCTTGGGCTTCTGTAACATGAGGATGCAGTTCAAACCTCGGTATCGGGGCCTTCTATGTCAAAGTCTCTTTGCCATTCAAAGTGTCTTACCTCAGAGGGCGTGATGCGACAAACAAACATTCAATAGTTCCTTTATTCTCAGAATTCCCATGTACAACTTCTTGGGTGATGTTTGATTCACCCCGGGCCCCCCTATGCCGGGCTCATGCCCACTTTAACACAGCGCTTTAAATTGCTCTCCATGTGTCTGGATTGAACCAAATCCATGTACTTTTCCAAACTTCAAAATATTTCGAATGTGTGCAGAATTTGACTTGACCCGTCGCAGGACCACTTCTATTCAAATTTATTTGTTCTCTTTCAATTGATCTCCCTCTGCCGGGCTCGGACCAACTGTATCTACTTTTATCACTTCTCAGCTGGATACCCTACAGAGACCTTTGATTAAGCACCCAAGTGGTGCCGGACCACTCTGTCAAAGGTATTGTAGCTTGCTTCAAAGTTCAATCATTAACACTTTAACTTCATTTGCGTCTCTTATCACACGTGTTTTAATAATGTTTGTTCCAGCGCTCGCCCTACAATGTATGTTGCTGCTTGCAACCTTGGCTTCAACACAGACTGGTCTTGTATCGGTCTCCGCAACTCACTGGCTGTATTGCTTTCACTGAAGCGACTTTGTTTTTAGAGACAAGGACAGTACCACAGTGGCTGGAGATTATCCCTACCTTGATTACTGACGCGGGATGGCCTTCGTACCTCCGACACACAATGCACGATTCTTCCGCCTGGTTTTCTGGTCTTACGCTTTCTCTTGAGATTTCGTGGACGTAACGGTTCCTTGTCGAAGAGGTCAAGGGAACTCCTCCCCCCAACCCCCCTTGCAAACCCCTTCTGTTTCACTGTATTTCTCCTCTCGTTAAACGGCCATCTTGGAACTGCTGTTTCCTCGTGTGCTTTACCTGACTCAGAGTGTGCTCTCATGCTCAGCCTTTTATCCATGTGGGAACATGTAATGGAAGTCAGGTTTGAATGATTGTCGATAATTGCCTGACCTTGCCTCTCCACAGTATTGGGACATGTCAGGTACACGGCTAGGGTGTTAGTCTGTTTTCCCTCATAGCGGGCTGTCAGTGAGGAAGTGTTTGTTGTAAAAGGGGGGAGAGTTTCTCAATATCCTACCGGGTAAGATGGGCTAAAGTTGTTACAGAGAAGGGGATAACGCATCTCACCATCCAGTGTCTCACTCCCCCAAAGACCCCTCACCCTGGTGATCCCCCCACACTGGTCCACCTTCATGAACTGGATCCAAAAGCAATGGGTGAGTCCTGGCCACCTGGATGAAAGGTCCTCAGGGACTAGTGGGTGAGACACCCTCTGGTTTCTCACAAACATCTCACACGTATCCGTGCACAGCTCAACATCAACCCATTGCATAAGGCACTTGCACCCAAAGCTCACATGTAACACTAGGTATCACCACCGCTAAAGCCTTCCCATACAAGCACACTGCACATTGCATTCGTGTTCAAAGCCCATTCACCACACAATAGCCACATCTTTTTTTACGCATACCAACCACCAGTAAACTTCCAGCATAACTCACACCTTACTCCGTCAACCTGCCGTTATTCTTCCCTCTCCCCCTCACACACACAACCAATTACATTACACACATGGGTTTTGGGGAATGTTGTACGAACCAAGCCCATCACTCCCGCAGATCAGTGCAGAGAGTCACTCACTCAAATATTCTGCCAATATCTGAACGCTACATCACTCATCCCAGATAGCCATCAGCACCAAGAAACTATGCAAGTGTCAGACATTGGCCCTCATTACAAGTGTGGTGGTCCAGAAACAACGTTCCGGCAATTCCGATTGCCGGCACACATTACGGACCACCGCACTAAGAGTGGGGATGCTGCCAACAGCGTTTCCAGTAACGGCGTACACCATGCTACCGTCGCCAGTCACAGGTAACGGAAACTGCAGGACCCCTGTGAACCAGTGCCGGAAACACTGGCAACACGGAAATAAGGCAGTATTATAACAGTGTACTTCCCAGAAACACTGCCACAAAAATTCCAGTGACACCGGCACCATGGAGCAGGCAGAAACCAGGCCCAAGTGTGTAGGAACAGGCCATAGGTGCAGCCAATTGACCCAGCTGCACACAATAAGCAAAGGGACTGCTGAAAAGGACCACACCACACACACATTCCAGAACAACCGTGCTGCCAATCGTAGAAGCAGTCAGGGACATGGAGGCGCTGCATGCTGGAATGCAGCTCTGAGCAGGAGGTGCAACAGTGGCAACCGGTCGACGGGCAGAGGAGGAGGATGCAGAGGAACAATGGGCAGCAAATCGTACCCCAGAGGTGTGCACCGATACCCCGCACAAGGGCCACACCCTGGTCCCTGACTGATGGGCAGATCCACACACTTTACCACCTGAACAGAGAGACCATTCTCGCAAGAGTGGACCTCATCCATGATGACATCCAGTGCATCATTGGCATCTGGACTGCCATACCCCCCTGTTGAAGGTGGTGTCTGTGCTGCATTTCCTTGCCACAGGCACATTTCAGCAAAGTGGGGGGACTGCATGGCATCCCACAGCAAGGATTTTCAAAAGTGCTTGTGCAGGTCCTAAGTGCTCTCCTGCGTCATGTGTCCCAGCACATATCCCTACCAATGACACAAGCCCAGGTTAACACTACCAAGGTCCGCTTCTATGCCCATGCGGGCATCCCTAATGTTTTGGGAGCACTGGACTGCACACACATTGAGCTCGTGGCCAGCCACACCACAGAGGAGGTGTATCGGAACAGAAAGCTGTACCACTCAATGAATGTGCAGGCCATCTGTGATGCAGACATGATGATCACACACTGCTGCACACACTTCCCAGGAGCAAAACATGACTCCATAGTCCTGAGCAATAGCACTCTGCCTGGGAACGTGGCACGTTACGGTGGACAGCAGACCTGGCTATTGGGTGAGTCAAAGGATCTACACATACACCACATTGCATGTGTACTGGGCCATGGGGGGTGGGGATGTCCACTGTCACCAATGCATGGCCCACAGGCGCCATGCAAATGGAGGCACACAATCTCCACACAAGAGTGGATGCCCACGACTGGCATGTGCTACATGAGTACACGGAAGGACACAACAGAACAATATGGGCACGGATGGATAGGCAAATGTAATGCACCACAGGTGCCAGAATGCATCACTCCCATGTCACAAAGCACAGCATGACCTCACTATGCCCCACCCACCACCACCACCAACCTATCCTTGTGAGTCTGATCCTACACATGTCCTGACCAGCATTACCTGTCACAGGGTGCAGCAAGGTGATTGATGGGCTACAAGCGCATAGACCCAGATGTATGTGTCACACATCTACATCCCAACATGCATGGACTGCCCAGCCACCTCAAAGACATGCCCTTCCCTGTGTCCCTTTCAATGCAGGTGATTACGGCTACCTCTTATTACCATGGTTGATGACCCCTGTGAGACACCCACAGAGACACCAGGAAACGCAAACAAGTGTGCGCATATAAGGACAAGGGCAACGATTAAGCAGACCTTTGGACTGTTGAAGGCACGGTTTCGTTGCCTTCACCGCCCCGATGGGACACTGATGTACAGGCCAGTGAAAGTGGGTAAAATAGTCCTGGCCTTTGCCATATTGCACAATATGTGCATCAGATGCAGCATGACATGGACATGTCTCTGGCGGACGATGAAGATGACAGCGAAGTGGATGCACTGAAGACATGCGACAACGTCACAACAGGGATGACATGGATGGGCTTGCAGCCTGCCAGGAACTCATACAGAACTACGTCTGAGCACACAGGACCTGCACACAACCCAGGGCACACACTGCATGTGTATCTGCGCACAAATAAAGTGCCCAACCACACAAATTGAATGTCCGTACGTGAAATCATATGCAGAACCATGTGTATTTGTGCATTAACAAGCAACATGTGCCCACCACCGACCCACCCTAATACCCCACCCAATCTAACCCGCCCCAACTGACCTTCCCTTGCACACCATCCCAACAACACCTCCTAGTAAGCATCAGTGTCACTTGATGACTGTGCTTGGTTCACTTCTGTGGTGTTTTAGCACCTGACCTGCCCTGTTGTGCAGATCCTGACAGGTGCGTGGATTGGCGCCTCAGGCTGCTCTGTTGTGAGCTGGCAGTTGTAGTAATTCATGTGCCTGTGCTCTAGTGCAGGGAAAGGGTGAGGGTCTTAACCAGTGCGGACAGGGCCTGGTTCCCTGCCTGGACCCTCTGTGCAAGCAGGACTGTTGCGAATGATGACTGCCCAGGGCACCTTCCCGGCGTTGGCCGGTGGCCTGCACACTCTCCTGGATCGATCCGGTCTCCTCCCGCATCAACCTGCCCACCTCCAGGTGCTGGCACACAAGTCACACCATCTGGTAATGCCGTTCCTCTGTGCACCGTAGGTGTGCATCCATGTCTGTGATGCACGGGATGGGTGGTGGAGGTAGGCTGTGGATGCCCAAGGGGCTGAATGAGGGACGGTGGTAGGGGGTGTGCTCAGATGTCTCCTCAGTCGTGTCCCCGGCCTCCTGCCTGGCATCGTCATCCGTAGATCTGCCCCTGTACATAGGTGGTTGTGGGGGGGTGGACGTCCTGGTGGCACCTCTGTGGGGGCAGCTGGAGTAGCTGCAGGGCCTGCATGCTGTGCCTCTGTAGCGGCAGCTGGAGTCGCTGCAGGGGCAGGTGGCAAACTCACTGTGCCTGTGGCTTGCGTGGCCGGTGCTGGTGTTGGCTTGACAGCAGTGTGGTGTGGTGTCACTCTCCTCCTCCATGTGGCTGTCCATGAGGTGCTTGGGCCACCCTGATCACTGTCAGATGATGTGCCTGTGGGTGCAAGATGGGCAGGCTGTTAGTCACCTCTGTGCCATTGTATGGCCTTGCTACATGCAGTTCAAACGGCATGTGACATGATGCCTGTGCATGGTTTCTACAGTTCATGCATTGCCAAATGGCATGGCACATTTACACAAGTGTTACCAGGCACTAAAAGCACACATGATCCAAACACTGGCCCACAAAACACCCCACATAGTCATAATGCTCAAACATACATTAACAGACAATGACCAGGAATGCAACAAGGATGTTCACCTCAGCTCAGGGTACAATCTATAAACAAAAGGTAGAAAAAGGATTTATCAACAGTTAACCTATGACTAAATTGTACAAATCAATTATACATTTTATTAAGAAACATCATAAAAGTCTTGTTAAGAAAACAAGTTACAATACAAATAGTTCATAAAACACTCATAAAAAGGGGAAAAAGACAATAGTCTAGGTGACGACAATCATTCATTAATGAAGGATGGCTGTTTACATGTGCTCAATAGATTTTTCAAAACGGCATTCAGGTACATTTTATCTTTCTGCTGCAAGAACACTTAGTTGGTGTTTATATATAGTTCTAGATAAACCATAACTAGAATGTGGGGCTAAACATGTTTCTGTCCTCTAGGTTGCTGCGGGACATTCATCAGGAGATATCACTTGGGCTAAAGCTCTAGTAAAAACCATACAATCTTCTTTCACTGAAGTCTTGCTTTCTAGCTGGTAGGAGTAATTGTTGATAAAACACATAACAAACACAACGGTAAGCAATAATTGGTTGGGTCGTCCACAAATGTCGGTACTATAGACCTGTGTTTATGTATACCTAGGCGCCTCTTCAACAAGATCATTTGGAGTCCGAGTTAGGATGTAGCAATATTTTCTACCGATTGAATGAAGAAATTATTTGCACCCTATCTCAACCCACCTATATAAGAGTTTCCAATTAAAGTAAAGGTAAGACCACGACCGCCCTAGAAAGAGTTTGGGCTTATATTGTGCTCTGTTCAGTGTCAGATCTTCTAGTCCTATTTAATTTATTAATAGGTTGGTTCCAGTTTGAATCAAGTCACCAGTCCATTTGTGGACATCCAACCAGTAAGGACGTATTTCCACAGGTAATTTCTCTACCTTGTTGAGCGTTGGCAAATTTAATTTGTCCTAAGGAATAGAAGCAATTATTGATTGTGGGTTGCAAGGTGGCATCTGGTAGGAACTGGGTATGTTTATTTGTGTGACAGAGTATGTCCTTGTTGGTGAGGAACAGTGCTGTGTGTGACAGGAACTGTGTGGTTGATCCTGGTGATCCTTTTCAGATGGGTGGTTATCTGCGTGTGCTTGTGTTAGTAGACATAAGGTATGGTTTGATCAGTGGAGTGATAGCGAGGGCAGAGGGGGGTGAATTCTTTATTTTTTGGATGACCGGCGGTAGATGCCGGTTTGGTGGAGGGATTGCAATGTCTGAGGCACATGTTATGCGAGTGGTATGCAGTGCCTTGGATGGGGCTGCAGGGTTTGTAGTAGCTTGAGTGAACTGGCATGTGCCAGCTGCCTGTGATTCAGAGTTTGAGGAGTCGCTGAGGCTGCTGTCTCCCAGGGCAGTGGTGTTCGCCTGAGTGCCTGTTGGGTGGAGGGGGTGACGAATCAACTTCCGGGGCACCAGTGTTCCAGGGATGAATATCTACTTTAATATTATCACAATAGATATTTCGAAGGGATTGTGTCCTCCGACGTATTCCTCATCTTAGATATCTCCTTCCAGCTCTGCTGGCCTCGGAAAATTTTTTCTCTAGAGGGCGCTGCGCGTCGACGTCCTCCGAGTCGATGTCCCTCGACAGCCGCCGTATCGACGTCGACGTCATCCTGCCTATAAAGGCCGCGCGCAGCGTCCGTTGCTCAGTTCCGTTTTTCCGCGCTTACTCAGTGCCCCGGAATACCGTTGCTCAGTTCTTAGTCAGATTAATCCTATTTACCTCGAGTCATTCGATCCGTACTCGATGGCTTCCTCGTCGGAACCGACAACTCCTCGATCCGGCTTCAAGAAATGTCGAGATTGTGGGAAAAAGATGTCGTTGACTGACCCTCACAGAGTTTGTGGTGTTTGGGAGCTGAACACCATTGTTCGGAATGCGAGGACTGTATGTCCATGACAGCTAAGGCCCTGAAGGAGCGTAGGGGGAAGCTGGAGAAAGGTAAGACTTTTAAAGCTTCTTCTTCGTCGACGAAGTCGAGACATTCGTCTCCTCGTCACCATTCGCGCTCCAGGTCTCGGAGTGGGTCTCATCACTCCTCGAGATCGAAGCACTCGAAGAGGAGACGTCGAAGATCCCCTTCTCCGTCTTCCTCTGTTTCGCCAAAAAGAATCCCTTGCCCCACGAAACATAGTTCCCAGGCTGAATGGGAGGAATTCCGCAAAAATATGATGAGCGTCTTCGAGAAAGCGGCCTCGACCCCCCTCGAAGACTGCCGAGAGCGATGCTCTGGTCGAAAGAACCGAAGGTCAAAAACGCAGCGAGTCGCAGTACCCGGCGAAGGAAACCTCTCGAGCGCGTCTCGAACCCTCGAGTAGGACTATGATCTCCAAACCTTCCTCGAAGGTTCCGTCGACGTCGTCGACGAGGGTTCCGTCGACATCGAGGTCGATGTCTTCGACGCCGTTGTCGAAGGGACCTTCGACACACGGGTCTGTCAACTCGACGCCAGCTTCGACACCGGCGTCGACGCCAAGAAAAGTCACGGTTACAACACACCCAGTGAGTATCCCCAGGTCCTCGACGTCGATGGCTTCGAGATTGTCGAGTAGAATTCCAATTCTGTCGAGGTCTTCGAGGCCTCTGCCTTTGTTTTCGACGCCACGCTTGAAGCCTTAGGCGTCGACGACATCGACGTTTTCGAGGCCGATAATGACAAGTTCCGCACCCTCTGCCTTGGAAATGGGATTTACTCCCTTTATGAGTTCAGAACAATTGAGAACTATGTCCTCAATTTTGGAAGAGGGTGAATTGTCTGAACAGGAAGACACATTTGAGTTGCAGGGACCTGTAACCCCAATTAGAGAGGAATTTTCCTCTGAAGAGCGCAGGTTAAAGGATCTTCATGATTCCTTACATGAGGCTAGTGGGTTAGACACTTCCCCTGAGGTGGAGTTTGCTAAGCCAGACCCGGGGGAGCATGCTGAAACCCCCTATACAGCCTTAATGGCCAGGATCACAGAGTTCATGGGGTGGTCTGCACCTTCACAATCTTTCCAACAAGATGACCTCACGGATATTCTTGACAAAGGCCCACAGGAGGATCCTGTGGTGCCTTTTCATAAAGCTCTTCAGAGAACGATCATGACAAACTGGGAAACCCCAGATGTAGTACCAGCAGTAAATAAAAAACTGTCTACAAAGTACAGGGTATCTTCTACAGACCCAGAGTTTTTGTCTAAACACCCATCCCCAGAAAGTCTGGTGGTACAGGCAGCATCCTCTACCAATGTCAAGACGGCTTATCCTACCGTCCCACAGGACAGAGACGATAACAAATATGATGCTATGACAAAGAAAGTCTTTTCAGCATGTAGCATGGCGTTAAAATCTGTTAATGCTACTTGCACCCTTGCTAGGTTCAGCCATACACTTTGGGAGTGTGCTTCTACAGCGGCTGACTGCATCCCGGAGGGAGAAGAAAGGGATGCGTTCCTGAATATTATACAGGACGGTAAAGAAGCCATGTGCGAATCCCTCCAGACGGGCATTGATTCGGCTGACAGTATCAGCAGAGCAATGGCGGCAAGTACATCAACCAGGAGATTCGCTTGGTTGAGAAAGTCTGGTTTTGCCCCAGATGTGCAAGCCAGGCTCTTGAACATGCCATTCGATGGCTCTTCTTTGTTCGGGAAAAAGGCGGATGACAGTTTAGAGAAACTGCAAACTTCAAAAGCAGCAGCAAAATCCCTAGGAGCTGCAATCCGTCAGACTCCTTTTCGTCCCACAGGAACCTCTGCGAGGGGCAAGTCCTTTCGCTTCTACTCCGCATTCGGAAGAGGTAGAGGACGACCGGCTCAAAGGGGACAAAGAAGAACTACCCGAGGTGGACGGGGTAGATATTCAAAAGCCACAGCAACAGCAGGTACCTCTTTACCATCGGCATCTGCATCAGCCACCCCAAAACCACTCTGAGGACTTCCCTCACAGGACACCTGTAGGAAGCAGGTTGACTCAACATCTGGCGGTATGGCAGGCTATCACGTCAGATGCTTGGGCATTGGAAACAGTTGCCCAAGGTTACTGCCTGCCTTTCCTACGCATACCTCAGAGTCATCCACCGGGGATCAGCTCTCAGAAAGCTCCAGATCCACTCCTCTTGCAGGAAATTTGGGACCTGCTAGACAAAGGTGCCATAGAACCGGTACCTGTAGTGGAGAGGAACAAGGGCTGGTAATCTCCCCTTACTTTCTCATTCCAAAGAAAGACGGAGGACTGAGACCCATCTTGGACTTGCGAGAATTGAACAAATTCCTCGGAAAAGACAAATTCAAGATGGTCACTCTTTCTCAGATCCTCCAGGCCCTTCAGTTCCAGGACTGGTTGGTATCTCTGGACCTTCAGGACGCTTATTTCCATGTGCCTATCCATCTCAAACACAGGAAATACCTGAGGTTCGCAATTGGCAACTCTCACTATCAATTTCGAGTGCTGCCATTTGGGCTGACCTCCGCCCCGAGGGTCTTCACCAAGTTAATGTCGGTTGTGGCTGCAAGTCTAAGGAGGGAAGGGATTCACGTCTACCCCTACCTGGACGATTGGTTGATCAGGGCTGTTTCTCCGGAACAAGCTCAGATCCAGCTAAATCACGTGTGCCACTTCCTTCACAGACTGGGCTTCTCCCTCAATTTAAAGAAGTCACAAATGATACCATCGCAGAGACTCCAGTTCATAGGAGCGATCCTGGACACTTCCCTGGGAAAAGCCTCGCCACCAGAGGTGAGGGCTCAAGATATTCTACAGATGGTTACCAAGTTCCAACATGCCCAACGTCTCCCAGCCTTCGACTTTTTGAGGTTGCTAGGCCTAATGGCATCCTGCATTTTCCTAGTGCCAGAGGCTCGCCTGAGAATGAGATCCCTCCAGTGGGCACTGAGGACTCGGTGGTCAAAATTCTCAGGGAGAATGACAGATCTTCTTCAGGTTCCCGGCAGGGTAGCTCGAGACCTTCAGTGGTGGGCCTGTCAGGAGAACATTCTGAAAGGAGAACAGTTTTGGCAACCCTGGCCGGAGATAACAGTAGTCACGGATGCCTCACTCACGGGGTGGGGAGCCCACGCCAACGACTTGACCATCAGCGGTCGTTGGTCTCCATCGGAGTCCAGACTACATATCAACCTGTTAGAGCTGAGAGCCATCAGACTTGCGCTGAAGGCGTTCCTGCCAGCTGTACAAGGGAAGAACGTCCTGATAATGACGGACAACACGGTGGCCATGCATTACCTCAACAAAAGAGGAGGCGTAGGATCACTACCCCTGTGCAGAGAGGCGATGCAGCTCTGGTTTTGGGCAATCCAAGAAGGAATCTCTCTATCGGCAGTTCACCTAGCCGGAGAGAAGAACTTGACAGCGGACGCTCTGAGCAGGCAGAACACAGTCTCCCACGAGTGGGAGCTAGCTCAGGAAGTCCTTCAAGAGATCTTCGCCCTTTCGGGAACCCCTCAGGTAGATCTGTTCGCCACCAGCCTAAACAGGAAATGCGACCTGTTCTGCTCAAGGGAATTTCCCCCGAGAGGAGCTCTGGGAGACGCGTTCATAGTGGACTGGGAGTTTCCGCTTCTGTACGCGTTCCCACCGGTCCCTGTCATTCCTCAAATGATCAGGAGGTTGAGAAGATTCCGGAGAACCATGATCCTAATTGCCCCGGATTGGGCCAGGAGAACGTGGTACCCGGACCATCTAGACTTGTCCATCTGCCCTCCAATTCGACTTCCACTCAGAGAGAACCTACTCTCACAGAAGGGAGGTCAGGTTCTCCATCCAGACATCAAAACCCTCAACCTTCACGCTTGGCTTCTGAAAGGCTGAGGTACAAGGATTGGGACCTCCCTGATGATGTTATGGAGGTGTTGCTTTCGGCAAGGAGGCCAACAACAAAGTCTTTATACCGCTGCCGTTGGAACAGATTTTGCAGCTGGTGTAGAGAACAGAATATCGACCCTTTTTTCATGTGGTACACCAATGGTTTTGTCCTTCCTACTACATTTGGCAAATTCAGGCCTTCAAGTTGGCACCATTAAGGGCTATCTCGCAGCGCTATCCATCTTTAAGCGTACTTCGGAAGAACCATCCTATTTCAAATTACCCTTGGTAATACAGTTTCTAAAGGGGTTAACCAATGTTTATCCCCCAAGACCATTCCAAATTCCCCTATGGGATTTAAACTTAGTACTTACTTTCCTGATGGGTACACCTTTCGAACCTCTCCATTCTTGTTCATTAAGATTCCTTACCCTTAAAACTGTTTTATTAATAGCACTTACATCTGCTAGAAGGGTGAGCGAATTACAAGTTCTTTCTTGTAAACCCCCTCACACAATATTTCACAAAGACAAAGTTGTCCTGCAAGTGAAGCCTACTTTCCTCCCAAAGGTGGTTTCTGAATTCCATATCACTCAGAAGATTACCCTACCATCTTTCTATCCTCCTCCTCACCCGGGGAAAGAGGAAGAGAGGTTACACAGGCTAGACCCTAGGAGGGCTTTAAGTTTTTACATCAGTAGACTAGCCAGGATAAGACAGGCAGACCAGCTGTTTGTAGGTTACGCAGGTCACAAGCTGGGGTTACCAATAACTAAACAGCCATTTCCAGATGGATCATTCTAGCCATTCTGGAATGTTATAAACTGGCAGGGAAAGAGCCTCCTCAAAACCTTAGGGCTCATTCGACCAGAGGTATTGCAGCTTCATCGGCCCTCAAAAGAGGCGTGCCGGTTAAAGACATATGTGCGGCCGCTACATGGTCGTCTGTCCATACCTTTACACGTTTTTACAATTTGGATTCCTCCTCCAGTCAAGAGACTAGGTTTGGAAGGGCTGTACTGCATTCTATTCATCAATTGAAGACAGCGTGAAGTCATTACTCCCTCCTCCGATAATAGAATACTGCTATGGGAGCCTATCTAAAATGAGGAATACGTCGGAGGACACAATCCCTTCGAAGAACAAGTTACTTCTTACCTTGTAACGTTCTTTCGACGGGATGTTCCTCCGACGTATTCCTCATCGACCCTCCCATCCATCCCCGCAGTTCTACTTCCCTTGTTGTTGCAGTTTACGCTCCTTCAGGGTGATTAGTTAGTCCAGAAAGTATTATTGTGGGCTACAAAACGGAACTGAGCAACGGACGCTGCGCGCGGCCTTTATAGGCAGGATGACGTCGACGTCGATACGGTGGCTGTCGAGGGACATCGACTCGGAGGACGTCGACGCGCAGCGCCCTTTAGAGAAAAAATTTTCCGAGGCCAGCAGAGCTGGAAGGAGATATCTAAGATGAGGAATACGTCGGAGGAACATCCCGTCGAAAGAACGTTACAAGGTAAGAAGTAACTTGTTCTTCTAGCACACTAAAAAATACAATCCGCCGTGTAAAGGAATGCAGAGGATAGTTTCAAGCAAGAAAAAGGGATGCACATGTGGGCCTGTTTGAGGTATACTCTATTAGTATGTTAATTGCTGCTAACAGCAGAGGGTAAACAAACGGACAGGGCAGATTCATGGAGCCTTTGATAGTTAATTGGGCTGGCCATGGCAGAAGGTTTTGCCCTCCTCCTTCTGAGATACTTTGATGTACTCTTGGCTGTCATAGCCCAACTAAATATGACAGAGGGGATGTCACCTGTAGGCTGTGTCCACCCAGAGTACAGGGGTCTATGTGTATTTCATGCTCTGAGCATAGGAAAATGTGTGCAGATTAGCCCCAAACATTTTCCAGAGGTTCATCTACCATCATTCAATTCCTTTTAACATTTAAAAAAAAAAGCGAGGCGAGCGTACATCCATAGTGCGGATGGTCAAATTCCTCACAACATGGAACACAGGTCAAATAAACAGTTCAATCCTCTTGTCCCACTAACCCCTTTATGTCCAAATTAAATAATACCTTGTCACATTATTAGAGCATGAGCATTCACATTTCTCGATAAGGGTTAGATTTAAAACAAATGAACAGTTTTGGTTTTCAAAGCAATTTCACATGCAGCATTTTGCAGATTTTAGCTTCTATGCACACTTAAAAATGCTACCAGTTTTGAAATCACACAGACTTTTGAGAATACCTTTGATTGATAGAACCCAACCCTCCTTTCTACTTCACCCCAAAGCAATACAAAATCTTTCTTCTATCAGGGTCACTTACTCTTACATTTTTTAATTAGAAATTACACTTGGTTTCATTTGGCAAAGCACTTCTCTCCCCAGCACCAAAAACCTAGGCTTCAGTTATTTTCAGCACCCCTCTGTTTAAAGGTAAGGTCTGGGGAGTGGTGACAGCAATTGGACAAGGACACCCCTTTTCTTTAGAGAAGGATGTAGTTGACAGGAGAAATAGATGTACCCAATTACTTTAAATGGCTAAAACGTAACTTCCCGCTAGGAAAGAGGGCATAGGTTTTCGAGCTCCCCCTGCATCAATATATATGGAAGTTAATTAAATGAATATTCAGTAAAATATGCTATGGATCTACAGAGTTTGTCTTCCATCCACTAGTAAGGGAAAAATATTAAAGCAAGTAGATTCCCCCCCTCCACACAACACACACTTTGTTTTGTCTGGATTAAGCTACTTACACTGGATCTCTCGGTTTTTGACACGCAGGAAAAGACACCATTGTTTCAGGACCCTTTCTTGGACAAGCACAGAGATCTGGTCAGGGACGTCAGTCAAAGATTGCCACCAGCATGCATTCCTCTGCTCCTGCTCCCCTTGCAAACATCTCAGCTTCTTTTGTCTTCCCAGGCAAAATTTATCCTGCAGCAATTTTTAGGCCTTCCACCTAGATAAAATATAGGCAGTTATCTCAGAATTCTCCCAAATGTTTCTTAGGAAAGTCTACTTGAAGATGTTTAAGCAGCTTTCTCTGTGGCTGTACAGCTACCTTTTAACCCCCCCCCCAAAGTCCCACCCCTGAAATATGAAGGTCAGGAGGTGTCAACTTATTAGCACTAAATTTTCATTGGACCTTTACGGTCCTCTCCTCCTGTAAGGTTCCGTCCCCCTCTACCGATAGGTTCTGGGAGTTCTGAAGTTGAATTGATGGGACAGAGGTACTCGGCCAAAAGTATTTACATTTTTATTACATGTGTCATTTTGCACTGAAAAAGTCCTAAGTGACAAAAACCTGGGTTTTACAAATAAACATTTCTTATATATTTTCATGTTCCCCTAATCGAGGGGAACCGATGACAATTATTCCTGTTTCGGCAGGATATTGCCTGTGCAAACTGTGTTTTTTTGCCATTTACACCTTCATCACATTTTTGGGGAAGCTAGAAACACATTTTCCATTATAACTTAATTTCTGAAGTATCACAGTTCAAAGGTTAATGGGCAAAATGTAATTCCTAATACAAACATTACCACATATTTACATATATGGTTCTGAGTTTCATTTCTTGTCAGATGCGTCTATCCCAGTCAGTTGCTCCAATCTTGATTCTAGCCTGCAATAAAAGTAATTAACCAATCCTCCCAGTCAGGGTCTGTAGGAGAGATTCTTATCCCTCAGGCCACATGGATCACCTTTGCCCTCTCAACATCATGAGGCAGTACTGTAATTTGTCATTTGCCATTCAAATCTTGACTCTACCACATTTTCAAATTTAAAAGTTTGTATTTTTAGGAGTTGCACCCATCGAGGACTGGTTCTGTTGTTGATCTAGTTGCTTAGCAACCCTGCAATAAAATCCTTCTGCTATGCCTCAAAGAGATCGGACTTCCAGAAAAAGAGCTAAACAAATCTGTAATGGGGGAAGTCACTTGAGTGTTCTGCCCAGCAACTGACTCTTTCTCAGGAATCAAAACTTAGTCATACTTTTTCTAGGCCCATATTTACATGTTGCATCTGAAAGAAAATAGCCTTTTCAATTAATCTATGTGATCACTGCACCAAGAATAATGTCCACAATTAAATTACAGACCCCCATTATGGTGCGGAGAACACATAGATCCCTGTGCCCTGCATCCCCACATTCGCCTCCCAAGTTACATTTTCAGCAGCACACCCTGAAGTGTGCCGGCCTCTCTCCGCCGACCCTGCAGCGTCAGTTCTCGTCTGTCTGAACTGGCGTTGCATGGTTCTCCCATGGCAAATGCAAAGCAGCGCATCGGTATCCTGTTACCACTTCCTGAGCTCACCGACTTCGCTTGGCAGCTTCTGTGTTCTCTGCAGCTCCTGTTTCTCCATGATCGGGTGGTGTGGATACTGCTCTCCGCTTCTCACGATTGTTAGGAGGTCTTCCTCTCGTGGCCTCTATGCAGTGGACCGGCCCAAGCAGTCTTCTTCCTCTGGCCTTCTCCCTGAGCCGGCTGGCTCCACAGGCTTCTCTGCAAGACAGTAGTCTCTCTGTCGATACCGAGAGGACGAGGCTTTCCCAGGCAGCATCTCTCCCCTGCCAGCTGGTTAGGGGTTTTAAATGTCCCGACACCTATCATGCACTCAGAACCACTGTAACACATTTTGTGCTTCTCGTCTTTACTGATCCTTATTGCTCAATTCCGCTTTCATGTCACAGTACTTTCACATGCATGGAAATGGTCATCAGTTTTTGATAACTTCTATTTAGAACATTGGAAGGTGGTATCAGTAGGTCCCATAGATGTTGAATGGAGCTGTTAACCCTTCCACTTCCCATGCCTTAAACGCCATTAAAATGAGCACAGGAAAATGTGTGCAGATTAGCCAGACACATTTTCCAGAGGTTGATCTACCATCATTCAATTTCATATAAAATTTCAATAAGGCCCAGGTGAGCGCACACCCACCGTGCGGATGGTCGAATTCCTCACAGGGGGGGTGTTCTGTTCTGTGTTCTGCTGTGACCATAGTGGTGCTGGCGTTCAGGTGTTGTGTAGTGGCGGTAGGGGTAGCGTTATAGAGGTATGGCTGGAGGCACGGTAGGGACGAGAAGGCATGCAAGTAGCATGATGCACAAACCAAGGCCATAGCATTACAAAACAATACTGATGCAGGTGGGTTGGGCTTACCTTTCTGTCCAGGAGGTGTTCCTTCAGAGAACACGATCAAAGGAGGGGATCCGCTCTGTACCGGGGCTGAGCAGGGTGAAGGCTAGCGAGCTGTGGGTTGTTGGAGCGGGCTCCGATGAGCAGTACAGGTAAGTTCGTGAAGAGGAGGGGTGGAGTGAAGCCTGAGCCGTCCGGGTGCAGACAGTCTCTTGCCTTCACGTGAGGCCAATGTCTGCTTTGCCTGCCGGGTCCGCACCTGAATGGGGACATCTTTCCAGGCTTCCCAATCAAAGCTGCATTCAGGCAGCCAATCTGGGGTGCTAGGAGATGGCCCTCCGGGTCTCTTCATGAGGCACTGGTGGTCAACGTTGGCCCCAGTGGAAAGGGGGCTGGTGCAGCTCTGGATGTTGTAGGTGGCTCTAAAGCGCAGACAGGTTCTGGCCTTTGCTGTAGGCCTTTGCATCTTTGGCCAGGGTAGCCACAGGCAGCAGCTAGAGGCACAGAGGAGGGAGCAGCAGGCTGTAACGCTGCAGGCACATATGAATCTTTATTCAAGGTGCGGGCGCACCCTGGAAGGACTAACTAAAGGGGCACGCTGGTGCTGCTGTGCAAGAGCTTAGTTGGCTGCTTACATGGTTGCTTAGCAACAAGTACGCCATGAGGACATGCAAACTTAAAAAAATAAAATAGGTGAGCGCACAGGCACCGCCATGCAACGAACGCACAAGGAGGGGGGTAGATCAAGGAACCAAACCTGCCACAGAATCCCCCAGCCACTGAGTGGGCATTTGGAAAGTTTGGGTGGGCCTTTTAAATATTCCCAAAATATTTTGTAATATAATCCAGAAGTTTGTAACGGTTTTGGTTCTAACATTTATTTATTTTATTTATAAAGCACACTAAACCCATGGGCATCGAGGAGCTGTTACAAAACCAGTTACTCACAAGAAGTGTTCAAAGGACAGTACACTTCGGGAAGCAAATTCACAGATTATACAAACAGACACGTTTTTAGGCCCCTCTGGAAGGCCCAGTAGGATTGTTCAGCTCGGGGCGGGCGTGAGTGAGTTCCATTGTTTTGCTGCAATATAAGGGAAGCTGGAGCCTCCCCCTTTCGTGTGTTTTGGACAGAGTGCACAAAACACGTTGATCTACAGACTTGAAATAAAAACACATCTGACTCTCCAGATGGATTGATCAAAAATTCTCATCAATTTCTAGCATTGGTTTACCAGGGTAAGGATTTCTCCACACTAGTATCGTGGACTCCAACAATTTCAATGTAAGCTGCGGATCCCATGGTCTACGTAGGTTTGGGCCTTGTGTGCTTTATTTGTTTCACAAACGCTGCTATACATTTGCGGTCAGTAACTTGTAAAACCATGGTTTGGCACAGACTGGCAATGAGGATGGATTGTAGTCAGGGGCAGTCATTCCGAGCTTGGAGGTAAGGGAAAAAGGATGCTGGTAAGTGATTAACCGCATCCTTAACTGCTACGGCCTATTCTGACTAACCAGACCATTATTTACAGCACCGTAAAGTACGATGCAGGAAATAGCAATCTAGGGTCGCGCGCGCGACACACCTTGCCGAAATTAGCGGTATGGCGTAAACCGGAGCTGATCACAAGGAACACGCACACGTAAATGACGGCCTCCTCAAGCCTGTTAAGTACCTTACTGGCATGGAGTACATACAGGCATCTCAGAGAAGGTGTAAAGAACCTTGAGCAGTAGTTCCCAGAGCCACAGGTCCACACAATCAGCACAGGTGTAGCCAAAGGAGTCTGCCATAGCAGAAAAGGGCGACACCCACACACCACACCCCCTCCCACATCAAGATGACAACAATAGTGGTAGCAGGACATGAAGCAGGAGGCCCTGCTTGCAAGGGCACAACTACCACAACACCACCAGGCCCACCACAGAGGAGACACAGGAGGAGAAGGAGGGTGAGACAGGCCCAGCCTGCAGCAGCAGTGCAGCCACCGTCACCACCCCAGCAGCCCCCATTCCCACGCATCGGGTCCGGTCCCTCAAGCTAACCCTGAGCACATCCACACCCAGTACCAGCTTGACTGACACCATCACCACGATAGTTGGCCTGAGAAATGACGATATAGTGAGCATCAACGAAATGCACACCGCTATCCCCCCTCAACTGAAGGTGGTGCCTGTGCCCCACCACCATGCCACAGCCACCTACCGGCACACAGTGGGGCCCAAGCATGGCATATCACAACTGTTCATTTCACAGACACAGAACCAAGTGCTGGATCACCCCCTCAAGCACACAAGGGACTACAAATCCCTGCCATGGACTACCCAGGAGATATGCGACACAAAGGTTGCCTTCCATGCATTGGCAGGCATGCCAATTTGCATAGGTGGCCTTGACTGCACCCACGTGGAGTAGGCGGACCTGCATGGCATGGAGGTGGCGTATCGCAACCGCAAGCAATACCACTCCACCAACATGCAGACGGTAACGCAAGCAAGATCGCACATGGGTGGGCCCGCCATCCAGAACCAACTCATTACTGAATGGCCCAGCTGAACCCCACGCTACCCAGCCACATGGGGCGACATGCAGGACGACGTGCCTGGCTGCTTGGTGAGTTGTCTGACTGTGTCATGCCAGTGCATCGTTGTCATGAGGTGGGTGCCTGCATGAGCAAACCGGGATGAAATGTCGATGCTAATGCATGATGTGCACCCCATCAAACACCGTGCCACAGAGCCAGTGTAACGGCACATGAGTACAGATACCCACATTGATGTAGTAAGGCACACACCTAACACTACATGACCAACATATGACAAGGCCACAACCCACAACACATGCACCACTCATTGGCGGCCATCACACACCGTAAGAGCAGATAGGAAGACACACTGCATATGCACTATGTAGCTGCCTCCAGCATATCACCACACCGGAGAGTCATCCCTGTGAGTGGATTGAACTAAGGCCAGCAGGGATACCAGACCGCATCACCGGTTCGGCACACCCACAGGAGTGGTGGAAGTCTCCATGGTACGGATCAGTGCTGTATGATGAATATGCTACTGACTACAGCCTACTTCCTAACAAACAGATCGGAAACTGTATGGATGAAACCTTTCAAGTCCAACCCAAGAGACTCCACATGCGGAGTACCACAAGAATCATCTTTCTCCCCACTCCTATTCAACATCTACTTACACCTATTAATCACAATCATCAAAAGACACAGCCTCACCTGCTACAACTACGCCACACAGATAATCTTCAAAAATACCAGACACCCCAGAAGAAAACACTACATTAGAGAACTGCCTTTGTGATATATTCAACTGGATGAACTTGACCCACCTCAAAATTAACCCAGGCAAAATGGAGAAAATGGTCATCACAAAAACCGGAGGAGACATCGACTACATTCCCTGGCCAAGTGAACTCGGTACGACCCGAGTGCCATCGTTGATTGTAAAAAACCTGGGGGTCCTGATGGACAACAATCTCTCTCTAGAACCACAACTAAACGCCCTACTCAAGAAATGCTTCTTTCTCCTGAGAGCGGCAAAAGGAATCCCAACATTCATGTCATTCACCAACAAAACACTTACCATCATCGCCCTGGTCATGTCTAGAGTAGATAATGCCAACAGCCTATTATACCGGGGTATACAAGAACGACTCCTGAAAAAACTACAACGCATACAAAATGCAGCGGCCAGAAAACTTCTAAATCAACCCCGAAGACAACACATCACATACGCGCTAAAAATACTACACTGGCTACCAATAAAACAATAAATAAAATTCAAATCAATGTGCATCACGCACAGAGCAATAAACAACCAAGGCACAGAATTCCTAAGAGACAAATTACATCTACACCTCCCGACAAGAACACTGAGATGAAGCGACGATATCCGCCTGGAACCGAAACCCTACAAAGCAGAAAATTCAGAGGATCCTTCTCTTACCAGGCACCAAAAACCTAGAATGACCTACCAAAGAATATACGGAACACTAGAAACCACCTAGTATTCAGGAAACTGCTCAAATCCTGGCTCTTCACCGCATAACTAGAAGACCACCAACAAGAACGCACAATCCCCAAAACAACAATGAACAAAGATGAATGAACAACCAAACAGAATAGAATCCAAGGAAACGGACACCATGACACACCATAAAACACAATGAGAGGCAGACACAAGAAGAGGACGCCAAAGACTGAACACACAGACAGACCAATACGGAAGCATTGAGACAAGTCTTCCACTATGACCCGGCCCGCACCACACCCGAGGTTCCGGCACACAGATCCACAAGATAGTAGAGATGAGAAGACCACCACCCCTGCTCCGACTCCCAAGGAGAATAGGAACCAGAACATTACCACACACTGCTCATAGGAATACAACAGCACAAAGTTTAAATCACAACAGGGAGTGTGCCTCGTGAAACCTGAATTTCTGTTAGGCGTAGGTCTCTCCCACCGTGCAGGACCCCAAATCTAGCTGTGCTTCAGGAGGCTACTGAACTACTCAACTGTCTCTCAATCCAGCTGTGTATTTTGCTATACTCCATTTATCTGTTAGCGTAGGCCTTTCCCACTAAGCAGGACCCTCAACTCTTGAAGCCTTTGCCACACCATGCAGGTTTCCCGAAATCCAAGCATGTAGCCATACTGTGAAGATCAGATGCAAAGCATATAGCCCACTAATCAAAAAGCTCAAACTTTCTGCATACGTAACTTACTCAAAAATCTCACTGTAAGAGGATTCAATTCAGCACTACAGCCAAGTCAACGCCTAGTCTAGAATACTGAATGAAAACTCTTATTGATATATCTTTATGTCCAGTTCATGCGTTCTGGATGACTACCCCTATATAACACCCCTCTCTTGGATTCCTCCTGACCCCACTGAGCCAAGAAGTAGTTCTGTTTTGCAAGTTAAAAGGTTTAATTGATAATTTAAACAATAGATATATATATCACACTTTAGAATAAATTAATAATTGAATAGCACACTTAATCTGATATGATAAAGATTAGCAACGGAGAATCTGGCACTAGCACACTTCTTTATAATCAATGATGAGTGGTTATAGGATGGATAAGATAGCAACAATACTTTATGGTTTCAAATGGATGCAAGGTGGAATGAAAATGCAGTACAGAAAATACTCAATATGATTTCAACAAAACAATGTAATCACTTTTCTCTGGCAATTCCCTCCCCCCTTTTATGCAATGCAAGGAAATGGAAGGAAAGCACGCAGTTCTCAGAAATGCAATCAAATGTAATTCAGTTCACCCCAGCAAGCTTAGACTACAGAAGTTGGAAACACAGGCCCAAAATGCTTTTATATGTGCTGGCAATGAAGTGAAAAATATGCTAAAATGCTTTTAATTCCCTCTAGAGGTTCAGGGTGAGTGAAATATACTTAGGATGAGTTCAGGCTCACTTTAGCAAGGATCTAGGGTGTAACTAGCAGGTTAAACGAATGTTTGGCAACTGAAAGCAAGAAAACTGCTGTTTTCACACGTGGAGGAATTTTCAAATCGCAGTAAAATGTCAAATCGCGGCAGATTTTTCCGGGTGCGCCGGGCGTGATTACAGAGGAACTACAAGGACTATCAATATCGTTCTGGGGTCCTAGGACAGCCTATGATCTCAGCTTACAGATGAAAGTTACTGCAAGTCTCTAGCACAAAAGGTCACGGAGATATGAGCGATTAAATAAAGGTCGTTTTTCAGATTTGAAATTTTAAAGTTCAAAAAGACAAGTGCAGCTTGCAACTAGAAAATGACAGGTGACAGCTTTACAAATGACAGGTGACAGTTAGGAGGCAGTTCTACTTAAAATAATATAATTAAATCTATTTTAATCTAACTAAGAGATTGGTTCTGCACAGTTCTGCTATGTACTCACAATATATTTAGAAATAGAATGGGCCTCGCCACGGATCTGGTCAGGTTTAGACTGGACTCTGGTCTCTGCACTTCACAGTGATCTGGGTCAGCTCTCTCTGGTTCTGCTAACAGCGGTCTGGTCTGGGTCTGCTCTGCTGGTGGATAGATGGAAGTCTCTATGTTAGCTCTCTGAAGGTTGATGGAGGTAAAGTATGGATTTTCCCAGCAGAGCTTCCAGCTGCAAATGGATTTGAAGGTCCCTATCTGTCCTGTCTGTCTGCTTTTATGTGTTTTGAAAATGGGTGTGTGTGCAGCATCACTAGGCTCTACCCCTCTCCACTTGCCATTGGCCCAATTCTCCCCTCTCCCATGATTGGGGAAGGAACTGTGAGTCAGAGCGATGTCATTTTACAGCCTGCAGAAAGTCCACTCCTCCTGTCAACTTGCACACAAATCTAGATTTGAACCAAATACATATTTGCAGAGGTACATATTTGTTTAAAATTACACGCACCCCTCACATATCACAGGAGGTATACCCTTGTCCAAATCTGCTCTTCCTGGGAGCTTGCATTCAGAAATGGCAACATTTGCACTTTTTAACTGATTTTGCAATTTCGGACATTAACCCAAATTTACACACATGTGCGCCAGGAGTATGGACATTAGTTGATGAAGTGTCAGATTTTTCACATGCACACATTTTGAGTAATATCCTCTTTTCCGCTAAAACCCCCCTGAACGTACCACCGGGTCCTAACACGTCTTACAATGTGGGCAGAAAAATCACAAGAATTATGGTATCATTTAAATAATTTTCACAAGTCTGTACTATGAGTTATTGTTAGGGAGAATTCTCTGTTTAGGCTGAATTTCCCTACCTAGTGAGTCCCCCAGCAGCTTTGCTGGATTTCTAGGGTTTCTTTTTTTTTTTCTCCTGCCAAGAGTGAGACTCTTTTACCCTCACTCTTGGACATGTTGAAGTGTGTTTTCTTGGTTAAACCTTGTGTTGAATGGGCTATGGGGTCTTTTACTCCATAGGGCCTCATGTATTTTTGTGATGTGGGTTACACAGCACCCTCTGTGCCGTGACCCAGGGGTGTCCTAGGGACTCCCCAACATAGACTCCATACCCTGGGACTGACTACTGTCTCCCAGGGCATGTAAAGTCACCAAAGACTTTGCTAGTCTTGAATCCTGAACAGAACCAGTACAAACCATCATATTGTGGACGTACTGGCTGGGGCAATTCGATTGCCCCAGGGTCTGTTAGTCGAGGGGGCACGTCTCCGTCCCCCCTGATCGAGTTTTGGCTGGTGGCAGTGGAAACTACTTTTTATATTCGACCGCGAATATTTCCCTATGGGATTTCCCATTGTTTTAGGCTAACACATTTAATTATTTATTTACGGTAGCCTTAAACATACCGCCGGTTTATATATTTATTCTTATAACTCCGGTTGGGACTTTTTGCCAAAACTTGATTCAAAAATGGCATTGGCGTTCGCCTCTGTAACTCTGACCCAAAGTGGAGCCCTTTGTTCCACTTTTGGCGGGCTTCTCCACAGAAGCCCTCCAAAGTGGTGCCACTCTGTCTGGGGTACTTAGGAGGGGTGGAGGGGGATTTAGGCACCCTGGACTGAGTTACCTTGGTAACTCAAGTCGCACTCCGTCCTGATTGGCCCAAGTGGTGAGCCGGCCGGCTCACCACTTAGCATGTTTGAGTGACAGCTAGGCTGGGTGAATGGGGGTTTGCTGCATAAAAGCAGGGCTTTGGGGACTGGAACTTCAGAAGTCGCCACAGGACCAAGAATCCGACGAGGGAAGAGCTGAGCCGACCTGCTTCGACGACACCACCCGGTGGAGCCCTGCTGAACCGTCTCACCACTTTTCCCGACGACCGAGGAGAACTCTTAACGGAGTGGCTCCTTCCCTTGACTGGTGGGGACAACCAGTTTTCACCTTCTCTTCGCTTCTCGAGGTATCTCGTGGCCGCCTTGCCAGTGCCAAGCACCCCGGCAACCGGAACCCCACCACTGTTACCCCAACCACGAAAGTCGGTACAACCCTTTAACCGGAGGACTTCGCGGCTGGTTTCTTCCCGGGCAGTGAAACGACCCTCTTCTTCTGCTCTTCAGCGAGAACTTCTTCTCCCCTGACCGACGTCGAGCCTTGCTGCCACTGCCTGGAACAACTGCCACCGCTGGAGGATCCTTTCCGCTTAAGGTACCGTGTTCCGCCTGGCTTCCCTTGCCACCGACTGTACGGGGTAGATTTAGCCCCCGGCTTTCGAACCTGGGAGTGCCTGGAACACCCTGGCTAAACTTTCTAAGCCACTCTAAACTCTTTCTAACTCCTTGCAAAACTTTGAATCCCTAATAACAGTGTGATCTTGGGCACATTTTTCACTCCGGCTACTCTAAGAGTGGGCCCTGCCTAGTGACTTTTGCTCACCTGTGACTTTGTGCTTCTTTGAGCCTATTGCAAGTGTTCTGGACCTTAGAGTAGTGTGTTTAACCCATTTCTGTTTCTTTTTATTCCCTTTCTTGAACCTACTAGAGTGTCATCTAACGTTAAGCGCTCACCTCTGTTTTAATTATGTGGTGTTAACCTAGAGTTGTCTAGATAGGAGTAAGGGTTGAAACTGCTTTCATTATAACTGTGTTTGAAGTGTTTTTACTATATTTTGCTAGAGTGATTTCAACTTATGTGTGTTTAATAAATAAATAACTATATACTTTTGAAACCAAGCTCTGGTCAGTGTTTGCTTGTGCTATTGTATTTGAGTACCTATTGTGTATACTTTACATACTGCCTAACTCTTCTTGAGGGAAGTCTGACTGCTCAGCCACAGCTACCAGGTAAATCTGGGTGGTGCGGACTGCTACCAAGTGGGTTTACTGCTATACCTGTAGTCTTAAATCTTTTGCAGTGTTCCCTAAGGGAACTGCACAGGTTTCTGCCTAACACTGGTGTACAGCGGTGGGATTTGTATTAAGTATACATTTTAGTGTGCTTTAGATACCTTAGTGCAACTAACCACAAAACTTAGCACTATAAAAGTAAACCTCTAACATGTCAGTTATAGAAAGCTATAGTCAAGAGTCCCTTGCAGCCAAAACTGCTGATTGTTTAAGAGTGCTCTGTAAACATAAAGACCTCCTGACTAAGGGCAAGAAAATTGAGCTGATTGAAAGATTGTTAGCTAACCAAAGTCTGGGTGAGGGTTCAGAGGAACCTACCACTCCAGCAACTGTAGATGACAGTATTGAAATTAACATGGAGCAAAATGTTGATGATTCTGAGGAAGAGTCAGAAGAGGAGGGTGAGGCTGTTGTGACTGTCCCCCCTAGGCCTCTGCCTGCTCTACCTGCTGTACCTACTGGGCCTTTACCAGGTCCCACATTTAGTCCTCAGTACTTTGAACTTGAGAAAATGAAACTAGAATTGGAGTATAAGAAACTGAATGCTCAAACTGACAAAGAACTAAGGCTAAGGGAAATGGAGCTCAAGTATGAGCTAGAAATGAAGAAATTATCTGTTGAGAATGCTTCTCTCTCCGGCTCCTCTAGAAGTTCCAGTCCTAAAAGACCCCGGATGCCTAAAGAATTGGTTGGTATGTATGAGCCTAAGATGGATGTGTTGGATTGGTTGTCTCTGTTTCTGTTTGAATATAATCATGGGCTCCAGAACATCACAGGAAATGACTTACTCACCTGGTTGTTCTCTAGGCTTCCCCCTGTTGCAACTGATGTGGTAATGGAGATGGGGGAGGAGGATAAGAAGGACTATGAATGTGTGAAACTAGCTTTGATAGCTAGGTTTGGGAAGACCCCTTCCCAGTATCTTAAGAGGTTTAGGAGCCTCAAAAAGCATGATGGTACCCCTTGGGCTACCTGGGTGAGTGAAGGGTTGAAAAACTTAGAGGGATGGATTAAGGGTTACAAGGTGAACACTTATGAAGGTATGAAGAATTTGTTTATGTTGGAGACTATTTATGATGCCTGCTCTCCTGAGCTCAGACAACACTTGGCTGATTCCCAGGAATTAGATTCCCGTAAACTAGCTAGGGCTGCTGACTTGTGGGTTGCCAACAGGGCCACTCACAAGGATTCTGGGGTAACTCAGAAAAAGCATTGGGAGAGACAGCCTAAAAAGGACTCCAAAGAGAATTCAAATACTACAAATTCCAAAGAGGGCCCCAAACAAAACTATAAGGGTAAGCCACAAGGGAAACCGAATCAGGCTAGTGTACCTTCTGGTCCCAGACCAGAAGGAGGTCAGAACAAGCCTCCATTCCAGCGAGCCTTTGGCTCATGCTTTGTTTGTAAGGCTACTGACCATGTGAAAGGAGATCCCAGGTGTAAGGGTAAACCTTCAGGGGTCCAACTTGCCTCCTTAGCCTTCGCTCCAGAAGAGGAAGTACATATGGCAAGTGGAAACTTTCTATTACTGGCTGATGAACCCACTGGAGTCTCAGCTAGTGTTTCTTTAGTCTCTCTGGGGTTGTGGGAACAACAGAATTTAGATGTATATAACTCTATCCCAGATAATACTAAAGAGTATTATAAGGACAGTGTCCAAGTGAATGGCCAGGAGACTCCTGCCATTAGGGACACTGGGGCCAGCATAACTGTGGTGGATGAATCATTTTTCAAGGCAGAGGATGTTGCTAAGGCACCCAAATGCCTCACCAGGTTAGCTGGAGGGCCTGTGCAGATGTGTCCCCAGTTACCAGTTCTCATCCAATGTAATGATATGGCTGTAAAAATACCTGTCAGTGTACAATGTGAAGTGCCAGGTAGGGTTCTGTTGGGTAATGACCTCAAAGCTCTTGGAGTTGTATCTCATACCCCCAGACCCCCTAGCAAAAGGTTACAGGAGCTCACAAAACCTGCAAGAGAGAAAACCCTGAGAGGGTTATCTCAGGAGATGATGACAGAAATCACTCCTCTCCCACTGGAACAACTTACTGCAGTAACAACCAGATCAGGAGCAAAGGGGCAACCCAAGACTCCTAGGAAAAAGCCAGCAGCAAGCACTCCAGTGCTTCCAACAAGGACTTCCCCTAGGTTGTCCAAAGTTACACCTGTAACTCCACCTCCAGCTGAGGCTGAGGGGGAGGTACAACCCTGTGTGGTTGAGCTAGACTCTGAGGAAGAGCTAGGGGGAGGCCCAAACCTTATTGGAGATTTGGACCCTGAGGACCATCCTGAGCTGCAGTCTTTACTGGCAGAAGGTGGGCCTGCAGGGCTGCTTTCCGTAAGGGGCAAAGAGAATGTCCAACTCTGGAAGGTCTCCGCCACCAGGCAGCTTCTCAAGCTGATGGGCAAGAGCCTGGGAAGTATAGGTTGCACTGGGAAGATGGCCTCTTCTACAGTGAACCCACTGAGTCTGAACCTGGAGACTACAAACGCCTTGTAGTCCCACAAGAGAACAGACAACAGTTCTTACAACTAGCCCATGAGATACCTTTGGCTGGTCACTTGAGTTTCAAGAAGACCAAGGAAAGGCTCTCACTCTACTTTTATTGGCCAAAGATGGGGGCTGAAGTAGATAGATATTGTAAGAGCTGCCATACCTGCCAGACTTCTGGTAAGGTTGGTTCCAAGAATGTGGCACCTTTAGTGCCTCTCCCAGTTGTGGGAGTCCCATTTGAGAGGGTAGGGATTGACATTGTTGGTCCCCTTGATCCTCCAACCTCCTCAGGCAACAGGTTTATACTTGTTGTAGTAGACCATGCTACTAGGTACCCTGAGGCAATTCCTATGAGGACTGTTACAGCTCCGGCTGTGGCTAAGGCCCTCCTTGGTATTTTCACCAGGGTTGGGTTTCCTAAGGAAGTAATCTCTGACAGGGGATCAAACTTTATGTCCCACTACATGAAAGCCATGTGGAAAACCTGTGGAGTTACTTACAAGTTCTCAACAGCCTACCACCCTCAGACAAACGGGTTGGTTGAAAGGTTTAACAGAACCATGAAGAGCATGATAGGTGCTTTAGAGGAACCCCTTAAGAAAAAATGGGACCTTCTACTGCCATGCCTGCTCTTTGCTTATAGAGAAGTCCCTCAGGAGGGAGTAGGTTATTCTCCCTTTGAGCTTCTCTATGGCCATCCGGTCAGAGGTCCATTGGCCCTGATTAAGGAGGGGTTGGAAGGTGCTCCTCCCCTCAAGCCAGTCAGAGTGACTGACTATGTGATAGGTCTCCGGAGGAGAATGTCACACATGATGGCAGAAGCAAGTGACAACTTGAAAGCTGGTCAAGCTCTGGTCAAACATTGGCATGACCAGAAGGCTAACATGGTTGAGTTTACTCAAGACCAGCTAGTTCTAGTTATGCTCCCAACAAGGCAGAGGGCCTTGCAAGACAAGTGGATGGGACCCTTCAAGATTGTGGGAAAGCTTGGAGAGGTCAACTATCTGGTGGATCTGGGCAGACCCAGGGAAGCTCCTAGAGTCTTCCACACCAACAGACTAAAAGCATACATCTCCAGACCTGACGTAGGAGCCTTGCTCCTAGCTTCAGCTGCAGAGGAGGAAGAGAGTGAATCTCTCCCTGATCTCCTCAGAGGGGTGCCTTTAGATGAAAAAGTCGAAGGAGTTAATCTCTCTTCAGACCTGACACCTGAGCAACAAGAGGAGTGCAAATCTATGTTAAATCAGTTTGCCTCCCTGTTCTCACTGTCACCAGGCTTGACCCCTTGGGGCCAGCATGAGATACTCACTGGTGACTGTCTGCCAGTCAAAAGCAGAGGGTACAGAATGTCAGAACATATCAGAACCCACATCAAAGGAGAGGTCAAGAAGATGCTTGATCTCGGGGTAATAGAACCCTCTACTAGTCCATGGTCTAGCCCAGTTGTGTTAGTACCAAAGGCAGGATCCAAAGACTTGAGATTCTGTGTGGACTATAGAGCTCTAAATGCAGTCACCAAGACTGATGCCCACCCTTTGCCCAGGACAGATGAGTTGGTGGATAAACTTGGTGCAGCCAAGTACCTCAGCACATTTGACCTTACGTCAGGCTATTGGCAAATAGCCCTGACAGACCATGCCAAGGAGAAGACTGCATTTTCAACCCCAGTTGGCTTGTACCAGTTTAAGGTCATGCCTTTTGGATTAAAAAATGGACCTGCCACATTCCAAAGGATGGTGAACCAAGTTCTGGCTGGGATGGAAGATTTCTGCATGGCATACTTGGATGACATTGCAGTCTTCAGCCACTCCTGGGAAGAACATGTGAACCACCTAGGACAGGTGTTGCAGGCTCTGGAACAGGCCCATTTGACAATCAAAGCCAGTAAGTGCCAGATTGGTCAAAGTAAAGTGGTCTACCTTGGGCATGAGGTAGGAGGTGGAGAAATAAGGCCTTTGCTCAGCAAGATTGAAGCTGTGCAAAGTTGGACAACACCAACTACTCAAACCCAAGTGAGAGCCTTCCTAGGCCTCACTGGGTATTACAGGAATTTCATTGAGAACTATGGGACCATAGCTTCTCCACTGAATGTAATCTCCTCTCCTAAATTCCCTAAAAAGGTAAAATGGAATGAAGAGTGCAATCAGGCCTTTGAAAAACTGAAGAGAGCTCTTTGCCAAGCTCCAGTATTGAGAGCTCCTGACTACCACCAAACTCTCATTGTACAAACTGATGCTTCCAATGTAGGTATAGGTGCAGTTCTAAGCCAACTGGATGAGAAGGGTAGGGAGCACCCCATTTGCTTCATCAGTAGAAAACTGAAGGATCCTGAGACAAGGTGGGCAACAATCGAAAGAGAATGCTTTGCTATTGTGTGGGCACTGAAGTAGTTTAGGCCATACTTGTATGGTTCTACTTTTGTTATTCAGACTGACCACCAACCCTTGAGATGGTTAATGCAAATGAAAGGGGAAAATCCTAAACTATTGAGATGGTCAATCTGCCTGCAAGGGTTTGATTTCACCATTGAGCACAGGTCAGGGTGTCACCATCAAAATGCTGATGGACTCTCTAGGATGTATATCATCGACTAGAGGTATGAGGTTCATCCAGGAGTGGATTAAATCCTCCTGTCCCTTAGTCTGGGGGGGGCGAGTGTTAGGGAGAATTCTCTGTTTAGGCTGAATTTCCCTACCTAGTGAGTCCCCCAGCAGCTTTGCTGGATTTCTAGGGTTTCTTTTTTTTTCTCCTGCCAAGAGTGAGACTCTTTTACCCTCACTCTTGGACATGTTGAAGTGTGTTTTCTTGGTTAAACCTTGTGTTGAATGGGCTATGGGGTCTTTTACTCCATAGGGCCTCATGTATTTTTGTGATGTGGGTTACACAGCACCCTCTGTGCCGTGACCCAGGGGTGTCCTAGGGACTCCCCAACATAGACTCCATACCCTGGGGCTGACTACTGTCTCCCAGGGCATGTAAAGTCACCAAAGACTTTGCTAGTCTTGAATCCTGAACAGAACCAGTACAAACCATCATATTGTGGACGTACTGGCTGGGGCAATTCGATTGCCCCAGGGTCTGTTAGTTGAGGGGGCACGTCTCCGTCCCCCCTGATCGAGTTTTGGCTGGTGGCAGTGGAAACTACTTTTTATATTCGACCGCGAATATTTCCCTATGGGATTTCCCATTGTTTTAGGCTAACACATTTAATTATTTATTTACGGTAGCCTTAAACATACCGCCGGTTTATATATTTATTCTTATAACTCCGGTTGGGACTTTTTGCCAAAACTTGATTCAAAAATGGCGTTGGCGTTCGCCTCTGTAACTCTGACCCAAAGTGGAGCCCTTTGTTCCACTTTTGGCGGGCTTCTCCACAGAAGCCCTCCAAAGTGGTGCCACTCTGTCTGGGGTACTTAGGAGGGGTGGAGGGGGATTTAGGCACCCTGGACTGAGTTACCTTGGTAACTCAAGTCGCACTCCGTCCTGATTGGCCCAAGTGGTGAGCCGGCCGGCTCACCACTTAGCATGTTTGAGTGACAGCTAGGCTGGGTGAATGGGGGTTTGCTGCATAAAAGCAGGGCTTTGGGGACTGGAACTTCAGAAGTCGCCACAGGACCAAGAATCCGACGAGGGAAGAGCTGAGCCGACCTGCTTCGACGACACCACCCGGTGGAGCCCTGCTGAACCGTCTCACCACTTTTCCCGACGACCGAGGAGAACTCTTAACGGAGTGGCTCCTTCCCTTGACTGGTGGGGACAACCAGTTTTCACCTTCTCTTCGCTTCTCGAGGTATCTCGTGGCCGCCTTGCCAGTGCCAAGCACCCCGGCAACCGGAACCCCACCACTGTTACCCCAACCACGAAAGTCGGTACAACCCTTTAACCGGAGGACTCCGCGGCTGGTTTCTTCCCGGGCAGTGCAACGACCCTCTTCTTCTGCTCTTCAGCGAGAACTTCTTCTCCCCTGACCGACGTCGAGCCTTGCTGCCACTGCCTGGAACAACTGCCACCGCTGGAGGATCCTTTCCGCTTAAGGTACCGTGTTCCGCCTGGCTTCCCTTGCCACCGACTGTACGGGGTAGATTTAGCCCCCGGCTTTCGAACCTGGGAGTGCCTGGAACACCCTGGCTAAACTTTCTAAGCCACTCTAAACTCTTTCTAACTCCTTGCAAAACTTTGAATCCCTAATAACAGTGTGATCTTGGGCACATTTTTCACTCCGGCTACTCTAAGAGTGGGCCCTGCCTAGTGACTTTTGCTCACCTGTGACTTTGTGCTTCTTTGAGCCTATTGCAAGTGTTCTGGACCTTAGAGTGGTGTGTTTAACCCATTTCTGTTTCTTTTTATTCCCTTTCTTGAACCTACTAGAGTGTCATCTAACGTTAAGCGCTCACCTCTGTTTTAATTATGTGGTGTTAACCTAGAGTTGTCTAGATAGGAGTAAGGGTTGAAACTGCTTTCATTATAACTGTGTTTGAAGTGTTTTTACTATATTTTGCTAGAGTGATTTCAACTTATGTGTGTTTAATAAATAAATAACTATATACTTTTGAAACCAAGCTCTGGTCAGTGTTTGCTTGTGCTATTGTATTTGAGTACCTATTGTGTATACTTTACATACTGCCTAACTCTTCTTGAGGGAAGTCTGACTGCTCAGCCACAGCTACCAGGTAAATCTGGGTGGTGCGGACTGCTACCAAGTGGGTTTACTGCTATACCTGTAGTCTTAAATCTTTTGCAGTGTTCCCTAAGGGAACTGCACAGGTTTCTGCCTAACAGTTATTCATCTTTTTAGAGTTATGTTCTGGCCCCAAAGGGGTGTGGTTTCCCCCCCAGCACAAGGTTGAATTTCTGGTTTTTCCAGTTCTGCCAAGCCAGCTTGCTCTCACAGGCAGTGCCCCTCCCCTGTCCTTCCAGGAGGAAGCTCCATTTACGACTCCCGCCAATAAAACATTTGCCTGAGTCAGGACAGGGCTTTGTTCAGAGCTCCTGTATTCTGTGGGGGCTCCCCTTAATTCAATTATCAGAGAGATGGCATATCCTTAGTGTGGCCAGCAAAAGGCAGATAGGCCTGGGAACACAGCTGTGACTCAAGTTTCACTCTTGATGGGGGGTAGTTGCCAGGCAAAATTGGAATCTCTTTAAGCCAGTTTTTAGCTACATGTCATTTCTGTTCCCCAGTTTTCTGCATTCAAATAAAACTAAACATTTTTACATATGCAGCTAGAATACTGATTCTAAGTTTAAAACTATGACATTTAAACAATTGCAGCCTATGTGACATTCAAAAGTAGGTCACTCATTTCTTTTAAACATTTAGATTTTTAGTGTCTTTCAGTCCAAATTTACTTAAACTGCTGAAATCCACAGCTCAGCCAGTCTTGTTATAAACCTTCAAGTCACTTCAGAATATAACTTTACATTGGATCCACCTCTCAGTAAGTCTTTCTTTGGCTTGCTTTGGGTTCATTTATTCAGTTTTCTACAAAATCTGGTGGTTTTAAAATGCCGGCTTTCTGATAGTGGTGAGTACTGGTACTGCACCCCTTTTTGGGATTTAAGAAAATGAATTCCCAACAGTTATGGGTTTGCTTTTGGCAATCAGCATTGCCATTCCCAATGGTTTCAGACTACTGTGTGGGTAGTCCAATGGTGGTTTTAGGCAGTGTCCTTCTGTGCCCATAACATCGGCAAAAATGAGTGGCAGCCTATTCTTCATGCATTTCCCTGGGCATTTTCTGGGAAGCTCTGGCCATCATGATGTTTTCCATGTCAATACTGCACAGTTTTGAGGTAGGGCTTGGATGCGTGGATAAAAACATCCCACATCCACCGCTCGCACCACAACAACACATAAACCACCCCCACAGCACACGAGGTCTGACATCGATCCGATACTTGCACCAAAGCTCATCGCACGGTGCATACCGAGATGAAGCTGCCAACAGAACACCAACCCTCTCACTATCCTACTACCTCTACACCCCATTAACATACCCCACCTTTTTTTTTCCTTTGTAGATCCGCCAGAGCGCCTGGGGACCAACTACGTTGGTGACGGTGCGCGGTACAAATACCTTTAACATTTAACATAACCGCACCTCCAAATCCTTCTTCCTCGTCCCAGTACTTCTGAGATACAAGCCTGAACTAAGATGGTGAACATGCCTTATTCTGAAAGAAAATTGCATTGTGAGAGAATAACAGCAAATATAATACATTCGTAGCTGGATTATGCAAAATCACTGGAAATGTTGCCTGCCATGGACAAGCAGACTGACACAAACATAGGTGGGATCTGGGGTGGGTGCAAGAAAGGATGGAGGAGTGCAGAAGTCCAATGGCATGTTAACCGTCCTGAAGCAGCTGCAAAGTGAACAGGAACAAAGGAATACAGGGACATGGGTGGGATTGAGGGAGGGCAAGCATGGTAGAAGGAGGAACACAGTGGTTAAAAATGTGGGTCATTTCAAGAAAGGGGATGGTGCTTGCTTAAAAGGCTCAGGTGGAGAAGGAAATGGCAGGCAGTGCCTGCAAGAGTGCACAACAATAAAATCCACAGAACTGTAAGATTAGATCACAATGTACACAAGGGAGTAAAGTGCTGCTGCCCTCAAGTTTTAAAAAATCTATATATTCTGTGAAAACAACTTTGTTAAAGGGACGTTATGGTTACAAGTAAACCGAAAAAACCCAGAAATGTGCCACTTATGGTAAGATAAGCAACCATAACACGCGCAACCACCATGCACTGCTAAGACTAACACCAAGGACATCAAAGCTGACATCTCAAATGTCATTGATGACATCACTGATGACTTTACATATGAAATTAATTCTGATGAAATTTCTACAAGGGGTTGTGTTACCAATGTTGGTAGAAACATATTGGTGATGATCAGGACTGCTCTCGTGAAGTACCTAATGTATTACAAAATTAACTAATTTAAACAAAATGTTATACTGTAGTGTTCGTGTTGATAAAACAACCTAATAATGCATACACATAGGCAATGGGTGCAGCATGCACCACAGAAATACAGCATTTTTAATCTGGTAACACTGGTCAGTAAAATAAGGAATTCAAGGCTAACATAATCTTGACTAATGTAAAACCTGGAATTAATATGAAGACAGGGTCCCTTGAATCCTCCTCTTGACCTGGTAACACTGGTCAGTAAAATAAGGAATTCAAGGCTAACATAATCTTGACTAATGTACAACTTGGAATTAATATGAAGATAGGGTCCCTTGAATGCCCCTCTTGACCCCCATAAGCATGACAGCTCGAAGAGCAAGAAATGCAAGATGCCAGTCACTGTTTGGCCAGCCCCCACGAGGGCCAGTGATATCCACATATGCAAACCGATATTCTCTCAGACAACCATTGAAACCTTATCCAGCTGAGGTCTTCTGGATACAGGTGCCTCAAATCATGGATGGAGGGGCCTCACTGTACCTGATCGACTAATATTAAATGTTAAAGGTTTTTGTACCGCGCACCGTCACCAATGGAGTTGGTCCCCAATCGCTCTGACGGATCTATAAACGGTAAGGCGGGATGGGTTAGTAAGGTGAAGAGGGAGTAGGATAGTGAGAGGAGTGGTGTTCCGTTGGCAGCTTCATCTCGGTATACACCATGCGCTGAGCTTGGTGCGAGTACTGGGTCAATGTCAGTCCTCGTGTGCTGTTGGTGCAGCTTAGATGTTGTTGCGGTGTGGTGAAGTGTGTGCGGCTTGTTGTGCGAAAGTTGGTTGTGTGAATTTTTTAGTGAGTTAAGTATACAGAAAGTTAGAGCTTTGGTTAGTGGGATGTACAACATTTGACATTTAACATGCTAACATTCACAATTCTGTCCAATTGTGGCACATGCTGACATTCACATCTAGATGCGACGCAGGCCAATGTTCACGATTCCGTCAGAGTGTGGCACATGGTAACCTTCACAAGTCTATCCAAGTGTGGCGTTTGCTGACCCTCACAATCCTGTATGGATGCAACGCAGGCTAATGTTCACAGTTCCATCTAAGTGTGGCACATGCTAACATTCACAATCATATCTAGATGGGACGCAGGCTGAGGTCATGATTCCATCTAAGTGTGGCACATGCTAACATCCACAGTTCCATCTAAGTGTGGCACTTGCTAACCTTTATAGTTCTATCTAGGTATGGCACATACTAGCATTCACAGTTCTATCTATGTGTGGCACTTGATAACATACACAATCCTATCTATATACGACACAGGCTAATGTTCATGATTCTGTCAGTGTGGCACATGCTAGCCTTCACAGGTCTAAGTGTGGCATTTACCAACCTTCACAGTTCTGCCTTGATGCGACGCAGGCTAATGTTCACAATTCTTCTAAGTGTGGCACATGCTAACATTCACAGTTCTATTTATGTGTGGCACTTGCTAACATACACAATCCTATCTGTTTTGGAACGGTAAGGTAGAGTGGAAGGGTTTTCTGGAGTAGAGTAATTGCTTTTACTCCCCACCCATGCCACACTTACATTTTTTGTTGGTATCTGTTGGCGGCTGGCTTCACTGGCTTTCCCTGCTGACACCTGCAGACATGTCTTGGAGCCGCCAATGTAGGAGCCCCCCTTTGCCTCAGGGCATTTATCCAAAGGGGCTGCCGGGCAGAGGTCTGCCCTGGGAAGGTGAGTATTGAGTTCCCATTAGCCAATCAGGACTCACAGGACGGCTGGGAGGAGGGAGATGGGCGTGAGAGGGAAATGGCGGTTGGGGACTGCATTTGCAGCGGGCCGGGTCTGCACAAAGTTATCAGGGCCAAATTCAAGCAAGGCCACGGTCGCAGGGGTTGCTGGCCCTGCACACTCACCTGCAGCTGATCATGTTGTGACAAATATCTAACTGTGCAGACGTCATTAGAGACACCACAAAATAGTAATGTTAGCCATGAAGAAAACTTGCATCCCTGCACGAAGTTACAGGAACACACACGAAAAACAGTTCTGTAGATGGAGGACAGCTACAAATACATACCGTCGAAAGTCTTTATTATTTCCTCTCAATAGCCAAATGTAGAAACTCAAGAAAGCAAGAGATGCAGGGCAAGCTTGCAGATGGTTATTGCAACTAACCATATGGATCTACAGGATCATATGAGGAACCTGGAAGAACCAAGTGTCACTAACCTATGAGAAAACTAATACAATATTTATATTTAGAAATCTTAGCATAACCATAATTGCATGAATCCGCAGCACAAGAGACAAACAAAAGCAGAATTAGGCTGCATGAAGCACCAGGCCAAGGCTTGCAGCCAAGGTCTGAGACAAGCAGCACATTCCTAAGCTCCAGAGACTGGGAGTCACCTCCAAAATAGCAGAATAAATCCTCACTAATTGCAGATCAGAAAGCTCAATTTTGCGGTCTTCACCCAGGTGGTAGAGGCGAGCTGCACAATGGCCATTCACCCGCGGTAGGAAAAAGAGCAGTTCGTAGGGAAGCAGACACAAAGTGATACATGTCTTGTTTTTACAACGTTGCAACCCAGAAGGCATTCTCTAAAGGCACAGTGGTAATACTGATGGCAACAATGGGAACACAGTCTTTCTCATCACCTTGAGAAGGTGCACAGAGTGCTGAGAACAGAGCTGGTTCCCAGGCCTGGGGAAATTAGCTCCAGCCAATCGGGGAACACAAATCCATGGATGGATGGCAAGGGCAAATGGTAATACTGCAACAATGCAATTGATAGTTTCTGGGTAAGGTTCAGGCAAACCCACCTGACATGCAAGGGCCAGTCAGATAATCTCTATATGTGTCGTCTATAGGTAATACCAGTCCAACCACCCAATCGTGCATGCTCTTAGGTTTTTGGGGAAGAGCTCTGACTTGTGATATCGGACTTCAAAAAAAGCCCCCGACACGGACTCAGGAGCTGTGATTGCTGGAGAATTCTGTTTTTCCTGTATGATCCCTGTCTGTTATGGAAAATAATGGACAGTTCTAACTCTGTACATCTGTATGCCGGGAGGGTTTGTTGGTCCATGGGTCCTCTGAACGGTGAATGCGTAGTATGAACCCGGTTCCCCTCTGGCATACCTAACACAAAGTGGTAGCAGAGGGATGGTTCACTATGCACGTTCGGTATAGAGCCGCATCTTCTGTCGCAGTGCCTGGAGGACTCTCAGACCACACGGGGAGTGCACTGCATGCAGAGGCCACCAGGAGCCATCTTGGAAATATCCTGCCCACGGGCTGGGAGGAGCCCAGCTCACCAGAAGGGCAGTGTGGCAGTGTTGGGGAGAGCCGGTGGCCGAGCAGCATCAGTGGATCACAGAGTGTAAGTATTGACTCAGTCACACAGCAATTGGGGGAGGTGGTAAAGAAATGTTGCGTGGGGGTGGTGCTGAGTATTGTTGAATATTGGCGTAGTATTATTGAGAATCATGAAGTATTGTTGAGTATTGTGAAGTTTAATGGAGAAAGGAGCAGAGGTAGATGTCATTTCTTTGTGGTTAGGGAACATTTGAAGTTGAGGTAAAATGTTCAGGCGAATATCCTAAACTATTGACTTAAGGGTATGGATGACAGAAGTTATGTAAATAATTGGATTCTCTGTGGATTGGGCGCTTTAGCTCTGGACATGGATGATGGTATCTCTGTGTATAGGGCTAAGCAAATGGAGCTAGCTTAAATTGTGGAAGGTGTTTTTCTGGTTACGTCTTGGAGAGGCGTTTTATCTACAAGGCAACGCTGTAGGTACAAATGGAGCATGTGAAATATTGGTATTCCCGGTTAGTAGTCAGGACGTTGGCCGTGGGTATATGTGGGGTGGGATTTTGAAAATATCTGTGTACTGAGACAATATCATTGTTTGATGTTAGTGAATTCTATTATTGCCTTACTTAGTAAAGAGGTGATGTCACCAGGGAGGTTTGTGACTAGGAGAGCACGAGGACAGAGTCAGCTGTTCTGTGGTGGTGTGCGTAAGGCGCATGAACAAGATTGGTGGGTGCGCCTGAGGAGGCAGAACATTGCAGAAGGGCGGTGCGAGGAGCACGCTTGAGAAGTTGGTTGGGAGACAAAGAGGCTTATGATGGTACAGAAATATTTTTTATTTGGCAATTTGACGTTGTGCATGATAATGTATATTTTGTAAAATAACTGCAGAGTGTCGAAAGCCACGACTTGAGATCAAGTAAGTATTAAAAAGCAATGTATTGTAGTAAAGGTGTGGGGGACATGCCCCTACAGCACATATGTAAGGCCCTTTCGCAATATAAGGAAAAGGTGTGTAAATATAGCGTGGAATGGATGAAAACCACAGAAGGTAAATTGACTAAACCATGGCCAAAGGGGAGAAGGGGCTTCTCCAAATATGTGCAGCAACCGTTGCACATGCATTTTCAAGAAGTTTATAAGGCGAAAACGTTGAGCAACCGTATGGTGATATTTGAGCTTTGGAAAATGTTTCAGGACGACAGGGGCGGGGGGATATGGCGAGACATCCATGGATGCTGAGCCAACAGGAGACCCCGGGCAAAAAGCCCTTGCTTCCGCTCCCCCACCTCCTTCTGGCCATGACAGCGAAGGTGCTGCAGCGGGAACACAGGGACTGTACCCTATACGGGGGTTAAAAATAGCAGAGGGGTACTCAAATATAACATTCAAACCTCCATCATGTACCAAGGATGAGGGGCAGAAAGGGGCCGGACAAGCAGGAGCTAGGAAAGGGGTGCACAGCGAGATACAGACAAGCATGAGGGAAGGGCTGAAGAATATAGCATCAAACAAGTGGGTAGGAGGACAAATACTCCTGAAATTAGATGGGAGGACAGCAGGATGAACAGGAGGGGTGAGTAAGGAAGTGCCTGGTTGCAAAAAGAGCAGGGAAGCACGAGAGTGGGCAGAAATAATGGAAGGGGTAGAGAAGAAAAAAGAGGAACAGGAAGAACGCGAGAAAGTGCAAAAGGAAAAAATAGGCAGAAGAGAGAGGGAGCAGCGAGAGATGAGGAGAAAGAGAGAGCTCAAAGACAGAGAGGAGAAGGGAGGAAGACCAGAAGGAAAGGCAAGTTTTAGTAAAGAGGGAATGGAGGAAGTGGCAAATAGAGCGGCTCGCAAGCGAGCACAAATGCAAGGAGGCAGAGCACGCAGTGAGAGATATATAAGACTAAAATTGGGGTGTTGATAGTGAAGGAAGCGATGGGCAAGCGGAGCAAGAGTGCAGCATGAAATATGACAGGGCAGCTATGCTGCCAGACAAAACCAACACAGGGTCCTCTGTGAGGTAACACTGCAAGAAATGGATCAACTTACAAGAGGAACCACAGGGAGCAAAGGTACTGAGGAGATGGAGCTTCCATGACAATTTCGGCAGTGACTTGGGAGACACGGAGTCAGAAGATGACTTAGCAGGGAGTGAGGAGGAGGGAGTAGGGCAACTTGAGGAGCAGACAGAGACACAGGGGGGTTGCGGGGCGACAAGGACGAGAGACTACATCAGTCCAGGGCTACATTGCACCACATGGATGATGCAACCCCATATGTGCAAACGCTTGGAGACCTACAGCACCAAGGCAGGGGGAAATGGCAAGGGCATTCACATCCACTAAAGACACCGGGAGACTGGATGGGGAGGCAGGCTGTCGCAGTTCCCCTTACTGGAAAAAGGAGGGGGGTGACACCAGTATATACCCTGGAAACATATAGACGAGGAAACCTTGAGGTCTAGGTTACCCTCGTTGACTGCAGGTGCGCGGAAATGGATATATGAAATGGAAAGGATGACAGCAGGACAAAAATGAGCAGTAGGAGACATAAAAGGTTTATTAGTGGCGGTCCTCATAAAGGTTGCCGATGACGTATGGCAAAGGGAAGGGTACCCAGGAGTAACCACCCAGAACACAGCACACAATGGTTTGTCATTTGTTAACTGCCGAGTGGCCATATGGCAAGCTCTACGGATGCAATACCCAGACACGTCAGATATTAGAGTAGGGGAAGACGAAGACCCCTTACAATATATATTCAGGCTATTCAAAGTTATGACGCCGCCTTAAAACGTGAGAACTGTAGGTCAAAACAGAGGCATTATTCTATCATATACTATGCCGAGGATTACCAGAGCAGGCGCAAAGGCAACTAAAGAAGTTGGTGTGGATGGAAGCAAAATCATGGTCAGAAATACAACTTACAATAGTACATTATTGCATGTTAATGCAGGAAAGCACAAGGAAAAGTGTGAAGAAAGAAAGCGGGAGGAGGCAAAGTGCTGGGTGTGTGGACAGATAGGGCATATCCCTAGAGTATGTAGGAGCAGAGGGGGAATGCCACAAAATGGAGGATGCCACAGAATGGGGGAATGTAATACCAGCCAACATATCCAGGGGAACAGAAAGAATATTATGCCCAGGACCAGACACAACAGCAAGGACAGACACCAAACGCATACCCGCAGATGCACCAGTCCATGAGACAGACATCACAAATGCAGGTGCCAGTGCAACAATATTCACAGACACCACAGATGCAAAATAACACGCAGCCATCATACACGACACAGCCAAATGACGGGACACTGGCACGCACAGACTCCATAATAATGACCCCCCTTAGAAAACTAGAGGGGTTACTGTAGTGGGGGGCAACCCATTCTTGAAGAAACTGAATGTTATTATACCCTCAATAGGACAGCTGTGCATGTAACAGATAACACAGGACAACCGTGGTGACCAGTGATCGCTGTGGCAGAAGGGTACAGACTGACCACTGTTACAGATGAAGAATTGTTCAAAGACAATCGATCAGATCACGAGGTAGTGTTTGAAATTAGCATTACATACTGGGTGAAAATACATTACAGAGAGGTACTGTCAGAATAGAAATAATATTATGCCTCCTATTGTAATAGTTATATGTGTATTGGCCTACGCCAAGTTGTCTTAACATCATGCGCGAACAAACTCCACGGCAAGGTCTTGACCTCAGAGAAATCAATGTAAGCCGCCATTTTAGGTTCTCTTGTTATGTAGAAGTCACCCTGAACATCAAAATGGAGGCCAAATGACATTTCGAATAAATTCTGGCCGTTGTGACCTCCGTACAGCTGAATGATTAATATGCCTGCAGGCTACTTGTTGGGGTCGTGAACTGAGACCTTGTCCTACTGTTGACCTATATGAAAATGTACTACTTATACCAGCGAAACTAATCAAAATGCATATATTAAAGGTTGACCTGGCAAGGAACCCTAGACCAGTATTGTATTTCACAGAATGATTAACCCGCAAGAGGGTTGGCCAAGGGCTGGACAAATTGTATAAATGGCCCGGGTATTCCAATGTGCGGTCTCTCACTGAACACATCAAGCCCTTGTTGAAGTTTGTTATGTTATACTGAGACCCGAATAGCTATCCCTTTGTCAGTTGACTTGGTAACTGTTGTAGCTTGAAATAAAGTACTTGTATATTTCTTTGTAACCTGTGTTGGTGCGTTTCCTTTTGGGCTTCCCAGCCTCATATTATTTTTCTGTTTTCACAGTTGGCGCCCGAATAGGGACCCTCAAGATTGATGCCGGATCATTGAAGGTTGACGCAGGCTATCGAACCGGGATCGGACAGTGTGATACTGCGGGCCCAACCGAACGAGATGCGATACCTCGGCAGCGCTGCACGATCCAATCCTTGGACGATAGTCGTGTGGTCTGAAACGGCATCTTGACGAGGGTGCATTTTTGAGGCGGGCAGATTTGTCAAAACCACCAAACACAAGGTAAAATTTGTTAGGTAAGTTCTTTGGTAAACCGTACGGTCCTCCTTAGGTTTGGTCAGGTGTAGTCGTGACCCAACTCTTAATTAACCCTGACTACTTGATTTTGGCGTATTGTATCTGCAGACACAATTATTGACCAGGTAACACCAATTTTTTTGTGAAATGCCTGGGAAACTGTCTAGCTGCTTTAGGGCACTGTTCCGCAGCGATCGACAATCTTTGGAATTTAGCCGCCCGGGACCACAGGAGGGGTCGCCAGCATGTACTATGTACTGTAAGCATGGCATTGGAAGTATAGTATTTAATGATATTTGGCACAGACAAACCAGACATGCCTCAGAATTTCAGTGGCCAATCAATGGTAGTTTCGAGATCCCCCGTATTGAATACCTAGAATCGGTCTTGTTAAAGAAGAAGGCCAGACCTGCAGCATTTGATGCCTTGCAGAATTGGAAAAAAGAAGCGTTGCAGCAGCTTAAAAGTAGGGATAAACATGCACGCAGTCATAAAACGAATGCCGAAAAGGCGTTGTTATATGATAAGGAAAAACATTCAGAGTCAGTCAAGAATATGGATAGGGCTTCCTCACTCGGTATCCAGAAAATCTATCCCTCTAAAGATTTTCATGTTTACGAAGAATTTATTGACAAATTGTTAAACAAACGAAGGCCTGGTGCCTCTGTGCCACCTCCGTATGATCCTCTCCCTAGTGCTCTGCCTATTCCTGCTGTTATTCCTGTTCCCCCTGTACAACCTATTGTTCCTATTCCTCCAGTTGTTGTTCCTCCACCTACTCTACCACCTCTTACCCTTGCGCCGATAGTCACACCTCCATTGAATTTGCCCGCACCTCCGCTCCCGAGTGGTTCTGTACCGACTGTAGTTGATCAAGGTACGGGGTCAAAGATTGTCACTCGAAATACTGTCTCTGCAGAAAAGAAACGTGAATTGTTTGCATGGGCTAAGCATTGTATGGAGAGAGATGATCAAGCTAATGTTTTTTCCACATTATCAAATATGGACAATTTTCCTGAGAAAAATGTTTTTATTGAAGGTTTGGGGACTCATTTATGTGTAATGTGGGGTAGATTACATAACGCAGATCTCCCACAAGGGTTGAGGGATCTGAATACTCTAGCGCTTTAAAGGGAGACTGAGGAGAAAGTACTTGGCCATGTCGAGAGGTTATTTGAGTATAGGAGGGACTTAGGAAAATTGCGGTATGCGGATGATGAAGACGACAGTATGTATGTGCAGAAACGATTCCTTCTGTGTCGTAAATTAGCATCTGAGGAAGTACGAATCTGTACAAAAGATGCGATTCGATGGATCTCGGATTCATCGATTCGCCAGATGAAGTGTATGACACGTATAGTCAGTATACAGTAGAAATGCAGAGGAAGGTGATTCAGGTAATGGTGGAGTACCTGCAGGATGAATGTGTAAGGAAGAAGGTTAGTTGTCCCACAGAGTTATTGGGTATTTGTAAGAGGGCTTTCTCGCTCGACACTTCTTCGACTGCCTTAGTGCTCGCCCTAGCTCTGTTGCTTAGTAAGCGGTTGGAGTTACCTATATCTCAGTTGCCTATGAGAGAGGTTCCTCCAACATTTGTCCCAAAGGTTGAGATTCCTGCTAACGTTGGGACAGGTGCAACCGCTGTGGACATTCCCGCACATTATGTATCACAATTTGTTCACGTCCCGTTTTCGCGACAGGAAGTGAACACTATTAGACAATCAATTCCTGATATTAGGAAAAATCCGACAGGATTCTACAAAGAGATAGAGTCCGTTTTGCAGTCCTCTGTGTTCACCCTAAGTGATATTGACTTGTTATTCCCTGTACTCCTGCCCGTAGATTAATGGAAGCAGGTTCGAACAATAGACGATGTGCCTGGGTTGGGAGATACATGGGCTAACATAACTAGGCTTGATGGGGAAAGACCAGCTGGTGAGAAACCACCTCAGGTAATACTCACTTTGCCCGATAGAATTGTTGCAAAATTGAAAACCATAATTCCTGAGAAAAGAATTATTTGGGACAAGCTTGGGTTCAAGGAAAATCTGAGGGTGCCATCGAATTCTTTAATCGATTTGAACAGGTATTCTCTGTCTTCAGTGGACAGGACTTGGGCACAGAGTCTGGGAAAAGGTTGTTTGTGGACAAATATGTGCGTGGATTGCTGCCTGACATCCAGTCACAGATTATGTCCTCCGAGAGCGCTTGGCAGGCGAAATCCCAATCTGAAGTTTTGCACATGGCTCAGTATTACGAGAACCGTGTCAATAATGAAAAAGATAGATTCGAGAAGAGGAAAAGAGATTTGAAGACTAAAGTATTGTAACAGCAAATTGTTAGAAATCCCAGAGGAGGTAATTCACAGACCAGAGGTCAGTATGTTCCGCAAGGGAACGTCCCCTTGGGTCCTGTGAATATTAATCAATGTGCCTATTGTCGCCAGGAAGGTCATTGGCGTGCACAGTGCCCCGTCCTTCGACAGAGGTCAAACAACACATTTGGGAGTATGGGTAGACAACCTAGAGGTCACCTCGGAGTTTGGGGCCCTGATATAGAGGTCAGCTCTCACAAGATCCTCAGCAACCTTTTTCACGGGATAATCAGACTTCGAGTGTGGACACAAGAAACATATTTGATCACCCTTCTGCTGCCTACCTTTCTGAAGAGCTTCCTTTCGACGACATTTTGTTTTGTTAGGATTGCCCGAAGCAGGGTTTGGAACCTTCACTTATTCCCGTTAGTCAAAAAGGTCCCTACGTTGAACTGTTAGTGGGGAATAGGAAACATCAGTTCTTGATAGACACTGGAGCAGAGAAGTGCTCCATTGATCATTCTCGGGTTCCAAACATTCCACTGTCAGGGCAAACTAATGTTTCTGTAGGGTTTTCTGGCATACCAGTTGTTTGTCCAGTTTCTTCGCCGGTGCCTGTTTCTTTGGGTCCCTTTACGGACCACTGTCCATTCCTCTTGACTTCAAACTGTGGAGAGAATTTGCTGGGGTTAACTCTGTTGAAGAAATTAAATGCAGTGATTCATTGTTCCTCTGACGGAGTGTGACTGACGATTTCACCACAGCAACTTCCCAGTTCTCAGTTTCTGACTCGACCATTGCCTCCTGAATTTAGCGTTGTCACGGAATGTTTGTGGGCGGTTGACGACAATGATGTTGGGGTATTACAGGTTGAACCCGTTAAAATAGTTTTGAAGCATGGAGTTAAACTACCACGCATTCCGCAATATAAAATCTCAGTTGAGGGCGAGCGTGCTTTGAAGTGCATTGTTTCCGATTTTGTGCATCGAGGGGTGATTGAAGAGATTGCAGGTAGTTTATGTAACAGTCCGATTTTACCCGTGTACAAGAAAGGCGACAATGCAATCCCATTCCGTTTCATAATTGATATACGCGCTATTAATAAAGTTGTCGCCCCACAATTTCCAATTGTGCCTGATGTGACAACGATATTAACGATGATCCCTGCTACAGCTACTCCCTTTAGTGTTGTGGATCTGAAGAATGCTTTCTTCAGTATTCCTATACACAAGGATAGAAGATATTTGTTCGCGTTCACCTTGGGGGGACGTTCGTTCACATTTACTCGTGCACCTCAAGGTTATACTGAAAGTCCAAGCATTTATAGTAGGGCTTTGAAAGAGCAGCTTGACACCCTTGAACTGCCATCTACTTGTACACTGCTTCAGCATGTCGATGACTTGCTTTTAGCTGCAGATTCTGAAAGTGCTTGTAAAGAAGGCACTGTATTGTTGCTTATTCATTTGGCTGAACATGTTCATAAAGCTTTGCTTAAGAAATTTCAATATTGTTGTCAGGAGGTCACCTATTTAGGCTATCTCCTGTCAAAGGAGGGGAGAAGAGACACCTGAAAGAATAAAACACATTTCTGGCATGTCTGTCCCAAATACACAGAAGGAAGTCAGAGCCTTAATAGGTATGGCTTCTTACTGTAGGCTGTGGATCCCGAACTTCTCACTAGTGACAAAAACGATGTTGGCCTTGACGAAGAAGGGCATTTCTTCGCTGCTGCCATGGAAGTCGGAACATCAACGATCATTTGAGCTTCTCAAAACCGCGTTATGCTCTGCACCGGTTCTGGGTACTCCAAATTACAATAAGGCCTTTGTGTTGTTTGTGCATGAATGTGATGGATGTGCTTTGGCTGTATTAACACAGGAACACGGAGGGAAGAATAGACCGTGCGGCTATTACTCTTCCGCCCTTGATCCTGTTGCATGCGCTTTGCCAAGATGTTTGAGAGCCGTCGCTGCTGCTGCCGCGACTGTAAAACAGAGTGAGGGAATGGTCCTAGGCCATGATTTAACCCTAATGGTACCTCACTCTGTAGATGTCCAATTGAATAAAACCCAAACACAGCACCTCACCTCTGCACGGCTGACCAGGTATGAATTGACTTTGTTTGCCCCTCACATTCAAATTAAGAGGTGTTGTGTCCTTAATCCGGCTGAACTCCTACCTTTCCCGCAAAATACTGATTGCGGTGATGAAGAATCACATGACTGCCTGTATACTACTGAACAGGAAACGAAGGGCAGGATAGACCTTATAGATACTCCTTTGGATAATGCGGAAGGGGAGCTGTTTTGTGATGGCTCCTGCTTCAAACTTCCGGATGGTACATTTACAGCTGCTTATGCAGTCACTATATTGAGTACGGTTGTTGAAACTAAGAGAATTCCGCATAACTCCGCGCAGGCCGCAGAGATTATAGCGTTGACCCGAGCTTGTGAACTCTCCGAAGGGCGTACAGTAAATATATATACTGATAGCCAGTATGCCTTTGGGGTGGCTCACAACTTTGGGAGGCTCTGGTCGGAAAGAGGGTTCCTCACCTCACATGAGACCAAGATTCAGCATGGCCCCCTGATAGTGCAATTGCTCTCGGCACTCGCACTCCCTAGTCAGTTAGCGATCATAAAGTGCGCAGCGCATCGCAAGGTCATAGATGATGTGGGGAAAGGGAACGCTTTTGCTGACCAGATAGCCAGGCAAACGGCCACAGACTTTAGTACAGACATGTATGCTCTAAGAGAAACAAGAGATGCCTATGTAATGGATGAGGGTATTGGGTCTGTACGAGATATCCAAGCTGATGCCACAATAGAAGAGTCTAAAAAGTGGGCCGAAGGGATGGGGAAACTAGATGAAGATGGGTGTTGGGTGGACACATCACTAGGGAAATGGTTGCTCCCTAATTCATATGTGCTGGCGATGGTTACGATGGCATACGGTCCTACGCATGTGTGTGCTCAGCAGATCACGAAAATGTTAGAAAAAGTCTGGGTAAATGATAAAATTTTGAAAATCGCCCAGCAGTATGTCCAAAGTTGCATCATTTGCTTGCAGCACAATGTGGGGAAGGGGACAGCAAATCCAAGAGGTAGTTTTGGGCCTCCTCCTGTCCCCTTCGAGGTCATCCACTTTGATTTTATTGAGATGGAACAGTGTAACAATCTAAAATACGTCCTTGTGATCATTTGTGCCTTTAGTAAATGGGTTGAGGCTTTCCCCGTTAAGGATGCTACTGCCATGACCACTGCGAAGACTATAGTAAAGGAGTTCTTCCCACGATTTGGGTTGCCAAGAGTCATTTGGTCGGACAACGGTCCACATTTTGTTGCAGCAGTAATCTTGCAGATATGCACAGCATTACACATCGAAAAACGATTTCATTCGGCTAGACATCCTCAAAGTGCTGGGTTGGTAGAGAGACATAACGGTATCCTAAAGAATAAGCTCGCTAAAACATGTGCCGGCACCAAACTGAAATGGCCTGACGTCTTACCTATTGTGTTAGCCATGCGTACCACACCTCAAACTAAGACTGGTCTCTCTCCATTCGAGGTGGTGATGGGGAGGCCTGCTAATATTTGGGATCTTCCAAAGCCTAAAGCGCTGAGAGATGTTGAAAATGTATTGCTTGCAGACTACTGTAACCAGTTGACTAAAAATCTGTATTTCATTTATCATCAGGTTCGATCAGCTTTACCTGTACGGTTTATGGGCCCAGGACACAATATTCAGCCTGGAAGTTGGGTCCTGGTGAAGGCCTACGAAAGGTCCTCCTGCCTCGAGCCTCGCTGGCGGGGACCCTACCAGGTGCTGTTGGTCACCCAGACAGCAGTGCGGGTGGCTGGAAAGAAGCATTGGATCCAAGCGACGCATGTCAAGAAACTTCCTCACCCGACGCCACACGTTACAGAAGAAGCAGAACCCCTTGCTGATGCTACAATCTCTGATCCTGGAGTAGCAAATAGCACTGTGAGTGTGTCGGAGAATCCCTCTGAGCCCGTGGAGCTTGGGGAACCATCCATTTTGTCTCCACACTCTTCAGAAAAGTCACTTCCGGAAAACGTTGTTTCAAGTTCTGCGACTTCTGTCGTCTCTGATACATTGCTTCCCTACAGGAAGTGACATTACTTTATTTCCGGATCAAGCAGTACCGGGATCCACCAGGTACGACCTTCGACGAAGAAAATAGAACTGCGGCACAAGTTTTGCCTGTGCATCTGGAAAAGAAAAGAGTCATTGAGAGTTTTGTTCTTACAAAGGAAAATTTTGGAAAAAAAGGGGGATTCTGCTGGCTAGGGTTGGGGAAGGACTAAGAAGTTGCGCGACCGTAGTGTCGCCAGCAACGAACATTGGGGTCGTCGATTGAAAAACTACGATGTCTGCCACCTCCACCGCTACTGCTCGTATTGGACTTGTAAATAAAGGGGTGACCAACTCGAACAATGTGCCTGGGCCCCGAAAACGTATTGCTGTGTTGTGATGATAATAATTGGGATTTGTATAGTCACTGCCGTGGGACTCTGGTACTTTGAAGAAATGTATCCTCTAGAGCCTCTTTTACCAATTGAAATTGTACCTACTGCTCTGACTCCCTCTGTACACCTTCATACTCTGTCACCTAGGGACTCTCAGCATAGACGAAAGTATCACAATAACACTTTAATGATAATAATGAATTTGATGCATGCCATTTTTAATAAGAGCAACTGCTGGATCTGCACGCATTTACCGCAACATGGGAACAAGGGGCTAGGATGGTATATTCACCCTTTACCTTTAACGACTGCTTGCTATGCCTCTCTTAGAGCACTATTCTTTGGCTGTTGGAATGATAGCATCTCAGGGAACTTTGATGGAACTAATTTAAATGATTTTGAGAAACGTGTATTGACTCCCCTGGGATGCTCGCTTTTTGCAAATAGAAGTAAGCCTAATGTTGCTTCTATTACGCCATCTGATAAACTGTCTCTTCCTTTCCAAACTCTAATTTCCTTTAAAATGGCTCCGATAGGCAATAAGGATGCTGTGCCTCCTTCCTACTCTATTAACCGTAGCCCGGTTTCAGTTCCCTTCTGTGTACAAAGGAATGGCACCCGGTCAATGGGAAATTTTGAAGGTTGTACGAACGTTGTAAATTTGACCGGGGAGAACAGGCCTTTGTATGTAGGGGGGCCTGTCTATTTAGTTTGCGGTAATACAGCATTTCCCTGGTTGCCCAAGGATTGGCAGGGAACATGTTATTTAGGGATCCTGTTACCTGGGGTATTTATAGCTAGTACATTGGAAGTTTCTAAGGCTCGTCCACGGCGGGACGAGGATGGAGATACCCCTGGGCAAATATTGGGAGATATAGCAAAATCAGTTGTGTCATTTTGGGGACAAATAGCAAATTCTGAAAATATTAGGGGGCTAGCAAGAGTACTGGAGAGAACCATCAACCGGACCACGGATATACTCTATAATATGACACTGGAACAGAAAGCAATAAGATTGGTAGCGCTCCAAAACTGGATGGCATTAGATGTCATTCTGGCAGAGCGTGGTGGAGTATGTAAATTAGTAGGGCCCGCTTGCTGTGTTTTCGCACCAGATTCCTCCCCGACAATATTCAAGGCTTGCACGTCCTTAGTTCAGAAGTGCATGTTCCAGTGGGAGATTGGAGTATTAGTACTTGGTTCTGGGACTCCTTACGATCCTGGGGTTGGAAGGTGCTTTCTGTCATACTGGTTATTTAGGAAATTCTGCTATTCCTTTGTTGCTGTATCCAATGTCTGCCTAGTATATGTGCAATACTAGGGGGATGTTGCGCTCAGGCGGTGAGCACGATAGGACATAAAGTGTATGCCCCAGATACAGCATCTAAAGAGTTTGTGTTGCAAGAGGTTCTGGTGAACGACCTAATGGCTATAGATATTACAGATAACGATTAAGGGTGTATGGATGACAAATGCATGGAGTTATTTGCAAATACATCAGAAATAGTATTAGCACTTGGCCTAGGCCAAAAGGAGGGTTTGTCGGAATAGAAATAATATTATGCCTCCTATTGTAATAGTTATATGTGTATTGGCCTACGCCAAGTTGTCTAAAGATCATGCGCGAACAAACTCCACGGCAAGGTCTTGACCTCAGAGAAACCAATGTAAGCCGCCATCTTGAATCAAGCCGCCATTTTAGGTTCTCTTGTTATGTTGAAGTCACCCTGAACATCAAAATGGAGGCCAAATGACATTTCGAATAGATTCTGGCCGTTGTGACCTCCGTACAGCTGAATGATTAATATGCATGCAGGCTACTTGTCGGGGTCGTGAAATGAGACCTTGTCCTACTGTTGACCTATATGTAAATGTACTACTTATACCAGCGAAACTAATCAAAATGCATATATTAAAGGTTGACCTGGCAAGGAACCCTAGACCAGTATTGTATTTCACAGAATGGTTAACCCGCAAGAGGGTTGGCCAAGGGCTGGACAAATTGTATAAATGGCCCGGGTATTCGAATGTGCGGTCTCTCACTGAACACATCGAACCCTCGTTGAAGTTCGTTATGTTATACTGAGAGCCGAATAGCTATCCGTTTGTCAGTTGACTTGGTAACTGTTGTAGCTTGAAATAAAGTACTTGTATATTTCTTTGTAACCTGTGTTGGTGCTTTTCCTTTTGGGCTTCCCGTCCTCATAATATTTGTCTGTTTTCACAGTACAACAAAGAATGGTGATGATGCTAAAAGCACCGCTGTCATTTCTTGAGGAAGATTTGACAAAGGTCCCCAGCATCTTATGGACCAAAAGTCCCTATGATGGGGGGCTTCTGAAATGGATAAGAGCAGTAAAAATAAAACTGAAGCGAGGGGCCATTTTACCACAAGCTAGGCAATATCCCCTGTGGAGGGAGGCAGATGAGGGTATCTATGAGACAATTGCAGCACTAGTGAAGCAGGGCCTCCTAGTACATCAGTATCGCAGTGTAACAGGGCAGTGTAGCCTGCCGAAAAGGTGACAGGGGGGGTCATGGCATTTTATACAGGACTTGCGCCCTCTGAACCATACTGTAGAAGCAGAATTTCCTTTAGTTCCGAATCTAGCAACAATTTTGTGTAGCATTCCCATGGAAGCTACTTACTTCACGGTCATTGATTTGAAGAGTGCCTTTTTCTCTATACTACTACATCCGGACTCACAAGACTTAACTTTGTTTCTATATAGAAATAAGAAGTGGAAGCATACAAGACTTCCTCAAGGGTACTGAAAATCTCCTTCTATATTCAACAGAGTACTTCAAATGGACTTAGGAAATGTTAAAATGGGGAGTGTTGTTATACAGTAAGTAGACATATTGATTTGCAGCAAGACAAAGACACAGTGTAGAGATGACTCAGTGCACATGTTGACAGCACTAGCAGACAAAGGGTACAAGGTAGACAAGGCCAAATTACAATATTGCCAGACAGAAGCATTATACATTGGACAAATGATTTCCCAAGATGGGCGAAAAGTGAGACCGCAAAGAGCAGAAGCAAAACGCAATACAGCCAAGCCCACAACCATAAGACACGTGCAGCAGTTTTTAGTACAATGTAAATGCTGCAGGGCATGGGTATTTGACCAGTACCTACACTAGGCCCTTATTGAGTGCACTGAAGGAAGCACCTAGAGGGAAGAGTACATTACAATGGACAACAGAGATGATGAGGCATTTAACGAGCTGAAAGAAGCAATAGGAACAGACCCAGTGTTAAGGATCCCAGACTATCAAAGTGAATTTTTATTTTTCTCTGATTCAAATGGAGAGGGTATAACTGCAGTACTGACACATGACGGGTATGGGGCACAAGCCTCTAGTATACTACAGTGGGATATTGGACCCAGTAACGAGAGGACACTATGCATGTGAACAGGCATTGACTGCTGCCACATTTGCAGTAGACAAATCAGCGAGTATTACCATGGGATGCAGCACCACTCTTTATGTGGAGCATGCTCTCTTCGCAATACAGGAAAGACCCAAGAGTACATTGACAACACAGAGAGCTTCAGGGTACAAGGTATTGCTGTCAAACCCAGCTCTCAAGATAGTCAGGTGCAGACTTGTTAACCCGGCAACTTTCATTGTGGCCCCCGTAAGGGGGGGGCGACTACGTGCACGACAGCACAGCCAACATAGGAGAATTCAGTGACACTAGAAAAGTACAGAAAAATTGAGGGGGGGGACATGCTTTATATTGATGGGTCATCAACAATTGACCAGACGACTGGGGAAAGACATACTCAGCTAGCAGAAGGGAGATTGAGAGAGGACATGACGACCGAGGTGGTGATAAGTGCAGATCTACCGTCACATTTATCAGCACAAGCAGCAGAATTAGTAGCTTTAATATTAGCACTAGAAAACAGCAGAGGCAAGGAAGTAACAGTGTATTCTGACTTCAGCATACGTGACATCCACAGTGCATTTTGGGCTGTCACATTGGCTGAGGAGGGGCTTCAGATGTGCTGATGGGTCACCAGTGCAGCACGCACTCCTATCCGGCAGACTGATAGAGGCACTCCAGTAACGACTGAGCATAGCAGTGGTGAAGTGCCAAGCTCACCCGAGAAGGGGAGAACCCCATCTAAAGGGGTAATGAGGCAGCAGATGCAGAAGCAAAACGCGCCCCCTACTTTGGGGACATTTTAGAAAAGGATGCTTGGTTCCCAGCACGCAATTATGCACGAACAAGGATATTAAAGGAAGGATATAACAAATTACCAGTGACACAGATTGTGGAATTGCAGGGGGCTGCACCCAGGGATGAAAAGGAGATATGGATTAGGAGGGGATGCACAGTGTCTCAGACTGATGCCTTATGGTGGCAAAATAACACAGGAAAAGTGGTAATGGCATTTTCATTATTGTACACTGCACAAACATATTTACACCATCTGACCCACATAAGGAAGGAGGTGCTTGATGCTCATATTAGAGAGGACTGGTTCTGTCCCAATTTGGCAGAGTATGTGGCTGAATTTCTGACTGTCTAGTGTGTAAACAATTTACAGCCAGTCATACATTAAGGGTAGTGAGAGGAGCAATACATCGCACCAATGGGTCCATTCCAACACCTGCACGTCGACATGATCCCAGTATGCCATGTTAAGGATTTCAAAGGAACGGTACACTCCAGACCAGGACTCTTTCTACTGTCCGGGGATGCAGCGCACAATTAACACTTTTATTTTATTTATTACAAATTCAGTTTGAGAAGGCACCCAACCCCTCTCACACCCACCTTCACAAACACCCTGGGTCACAATGGACCATGAACCAGGCCTGTGTGTAATTATACAATATTTATTTATTTTTAAATTCCAATGAAAATCACACAAATTTAATATAGGGCAGCAATCACCAGTGTGGTGATAATTACACTGTAATTTGATAGAATACTCTTAGTTTGACTTTGTTACATATGATATATAATGCACAATTGAATACAGGCAAGATTACTTTTTTAGAAGGTATTTTCTAATAGCAGCACAGTTACTATTTCCCCCGGTAAGGCTCCCTCAAACCCTGGTTCACCGAATTGTGTGTGGGTAGAAAGGAGTAGCAAGGAGTCAGGTATTCTAGGCAACAAACAGAATGAAAATCTGACCTTCCACCCCTGAATGGGATTCAGAATCGGATTGAAAACCTTCGTAAATTGAGCAAAATAGCACTCGGAATTACTAAATACTTCATTTACATGTGCGGTTGAATGAATGAGGTAGAAATTACTATAGCAGTATCAGAAATGTAAGGACACCAGCAAACTACAAGGCAATGTACTAACAACAGGCATACAGTTAAGAAAATCGACTTGGGAAGGAAAAACACAGCGCAGCCAAATCACATGTGGAGAAATTGCATTTGCTTATTTTCACAGGTTTAAAATGACAAAACAGCTTGAGGAATGGGTTAAACATACAAAATCAGAATGCGGTTTTGATGCCAACGGACAAAGGCACATCACAGGTATAATATGGAAGTGAAGGGGTAACACTGGACGGATGACAGTATGAAAGTCTTAACGGGAAATGAAACTGTTTTTAAACGTTAATAATGTCATGGGACAACTCGGTTTGAAAAGGAAATTACAAGTTTTACTGAGACTATATTTTAGTGGCTAGAAAAGAGGAACGCCACCCGTGAAAAGGGTTAAGCTGCAGCTTTAACCCCCCCACGCTGTGTGCCTCTTTATGGGGGAATTATTCCATTTATTCAAAATAGTACTAAGGACTTACACAAGCACTGAAATTTGTTGGAGAGAATGGCACTAACACTTGGATATCACTACAGATTTTCCTAAAAACATGGTACACAGAGGCTTATAACAATTTTAAGGATTTTTGCTAGAGCAGTTATAGGATCTCTGTGGGATTGGACCTAATACAAGGTAATACAACAACGGATGCAGTTTGTGGTTACTGGGGAAAGAAAATACTCACAACAAGCACTTGAATGGGGTAGCTTGGACAGCGGATCGGGTTTCTGGACAGTAAGGCAAGATCTGGTCAATGTAAACAGCGGCAGGGCTCTCCTAGAAGGGGACAGCTGGGCCTAGTCTGGTCACTGGATGGCGAGGTGCATCAGCTGGGCTCTCCTTGAATTATTGGGATTTTTTGTGGGGTTTTTCTGGATCAGTCGTCCTCCCTGGATAGGGTCAGCTAGCTCTGGCCTGGCAGTGGAATCTGAAATCTTGCAGGCTGAATGTGGAATATCTGCATCTCTAGATGCGCTGGAGCTGGAAAAGTCAGAAGAGAGTCCAGAGCTCCCTATTCCTCCCCTTCATATAAGGAGCAGGACATCACAGGAATTTACTATGGGGCAGACTCATGCTGGACACGCCTCTTAAAATCGGATAGGTCAGCTGTGGATGTCACTGCCACCCTGGAAGCAGATTGGACTGAAGGAGATGACTCAGTTTTATGGTGGGTGTTTTTTTTTACAATGTGCTGTGTTCTACCAAAGTTACTTTTGCCAAAATCAGTTATGGAACAAAACACTCATATTTACAAATGTCATCATTAGAAAATGTATACGGGCAGACTACATATTTTACAAGACACATGCTGATCCGAATCCCAAGACAATGCAATGCTGTTTAGTCATTCTGGCAATCTTTCGCCATTTCCATGGAAAATATTTCACCTACATTTCTACAATTCTATATTTGTATACATTTTATCACTTGTCATGTTCTCATTAATTTTCAAAGTTGTATCATGTATGTTTTCCCAAGAATTCGCATTTTCCTGGCGTTTGCGTATCCAACATACTAGGAAACCCTACAATGTCTTATTTTAATGGCGCAAACAGGACATTTAAATGGTCATAATTTCGCATTAATATGCCTTTTGATTACTGAGATAAACTGAATAGTCTCTGAAATCAACTGGCCTGGCTTTGGTTTTCAAATATGGGCATTCCTTCCAACCCCCAGATACATGTCAGGCTCTGGTTAGTTTAGCCCAGTGTCGCCATGGATTCACCTTTGAAGTCCTTCAGCTTGAGTTGAGGGGAGATGTCACCAGGAATTCAAACCTATGTGCCCTGGCAGTCCATTGTCTCAGGCTGGGGCAGTGCCACTTTGTCTGATGAGGGTGCTAGATCCTTCCCCTTGGCCCATTCATGGTTTCCAGGGGGCTGGTCCATTTGGGGGAAGATGATTCTGTTCCCAGGAAAGCCACGGCCCTTTGAAGCCAGGGCCTGCCCAACCTGTTCTGCTGGCCTCAAAGTACTTTTATTTATTTTTCTTTCCTTAACCAGAAAGCAAGTCTTTTAGAAATAAATATCATGTATATGTTTAAAGCAAACCCTCATCAGATTTCTATGCAAGCACAGGGGTTTAGTTTAACATTTCACTTTGTAAAAGGCATTTTCCTGTTTGTCAAATCACCCTTTTACACGTGGGTTAATTCTTCTGGGATGTCACTTCACAAATGCAGCTTTTTCTCGCATCTAGATTCTGAAATTATTTATAGCCTTAGTCAATTTCTAATACACAGAAATCTGTCCAACAGAAGGGCTCTCTGAAACTGACATCAACCAAAGGGGAGAGAGAGCTTTTTCTGAAGAGTTTGAACTGTTAGGTTGTTGCAAAAGTAAAATGTTTGCCGTGCGGCTGGAGTGAATTTCTCTGCTATATTACAGATTTGACTTGACACATCATGCCTTTCAGGAAGGACTGCCCTCCTTTGCTGGTGTATGGCCTGAAGATAAATGGGCATGAATGTGTCTCACTGGAACCAACTGTGTCATGTTGAAAAATGGAAATGACATTGGTGCAAAGCCACTTTCAAACGCAAAACATTCCCTTTTCTTTAGTTAGAGGTTTTTAAGCTGGCAGCATAGCAGAGCTGCACTAGGCTGCTTTTGAATTCTTCTTTTTGATGCAAATGGAGAAAATAACTTGAAGCAATTCTCAGCGTGTTCCAGGTTCCATCTCGCCCCATATGTGCCTGTTAAAGACAGCGCAGCCATAATGCAGTTTTGATGCAAGGCAATGGTGCTCAACAGAGCCAGCGCAGCCATTCTGCGGTTTGGTGATGTTGGGGAGTTCTGCTGGGAGGGTAAATGTACCCTACAGCCAAAGATACAGCTTGTAGGTCTGTTTTCCCGATGGATCCAAGCCGGTCCTTTTTCCCATCGTGATGCCCTTAGAGCGGCAAGATTCCTGGGTTGAGAAATCTTCCCACGATGGGGATTGTTTGAGGTCCTGCGGTCTGACAATGGCCCTCACTTCGCCAATGAGATGTTTCAGCACATCACAACCTTATTAGGAATAAAAACACACATTTTCGTGTGCCCATCATCTATAAGCAAACTTGGTGTGTGAGCACCTCAATGGTCTGCTCAAAGATGGCATCACCAAAATGAAAGACCCTCAATAAGAGTTGGCTTCCCTGTCTTCCATTAGCATTATTTGCATTGTGCAATAAACCAGGGCCCCACCATTTAACCCCACATGAGGTGACGACAGGATGGCGCATGCGTCTTCCCCTGGCTCCTCCCAGTAGGGCACTGAAAGACGCAGAAAAGAATTCCGATATATTGGGTCAGGAAACGTATGAATACAGCGCTTCCTTGATGGCTAAGGCCTCTTATTTCTCATCAACTGCAGGCACAACAGGAGAGGCCTGAAGCAAGAGAGAACAACAACACTGAAGCAAATGAGGATCGTTTAAAGCAGCCACTGTTGTATACGGGGACACAGTTCTGCTAAGGGACTTTACAAGAAAGTGGGATGAGTCACGTTTTACTGGACCTTACACTGTCGAGCTGGTCACTGAGTGAGCGGTAAAATTGGAAGGGAAGAATACCTGGAATCACCTGGGAGACATCAAGCCCTACAAAGCAGCGACCTCTCCTAGCTCCAATATCGAAAGCGCCAATGATCTACCAGCAGAAAAACAAAACAATTGCCTCAAACAATCACAACCCAGCAGAGAACACCCTATGATTACTCATTCCAGAGAAAGGGAGATAGGGAAAGGACTTCATAAACATCCAGATTGAGGACACACTGTTTATTATTTTTCTTTCCGCTCACCGACAGCATTCATTGTGAAAGTGCGACTGTTATTATTGCATTGTTAGTATTGCATTGTCTCATGCTTCCCCTCGATCCTCATCAGGAAACCTTCCAAGGCCAATTTCTCCAATTTGTCAGGAGATCAAACCGCGCAAGAAGGCGCAGTTCTAATGGATTTTTCCATGTTTTCATAGCTTATTTGGCCCAAGTATATCCACACCTAGAGATAGGAAATCCATCTGTACTTTCAGTACTCGGCAAACCTAGAATAAGAGTTGTGCGGGAAACCTTATTTTTCCTTGCAATGACCCAACACCAAATTCGCGGTGCCTGAATGAATAAAATACTAACACAATGCTTGTTTTGGCGCATTTTAGGCAGGCAACTGATATCTTTAAACTACACATGGATCCAAAAGGTGTAAGTGATGGAGGGCATTATTAAAAGAATTATTATTGTGTCTTGTGACTTATTCTCATGTAGTATTTTTGCCCTCATCTTTTGGCGAATGTCATATGTTGTTAGTAATACCACTGAGACCTCTACTAACACAACCACAACTCCAGCAGGTGGAATGACTGTCAGGTGGACAGATAAGCACTGTAAGTACAGTAAAGAGAGGTAGACGCAGTGCTGACACAGACATGGGGGGGTGGATCTCTATCTCACTGATACTGCTCGACTATCTAATAACATGTGGTACAAGCACATGCCTAAAGTAGGTAAACAAACCACTCGGGAGAGCTGCAATGTCTGCTCACTAATCCCCTATGCCATGGGTGCCTCGAGAACGTTACATGCAACTGAAATACCAGCAGAAAGAGCACAATGCCTTACGTACCTGTCAATGTTTACAACCCGAGGAAGATTCCAAGGGAGAACAGCAACATTGAGATGGATGTCCAAGGCAACATTCCCCTATGAAGATAGTTATATAAAGACACTTGACATGATGAACAAATAATGGAAACTAGACCAGGCTATACAAAACATAACTGACAGCCCACAGGAAGGCGAGACAAAAACAATAACACTGAAAGAATTGCCATGTCCTAAGAAAGAACCCAAGGAAATAGGAGAACCGGGATGTTGGAAACGACCGCAGATGCTTGTGTATGGCCAAGTGTACACATCTGAAGGATGGAAGGGGGAGTAGTAGGCAGCAAAGTATGCACGCTCTTATAAGCTCCAATAAACACAGTGCAAGGGAAAAATTATAAATGCCTGAAAGAATGGGATGCAAGCATGAAGTTACTGACCTGGGTGGACAATGAAACTGGACCTATGCCCATAATACCAATCCAATGAAGAAACCAGCATTGTGTTTCCAGAATGATGGTGCAGTAAAGGTTGGAGAAAACAAAGAGTGCAAGTACACAGAATGCATCCAGCAATGAAGGTGTATGAGAACCTGCCACCCAACTGGGGAGGAGTATGTTTGTTGGTACACATCAATACACCAGAAATAGTAGTACCACAAAAGGACATCAAGACAGAAGACTTCCCTAAAAGGGACAGTGCAAAGAGAAAGAAGAGGTCAGTAGAGTGAAAAGGGAGAACTACGTCTCATCAGCATCAGAAGCATCACTTGACGATCTACCACCCGAAAGTTGATTGTTCAGCAGAACAGAGATGTTCTTTGTGTCAGTAGTTGCAGCAGTAAAGTCATACACAAGCGCAAAATGGCTCCAGATTACGAGATGGGAGCTGATGTAGACAATAAACTGAACTGTAAATGGCTTCAACACAATAAAAGAAGAGCTCGGAGTAGTAAGGTTGATGGCTCTCCGGAACAGATATGTTCTAGATCTCCTCACAGCAATGGAAGGGGGCGTTTGTGCAAAGATCGGGAGTTCTTGCTGTACATTTGTGCCTGCAGACAATGGAGCAAATGGCACACTGACCAAGCAGTGACAAGATTGTCGAAAATGCACGTCAAGATGGAGGTGGAAGCCAAAGGAACAGGAAAATATATTTCCATGGACGCCTACACGGATGGAAGATAGACTAAAAGTATTACTAGGAACACTAATATTAGTTCTAGTAACACTATGTGTGATTAAAGATCTGTATCACACAATGCCGCAAGATGACGGAGAAAACAATAGGGATTAAAGTAATAGTGGATAAAAATACAAATGGTGAAGAAGATAAAATAGTGGAGGAAAGAAATAAACTAAGGACACAGAAAGGAGTGTTCTTTGCCCCCGACTGAGATGATAACATTTGATCCCGTGGACAAGAGGTACTGGTCCAAATGGGTATGGTGCAACCCAGAAGGAGACTGCAGTTACATCTTGGATGAGTAACAAAGATATGGCTACCAAAAGCAACAGTTTGTTTGTTTTTTATTTATAGTGCGCACCACACCCTGAGGTATCTGGGCGCAATACAAGGATATACAGTTTCTTATTTACATATGGTATGCACAGGTATGCAGAGGCTATATACAGTAGAAAGCAAATAAGACAAACAGGCAGTTAAGCTGGCCATAGGCCATACTCAAATATACAATAGTATTTACAGTATACAGTGGTTTAACAGTTGTAGGTAGTTCAAGACAGATATATGTATTCCATGAGGAGGGCAGATGACAGATATATGTATTCCATGAGGAGGGCAGATGAGGCTAGTAGGGTTTATCATTAGTGATAATCCAGTTTTTCATATCATTCCTAAATTTATAGACGGCTTGGTCGGCTCTGAGGGTCATGGGTAAAGTATTCCAGAGTTGTGCAGCAAGGACTGGACAGCTGGTGCCTGCTTTTTAAAGTTTTTATCTCGGTACTTGTAGACATTATGTGTTAGAGGACCTCGTTAGTCGGGCATGATGGCTTTTGGATTACTTATCCATAAGGTACTGTGGGGCTGCGCTATTAAGGCATGTAAGCGTTGAGGATGCTGTTTTGAGTTGGATGCGTTCCTTAATAGAAAGACAGTTATCTCGTCTGATCGAGATGTGTTGTCTACGAGGAATGCTGAGGGCTGTACGGAGGGCATTATTTTGTAAGATCTGTAATTTCTTAATGATTTGTTTGTTGACGCCTAGGTAAAGTGCATTACAGTAATCGTTTTTTGAGAGTAGTAGGTCTCTGGCTAGAGTGATGCAACTTTTTGTGGAGAGGAACGTCTACAGGAGCGGATAAGCTTACAGGTGTAAGCTGTTGCCGAAGCTGTTGCGCTGACCTGTTTGCACATGTTAATGTTTTTACTTCACTGGCGACCTTAATAACGAGAACGTCAATGTTGAAAGATCGGTAGAGATCACCTAGTTAGGTAATATTGATGGGTGTAACTAGGAGGAGTAGTTCAGTTTTCTCATCATTCAGGCAGAGACCATGTGTGGCCATCCATGCCTGAATGATGAGGTAGATTTTGTTGACAAGGGCTAGGTCTTTGTCATAGTCGCCCGTCAGAGGTATGAGTATCGGGGTATCATCTGCATAATTAGTGTAGGTGACACCCAGATAGTCCAAATCGTCAAAGAGTGGTTTTGTGAATGCATTATACATGGTAGGTGATACACACAAGCCCTGTGGGACTCTGCATGATTCAGGGATTGGGTCCGCTGCTGCTGATGTGGAAAAAAAACTCTCATGGACCTATTGTTAAAAAATGAGTTGATCCAGGCTGTAGCTTCTGGTGCGAAGTGGGCTGTTGTGGCAAGATGTTTGCGCAGAGGTTTATGGTCAACCAGATCAAAGGCGGCCGACAGGTCCAACAGAAGCAGGAGGGCCGAAGTACATTTGTCTTTTAGACTGTCAATTTGGAATTTTAGGTCCATCAAGGCTGTTTCAGTGCCATGTTGGGGCCTGAAGCCTGATTGACGGAGACCGAGTAATTTGTTATTCTCAAGATAGTTCTGTATTTGATTGTAGGCTGTTTTATCTATAATCTTTAACAAGAATGGGACAGTGGTAATTGGTCTAAGGTTAGTGGTATGCTAGGGTCCAAGGAAGGCTTTTTCAGGAGAGGGATTAGCCATTAATTTTTAGTAGGTACGGTGCAGGTATGGAAGGAGGCATTGATTAGAGAGGTGATAAAGGGGCAAGTGTACTTGCTGCGTCCTTTATGACAGAGGCTGGGCAGGCGTCCCCTTGGCAATTAGATGGTTTGAGGGAGGTTATCATATTTATTACTTCTTGGGTGGAGACTGGGGTGAACTTAAATAGTTGGGGCAGGTTAGAGAGGTTTGGGTTTGGTTTCTGGATATTGTCTTGCGGTGGAAGGTATAGTTTTTTGTCTACAATTTTCTTTTGGAGCATTGTGATTTTATTTGCTAGGGCATCTTAAATTTTTGTACACCAAATTTGGTGCTTAATACAGTCATCCGAGGGGGAGGGGGTGCCTCAAGTTCTCTGAGAATGGTGAACAATTCTCGAGTACTAGAGGAGGCTTTGTCGATCCGCTCATTAAAGGAATTGTGTTTAGCTGAGAGTATTTCTTTGTATTTGGCTCTGACTTTTTGTAGAATACTTTTACTTGTAGTGGATGTATCATTTTTCCAGGTAGTTTCACATTTCCTTTTTTCTTTTCTTAAGTCTTTACGTTAAGGGGTGAACCAAGTGTTCAGGTGAGCAGATGTTTGCTTTTGCGTAATTTTAGGGGTGCAATAGATTCTAGGGCGATGGTAATAGTTTTGTTACATAGCTCCACTAGCTCGGATGGGTCCGCCAAGGGTGATGGTTTAAGAAGGGGTCCAAGAAAAGGCTTGAGGTTATCAACTATAATATTTTTCTTATTTCTAGTTGGTATGGAAGGAGCAATGACCTTGGTCTTGGGGGCAGGGGGGGATAAAATCTTGTAGGTCAAAAGTAAGTAAGAAATGGTCTGTCCATGATATAGGTTCAATGGAGGTTAAGTTAGTTGTGCAATATAGGTCTGCTACCTAGTCAAGGATTCTTCTTTTGTCGTGAGTGGGTAAAAGGACTTTCTGGGTGAGGCCAGTTCTACCAGGGAGTTGGCCAAGAGCAATGCGGAATGGTCGGAGGCGTCATTGTAACCAAGGTTGAAGTCGCCTAGTAGGGGGATCGGAATTGGTTGCAATCAGAGTGTTAATTTTTTCTTCGAAAGTGGCTATAGGTCCCGGGGGTCTATAGATAAGGTCCTCAAGGCAGAGAGGGGGAGTTTCACAGTAAGTAGCTCACAAGAGGTTGTGGGGTCATGTGGGATGATTCTAAGTCCTAATGAAGCTTTGGCAATGAAGGCCTCACCACCGCCTCTAGCAGATTCTCTGTCAGATCTGTAAGGAGAGATGGGCATGCCGCCGCATGTAACCAAGTGTCAGTGATTACCAGGAAATCTCGTTTTTTCTCAAGAATCAAGTCGACAATGTCCACTGAGTGGGCTACTAGGGATCTGGCATTAATTGAGGCCCCAGTAAGAGCTATGGGTGAAGGTACGTTGGGTGTGGTTGGTCTCGGTTTGTTTGTCAAGGAGGTTTTGGATCATTATGCATAGTGATTTATTGGGGCAGTGGCTGGGTTTGTTAGGAAGCAGGGTCTTAGGCAGTAGGTTTTACCCAATCTAGCACCTAGTCTGGTGTTCCTTGCTAAAGTCGGGCATGGATGATTCAGGATGGAAGGCAAGATGGTGGGTGTCGGACTAGTAACCTTATTGGTAGGGCTAGAATATAGAGTACAGTCCTTCGGCAATGTGTGGGCATTCGAGGCAGGAGAGTGCATTGGGATGTTGGAGATGGTATGTGCGGACTTGCAAGAGGGTAGGGATGTGGTGGGCTTGATCCAGTGAGAGGAAGACAGCGGGGGGATGTAGGCTGTGGGTTTAACATAGTCCTTGATGTTGATTTTATTTAGCGTAGCAGTGTAATTGAGAGACATGTCAGTATGTGAATTATCACAATTACCATGGAACTTGTCTAAGGTGGTGACAATCTTCATGATGAATGCTAGAGCATAGAGGCTTGGCCAGAGAGTGACTATGCGGTAGGTACTATATGTAAACATCATTGCACACTCACAGTATCATAGTTACAGTCATAGGTTAAGCTGAAGTCGTAGGCAATCACAGTACAATATAAGGATGCATATAAGGATTGACTATACGGTATGTACTGAATGTAGGCATCATTGCACAATCACAATGTAATAGACAGTTACAGTCATAGGTTATACTTAAAATTGTGGTCAATCGCAGTGCAATGTACTGCTGCAGTCATAAGTAAAGCTCAGGTGGCGACTAGTTGAGAGGAGGAACCATGGCTGATAGGTGTCGATCAGAAAGGAAGAAATGTTACTTTCCGAAGTGAGAAGTCACATAGTTGATTTCAATAGACCGCTAAGTGATTAGGTTTGGTAGAATAGTCAACAAGTCGACCAGAGGGGTGACTGAAGAGAGGGTCCCTGGAAGGCCCCTCTTGACCCCCATAACCATGACAGCCTGAAGAGCCATAAATGCAAGATGCCAGTCACTGTTTGGCCAGCCCGCAGGAGGGCCAGTGACATCCACATAGGCAAACAGATATTCTCTTAGACAACCCTTCAAACCTTATCCAGCCGACGTCTTCCTGGATACAGGTGCCTCATTAATCATGGATGGAGGTGCCTCACTGGACCTGATCGACTAATGGCAAATATTTAACTGCTGACGTCATTAGAGACACCACGACATAGTAACGTTAGCGATGAAGCGAACTTGCATCCCTGCACGAAGTTACACAAACACACACATGCACACACAAAAAACATGCTTCTACAATTGTATACTAGAGAAAAAGAAAAAAAGGACAAATAATTTTCTGTCATAAATACTTTTCTCTAGCATAAAATAATAATCCAATGGCCTTCATGACAACCTGTGTTCTCCACAGCCCCCCTTTCCAGGCCAGGCATAATTAAAAAAAAAAAACAGATGGCACATGCACACCATCGCACAGGACAGCCCTTCTACCCTTTTTACTTTCATGTTTGTAACACTCCCTCATTGCCTGCTTTTGAACAGTCATACATGCATCAAGCAATCACTTAAAAAAAACTCTGCATGCAACCCTATCAACATATTAAACTTTCACACGCCAACTACCACTTAACAATGTTATAGAAATCTTTTACATCTGCATTTCCATTAGTTATACAAAAGAGTTGTACACAGTACTGCTATTAATGCACATATGCATTGTGCAGTGAGAGAAGTGCATGAATGGAAGGTGGAGTAGGGATGGGCAAGTGCTGATGGGAGCCCGGGAAAGAAGGGCCAAGGGGTTCCAAGGTGGGAGGCCACTGGCTAAGTGCTGGGGTGAAGGAGTCCCAAGGGTGAGATGCACAGCTGCCAAGCGGTGGGCCCGCAAGGGCAGTGCTGAGGGGGGGGCATGTGAGGTTCGTGAGGGACTAGGCCATCAGTCTCAGTGGCAGTGGGATAAGTTAGCAGGGAAGGGAGAGAGGGAAAGAGTAAAAGAAAAACTGAGTTTGGAGAAGTTTCTGGAATTTAAGGAAGTACAGCCCAGGTCTAAGAGGGGCAGGGAGGCTGTTCCAAAGAGAGGCACCACCGGAACAGAGAGACCTGCCTCCCGCTCACTGTTTTGAGAAGCGTTTCACAAGCAGAGAGTTAGAGGCCCTAGCAGGGGAGTATTTAGGGAGAGAAAGTTGGAAATAGCGTGATCCCAGGCCCCGGAAATCCTTGTGGATGATGCAAAGGGCCTTGAATTTCATCCTTTCAGCCACCAGGAACCAGTATAGAGATTTTAGGGCTGCATTAATACAATCCCTGCGCTTGAGTCTTGCAGCCCTATTCTGGCTTAGCTGATGGGGGTGTAGGGAACAAAGGGGGAGGTTGAGGAAGAGGTTGTTGCAGTAGTCCAGCCTAGAGAGGACCAGGGCTCTGGAGACGTTGAGCTTCTGAGGGAAGGTGAGGAAAGGTACAATGCCTGTAATGAGGTGAAGCTTTGAAAAGGTCCAACATGTGAGGAGGGAAGTAAAGAGGGGAGTTGAAGATGACACCAAGGTTTTTGGCCTCACAGGATGGGGAGGGTAGAGGGCCCAAGGAGGGTGGGCAGAGTGTAGGAGGGAAACGGGGCACCGGTGTCCCAATAAGAAGGATCTCCGTCTTACTGGCATTGAGACAGAGATAGTTAGCCACACACCATGTCTGGATGGTGGTCAGACAATCAGGGATGAGAGAGGGAGAGGAGAAAGTAGTAGAGGGAAGTTTCAAGGAAAGCTGTGTCTCATCGGCATAACGCTGGAAATGAGGAGAGAAGGAGGAGATCAGGTAAGCCCGAGGGACGAGATAGATATTGAGGGGCCTCGACAATAGGATAGAAGCTTGGGAGACGCTGCAGGTAGAGAGTGAGGTGTTGGAGGAGAAACGGCCCATTTGCAGCGGTGAAGGGTGGTTAGTGAGGAAAGAGCCCAGTCCAGTGCCCAGTCCATGATGCCGAAGGTATCATAGAGCCGTTTAATAAGGATAGAATGGGTGAACGTGTCAAAGATGGAGGAAAGATCAAGGATCACTATCCTCAATTGTACTACGATCATGAATATCATCTACATTTCAATTATATAATTCCACCATATTACAAATATGGTATACTCCCTTTATAGTACCTGTAATAACTATACACATATTACTATAGTGAATGTGGACAATAGAAATAAACCATATAACAAGTATGTACAATACACCTTAAAACAACAAGACTCACCCAGACAAACCCCCACCCCCAATCCCAGTAACGTGCACAAACCGAGAAATTCACGGCACACATGCCAGTACCTACCAGCTTTTTTTCACCTATACAAAGACATCTATATCACCTTTTTTGCACTCCCCCACCCTTTCCAAGCCGTCTTTCATCCAAAAAATAACCCCAAATATATTTTCCAGAAAACCTTTCCTTACCACTCTGTCGACGGACAAAGGCCATGATTCATCCATCCAATATGGCCACTGTTTGCAAAATGATGACGCATTTTGCGTTTTGAAACATCCAATCAGTGTGCGTCTGCCTCTCTGCAAAGTTTGGTGACCATTCATTGAACGGCGCCAAAGTTGTAAGCTGCCCAAAAAGTACTCTTTCTATAAATTGAGCAACTTAACCAAAGATATTACCATTCATTATATAAAAATGTCTCATGAGCAAATATCACAATTTTTTACTTTGACAGAAATGGCAAACATACTTAAGTGCCTAGAAGAAAACGTTCCCAAAGAAGAAATTAGCAAATCTTTATTTATAAACATCTTTCAATATAAACAAATAATGTAATTTATACAGAGCTATTTGAAATAATAATTTCTTCTTTTCTTGTAGTACATACTTTACTTGAAGAAACTACACCACAAATTCATTATGGTAAATCCTAACAATCAAAAAGGCAATCCCAATCCCCACCTGTACACAATGAAATCATGATCTTGTCTTCAAAATTGGATTAACTTACACATGACTTCTAATTATGTTGAAAATCATGTTGTTAGAAATGTTCATTATCACTGTTCTACCTGTGCATGTCTCCCTTAATCACAGCAATCACCCCAAATTCGCAAAATATAAATCAAAGACTGATTCATGAAACTTCTCTCCCTCCTCCCCGATGAGGATTTTATCTAAATTCTCCCATTTATGTTTCCCATTCCGATACCCAATCCCTTTCATAAATACATTTATTTTTTATACTATACATATCTTGTATATTATTTTGTCATAAATGTATTTTTTAAAACCCCAAGTATTATATGACTGTTCAGGGGTCCGTTTGCAAATTGGGATGTCCAATGTGTCGTGTCCGCACAGGACTGTCTCGACTGACACTCTTTTAATTAGTCTGCGGACGGCGTGCCCGATTGCGGGCATCCATGTGCATGGATCTGGCGTCTCCCACTCAACAGGGCCACGGACACACGCCACCGCGGATGTCTCCGGATGTCATCATGTGACTACACCCGTGCGGCGTGTCCGTGGACGCTGTCTGTCACTGCAGACAGTTTTAAGGACAGTTTGAAACTGTATTTCAGCCAGTATACGATGTTTCAAGTTGAAAGTTTACCCATCCAGAGTTCCTAAACCCATTCTTATGTCAACTTTTTTTCAGCATTCCAAGGCCTATTTTCAGCTTGGTAGTCCGTGGACAGTTCCTCTGAAGGGACCCCCATCCATTACTTCTAGTCATTCTAAATCTGCCTATGCAGGTAAGAGCACTAGGAGCAGGGCCGGTCTTTGCGTCAGGCAGCTGCCTGATGTCAGTCAGACTCTAGAGGCGCCACACCAGCAGTCTGCTAGTCCACATTTCATTAAAAAAAGAATTTAAAATAAATTAGTGAAAAAATAATAATCTTTCACTGTGTTTACCATCTGTACCTGACACAGACATTAGCTGCGCCACGTGGAACGAGCGCATGCAAGAGACAGCAGTCTTTATCTGCATTATTATAGCTCGAGGTGCTCCTCCAAAGCCAGGCCGCAGAAGCAGCCAGCCACATTAATTTTTATATAAATAATTTATTGCTAGCACTGCAGCCTCAGCTCAGGGCAGCAATCGGCAACATTTGTTGCTTCATTTCACTTCCCCGGGTGGCGCTGGTGCAAGGCTCCATACCTGGGCGCACGTGCCCTCCTCCAGCTCATGTGCGTACAGTGCACTGACACAGGGGGATTGGTTGGGGCTGGTCAGCCTGCCCTTCCTTGACCTGCTGCCCCTGTGTCTGTGTGTGTCCATGGATGAAACGGAGCGGAATCCAGATCAAGGCCCAGCCGCTGCCAAACTCAGTGAGACAGAGCCTGACTTTGCCATCTTGGGGCACTGGTCCGTGCAGGCAGCCCTCGGGTGCCGAGTGCTTCTCGTCTGCAGATCAATAAGGTAAGTGTAAGTATTTGTACCCTAGATGCCACTGTTAAGGGGTGCCAAAATGTGGTATTTCGCTTACTATTGTTAAATCTTAAGTCTGATGTCTGCTGGGGGGTTGGAGAGGATAGAAGCGCCGGGAAACATTGCATTTTTTAGATTAAAAATACTATTTAATGTCGTCAGCTGCTTGGTTTTACAAAAGCTGCTGCCGCTTTTCACTTATTTTTATTAATGTTGCAAATATGCCCCGGTGGCGGATTAATGCTGTTAACCCGCCACCGGGACCTATATTTGCAATGTTAGTTAAACAAAGTGAAAGTCAGTGGCATTGGGAAAGCCAAGTAGACGACTATAACTTTGTTTTACTAAAGTTGCACAGCATTTTTTTTATGTGCGTCATGCCGCCGTGGTCAGCAGGGGAGCCGAGTCCGCGGGGGCTCTGGGGCCCGGGCACCCCCCAGCAGAATTAAGTCGGGGCTGAGCTCCTCTTCCCCCCCCCCCCCCCCCCCCGCCGCAGAGAAGAGACGCAGTATGGATGGCCCTTTGTTCCATCCATACTGTGTCTCTCTGGCGGCCCGGGTGAAAGCCGGGAAAAAAAACGATGTTTAGAAATTGTGGGACAGATGCAAAGCAAGCCTGTCCCTCAATTTCTAAAAATCGTTTTGGTTGGGTGTATTTGTACATCTGTGCACCCCTCTTGGAAAGAGAGGGGCACAGATGTAGAGGTACACCCAACCCAGAAGGATTTTTAGAAATGGAGGCACAGATGCAAAGCAAGTCTGTCCCTCAATTTCTAAAAATCTTTTTGGGTTGGGTGTATTTGTACACAATTTTTAGAAATGGAGAAACAGATGCAAAGCAAGTCTGTTCCTCAATTTCTAAAAAGTCCCTTTTGGGTTGGGTGTATTTATACATCTGTGCACCCCTCTTGATAACAGGGCTTCTATAATTGTAATACTATGCTTTTGTTGAGGCAATGCTAGTTCGTCTTAGTGGAGCTGCTATACTTTTGATGGGACAACATCAGCACTTCTCAGTTGAGCTACTATACTCTTATTGACAAGGCCCCAGCACTTCTCTGCAGTTTTATTTATTTAAATTTTAATTGCTTATTTAATATGCACATAATACTGAGAGGTTTCTAAGCGCAGACCGAGGGATCGTACCTGTGTTGTGCAGACCGAGGGATCGAACCTGTGCTCCATGTCGTTTTGCTTCCAAGGCGAGCACGTTGCCCCTGAGCTATCCTCCCGAGACTCTGAAGATCTGAAGTACATTTAATGATAGAGAACCAGAACTATTGAGCAAGTCTGATATCATCTTCATCATCATCAGACTAACTCAACACTGTCGTGGTTATACAAGAGCTAATATATTTAAAGGGATGGAATTACTCAGAATGTAGCAGCACTATTCAATAACCCAAAGTGCTTAAGCATAGTTAATGTAAAAATACTACACCTCACCGTTGGGACAGTACTGCCACTTCTCACAGAGGCTTCTACACCTTTTATGGGGCAGCACTGATCCAGCCTACTGGACAGCTTCACTTGTAATGACACTTCTCAATAGTGCTGCTATACTTCAATAGGAAATGACCAACACTACCCCACAGGGAATTGCATACTCTTGATGCCACCGAAGCAGCACTTTCACCCACCACAGCTGCTTTATTTTTAATGGCACAGTGCGTGTACTTCTCAGCCACTCGCATTACATTTAAACAGACCAAATTGTCATTTCTCAGCAGGACTGCAACACTATACCATTGTGTTCTGTATGCTGAGTGCTTCTTCGCCACCAATGTGGGTTCATGGCACTCTCCCAGTATCTAAATAGTAGATCTGGCTACATTCAATTGGCAACAGGCATGTCCCGAGCTGCCTGCTGTACATAAACTACCGCTCAGAATGTTGGAAGCCGTGATGGGGCAGGGGATAGAAGGCTCGAGCCTGTAGGATAGCAGAATCAGCAGGGTCTTAAAACCTGCTCACTTATTCATGGGGCAAAATGAGCCTGATCCCACATACAGGGGGTTGTTACCCCTTTATCTCTCCTTAATGAAAGAATGAGCTCTCTCAGACACAAGTTATCACCCCTGCACACACAATGAATTAATATGCTATGGACCTTACAGAACGAGAAAACTGGAGTGAGAATTCAGAGTGTTTTAACAGAAATATAATTGTCTTCCCAGATGGGAGACTGTCTCCATTAATATACATGGGGGTCACTGAGATGACCAAGAGTGAAACTGTACGTTGATTTGTGAGATTACCAGCAAAGGGTATACTATGCTCCAAGGGGTGAGGTGCCCACTCAATATATCACACTGTTTAAAGGTGTGAGACCCATCCTTAATGCTTGCCCAAAGAGCCTTGGCCAGAGTTTCACACTGAAGAAGTGAGCATGTGATCCTGGGTCTGCAGCCCACACACACGCATGGGATTCCCATGCACCCACTTGCAAGATTTGCACCAAATTAGTGAGATTGTGCTCCAAGTTAGGAGGCACACGCATAGTCTTTGCTCAGAGGTTTGACACACTCACAGGATGGGATGGCATTCGTTCTCCCATCCTAGTTGTGTTGCTCTGCCTTTTGAGGGCTACTACAACCTGGATGATTATAGAGGGGTGGAGTAGGGGCAGTGTTGGCCTACTGGAATGCAAGTGGATGGTTTAAACCTCCTTCTTACTTGACTTTATTATATGCAGTACATGCTAGCCAATGTTTCCCCTGTTCAGCACACCCCCCATCCCTCTCGCAACAAGTTGGTGACAACGTGCAAATGCAGTCATATAACCGCTGGTGATGTCACTTCCTATATTAGGGCACCCCCCGGGAATTTCATAAGTCGGCTCCCCTGGTGGTCAGTAAGCATTTGCAAAGCACACTATGCTGCCTGGAAGTCATGTACAGTAGAGTCATGCTTGTTAATGTCAGCAACAGCTCCTTTGGTCTGAGCATTGACCTACTGGGCAGGTTCTGGGCTGTGAACAAGATAAACCATTGCTTCAGCCACGTCGAAAATGGCAAGCCTGTTCATGCAAGTTGAAAACACATTGTACCCGTAGGGAAATACTGGCTTGCAGGGTCCACTTTTAAAAGCTGAAAGGAATGAAAGCATGCTATATTGAGAGGGTTTTGAAAAGGTTTTGACCCTTGGAACTACATTCAGCGGACCCGCGCCACTCTGCCCAATACAAACGTAAACACGGACCAGTGCTGCTTCACAGAAGACCACAGAATCTGCCTCCAACAAAGTAGCTGCATGGACACAACATGTCAATGACTGCAAGCTGCCCAAAACATTGCTTCTGTCACAGCTTCATGCCAACAGCATGCTTCTGTCGGCGCTAGCATGGAAACAGGCTCCAATTAAAGGCTTTCCCCTTCCAAAAGCTCTGTCTCACAAAGCAATTTATTATAAGGCTGCAACAAATCCTTACTTCAAACCATATACAAGTTTAATACATTGCTCACTAGCAATGTAAGGGAAATTGTCCACCTTGCTTTCGCGTCTCCTCATAAACCAGAGTGAAGCTTGATCTATCAAGTGTGACTCGGAACTAGGCAACTTTCCTCTTGGTTGACTCATATGTCTCTAGTAAAAATAGATCGAACTATGTAGTTATGCATGGGTGACTGAACTACATGCAAATGCTTATCAGATTGTTACTCGGAACCACTGAAACCAGAGAAACCTTGAATTGGCTGAGGCGACTCGGAACCGAGTAGGTATATTTCCTATAGGACAGCCATGTAGAACTCAAGTCAAATTTTCTGATTCCCAAGGTTGAACATTTTAATCCCCATTAAGGTTTTGGGGATGTAGAGAATAGCCCAGTGAGGTGATTAGCTGGAAAAAAACAGTTTTGGCTTGTGCTTTTGGGAACTCCAGTAATGTCCTGCCAAAACACTCCGAGTTAATAACAAACGACTAAGCTTTAGAATCTATCACCAGTTGCATGTCCAAACTGGTTTACACTGGAATTTTTGTTTTTGGCAGTTTAGTATAGGGCAATCTATATACTAGTAGCTGTCAGTAAAATACAATTGCCAGCACCGAAGAGGTCAAATGGGTTTATAGCTACATTGATATGAAGAAATTGAGCATAACTGATACAGGACTGTGTACCAATGTTAACTTGGTTGCTTGTCTAATACGACACAATGGTCTGTGAGCACCAGGTGTAGACGGGAGCAAAAGGGAAGTGAGCAAAGGGCAGACCACATATGCACACCACAATTTGCACACTCCACTAGTGAGTGAGAATTCACTTTAAAGGACCAAGAAATGGGGTTGTGTGCATGTAGGGAGGAGCTGGCATTCCTATCCGAGCCAAGGTTCATGGCTAAGAGCCTGCAACATCCAATTCTTACCAATTAGACCGTTTTTTATCCACAGCCACCTCTCAGGCATGATTTGCACTCCTACACTTGTATTTTGTTGCCTATGTACCTTCGGTTGCCACCACCTGCAACCAGTGTTATTTGATTCATCAGCTCAACAGGACCTGGAAGCCATGCTGGCCCCAGGCCTCCCCGCACCCTGTGCAAGATTTTTGGGTGTACTCCACAGCGTTCTGGTCCGTGCGCAAATAGTAGGCCCAGAATAAAATTTCATGCCACAATACAAAAAAACAGCTGGACCAGCGGCATTAAAAGGCCAGTCTAGCCAAATGATAACACATACCATTCAGTAAAATCTTTAGAAAAATCCAATTTTTGCTGACGTGGCACAGGCTACATCCCTCTGGCGCCAGTGCCGTAATGAACTCAACAATATGTTTTTTATCATTAGACCAAGAGTCACCTTGCAAATCTGTGACAGTTAAAGCCTGCAACAAAATAAAGTACCCTTTTAAATATTTCTTCACACGCATAATGTCTAATAGCTTCATATACTAAAACGTTAAGTTTGCTATGATGTCCTTAGTTGCATGTTCTTAAAACCATACATAACAGCACACTGGAGGTTTGTGATGAATCCAGTTTACTACACAACTTCTTTTATTGTGTGTCTTCAAGTGCTGAAAATAAAGGGGGGAAATAGATATTTTGCATCTTATAGTTGTCCTTTCAGGATGTGGAAAATAAAGGTACACATATTATTTTGGCTCAACATGCTGCTATTAGGATTTACATGTTGTCATGAATCTTTACTATGCAATTTTTGTATTTTGCAAGTAAACTCTATAGGACAGTATTTTTGTAGGCCTTGACAATCAAAACTTAAATTTGATCCAAGTAAAGCGTGGAAGAAGTTCGCCATGCCTAAATTTCATAGTGCGTTAAAATCCCTGATTCACTGTTTAGCGTAAGTGTGTGATCGTGGGCAAATAACGTAATATCACCCTGACATCAACTGCTTCTTATAAGTGATTACGTGTACACCATTACAATAGGACAGTTTTAATAAGTGTAGGGACACTGGTCCTATTTACAACATTTGTAACACATTTTTCTGGTTGTCATTTTGAGGGGTTGGGTTTCGGAGGGGGGGGGGTGCCAATGATGCTTCCTGGCTGGGGTGCAATCTGGTGTAAGACCGTCCCTGAATAGGAGAAGACCTGCTTTGCAAAATTTAAAAAACCTGCTCCAATGGCATCCCTCATGGACATCCCTCCTTCCCAAGGACCTCCAACTGGAGGGCCTGAACAGGTCGACAGGCACAGTAATGTGTAGGATGATTACAAGGAACAGGAAGAGGAGGCAGGGGAAGTGCCTACCTCCAGTGCCCGGAGAGAGTCATGGGTGTGGCGGTAGGTTAAGACCGTAAGAGGATCCCAAAGGCTTGAGCTGCCAGTGTTGAATGCATTGAGTGTGGGGTCATACTCAGTCACGGACAACATAGGCAGTACTCCTTCGGGACAACCTCCATGCGCCAGCACACCAGATTCAACCACCCGGGTGCTCTGAGAAAGGCTGTTCCTTTCTCAGGAAGAAGCAGGTTATCATCCTCTACCCCATCTTTCTCAACCGCTCCTGCCACCACACAGGCTACTCCTGTGGGGCAGAGGATCCCGCCGGCTGCCTGGCAGGCCATACAGGAGACTGTCGATCCTTAACTTTGGAGGGTAACAGTTCTCTGCAAGTACTGCAACACAGTGCTCTGCAGGAGGGAGCAGTTTCGGGGTGATTTTGAGGCAGCGGTCAAGGAGCACAAGAAACACTATCCCCTAACTTAGATTTAAGACCCACCCAACATCTTCACCTGTCCACCTTCCCCTCCATATCTGTGGTTGGTACCCCTTCCCTCCCTCACCTTACCTCCTCGCCTCTCCGACCAAAAAAAACAAAACCCCAAAAAATATAAAAGACAAAAATATCAACAACAAAAAAGGTTCCTACAGGAGCCACCTTTCACAGTTAAGAAATAGAACTAAAAATAAAAATCACAGGACCTTTTGCAGTCTGTACAGTTCACGGACAGTACTAAAGTCTGTGGACACATGGAAAAATCCAGGCATGGAAACATTTAAATTAATTAACTTGTTTTTCATTAATAAATGGTGGCTCTTAAAAGAAACCTTTCTTTAAAAAAAATAACTGTGGGGTTTTATATACTGAGCTAACAAATGTTCTACTGAACTTAATTATTTGTTCTAACTTTCATAAAAACTGCTTAGAACTTTTTTTCTGTTTTCGTTTTTTACTTAACAGAGCTACTAAAAAAATACTTCATGACATATTTCACGAGTTCACAAAAATTGTTTCAGTGCATTTTGGATATTCAAAAGAAAAATCTGATTTCCGACATCAGTCAAATGCACTCATCTCTTTGAAAAACATTTACGTAATTGAACTTGACATTTTTCGTTGCCAAATGATGCAATTCCTAAAGCATAAAAAAGTACATACACCTCTATTCACATGCTGTCTAGCTTCTTCCATTTGAGGACAAACCAAGTTTGGACGTCTCCATATTTGTCTTTGATTTCAGAAAAAATTATCTTTGCAGCTGGAAACAACACCATTAGGCTTTTCAACATGTACTTCATAGCAAACTGCAAAGATCCTGCAGTCATATAGCCCAAACTGTTGCCTTCACAATAATAATGTACGTTTAAAGTGAGCCATACTCTCACAGAATGGTAATAAGGTTACCCAGTTTAACTCACAATCTGCATATCCTGAAACCTCCACTTCATCCAATCCAATAGTAGCAGAGATGCCACGAGATTCAGTATAAACCTTCAATGGATGGATTCAAGAATCTCCCAACATCCACACACTCTGCTTCTTCATAGCCATCATCATTACACACAACAACAAAAAACACTTGCTACCCTGTGCACATCAACTCTTCCTCCAGACCCACAAAACCTGATTGGCTAGTCCCCAGATGTCCTTTCCATGCCAGGCATCCTTAAAAGACCTGGATGGCATGTGCAAGTCTGCGGACTACCGCAGTGTCCGTGGACTCGGAGGCACCTGAAACGTTTTTATTCACCTATTAAAAACAGCTCCCTATCAACTTTTTTGTACTTCATCACCTTTTCCAGGCCCACTTTCGGCCACAAAAATAACCCCAAATGCAATTTACAGACTTTGCTCACCGCGCTGCCCGTGGACAACGGCGGCTGTCCTATATGGCGACCGTTTAAAAAATGATGACGCACCTCACGTTTTTTAACATCCAATCAGCGTGTGTCTTTGATGTCGATGGACACCAAGCCACCCCGATTGGTCCAGAGGTGTCCGCGGACTCAGAATCAGGAAATGAGTCAGTGGACCGGACCCAGATACTAAACATGTTTGTTTGCCTACTTTTTGGCCATTTAAAAAAAAAAAACAACAACTGGACAGATTTATGCCAAATTTGAAAAAAGCACACTTTCGGGACCAAGCATCCACTCTTTGCGCAAGTTTGGTGAAAATCTGTCCAGCAGTTTGGGCTGTATGCACGAGCAAAAAATGTTTTCTATTGTGTCTATGAGGATTTCAACATCTTGTTACCAACATAATAAAAACAACCCTTTGTAGGTAGGGACTTTTCATCAGCATTCATTTCACATGTGATGTCATCAATGACATTTGTGATGTCATCTTTGATGTCCTGGGTGTTAGTCTTAGCAGTGCACGGTGGTGGTGCGAGTTATGGTTCCTTAGCTTACCATAACTGGCGAATTTCTGAGGTTTTTCCGTTTTACCTATAACCATAATGTCCCTGTAACAATGTTGTTCCATTGAATTTCATAGGTTTTTAGTAGTGCAACTTAACCATAACGTCCCTTTTAACAGTTTTTTTAGTGAATTTCATGGGTTTTTACCAGTGCATGCTATTTTCCTAGAACTTACTAATATCATACTTAGCCAATAAGCAATATTTTTGTCCAATTTATAAAGTTTCACCTTAAAACTCTGCATTTTACCACCTTGTAGCATTATTTTTAACACGTCTATACACTTTTTGAAATAATTTTGCATCCGTAGATGTCCGGGTACGTCTGACTTAATTGCAGACCTTCTGGACAGTGCCACATAACCATACGCTTGCGCGTGGCATGGTGACATGTTCGTGAAGGCATCTGCACTTCGTGATCGGATCCGTGCTTCGAAGACCGTTCAGAACTGCATTTTCTAGTGATCTAGGAACTTTCAACTTCAAAATTTCCCTTGCACACCTCCTACACCTTTTCGCACTCCTTATCTATTACCAATCTAGTACACAGTACATACTTGGAAGAATTTTTCAAAACTGCTATTTATCTTAAAAATGGCATCAGTTATTGCCATCCCTCCTCCCCAAGAGCCACCACAACCACCAGCTGGAGGACCTTCTCAACAAAAAAAGCGCAGTACTTTCAAAGACAAAGAAGAGGACCAAGAAGATGAGGTAGAGGAAGTGGCTACTTCTAGCACCAAGATCGAATCATGGGTGTGCCAGTTCTTTGATACTGTTGGGCGTGTACCAAAGGCTAAAGCTACCAAAGTGAAATGCACTCAGTGCAATTTTGTACTCAGTCGCAGACTATCTGGACAGTACTCCTACGGGACCACCTCCAGGCACCGCCACACCAAATCCAATGACCGCAATGCTCTCAGAAAGGTTGTTCCTTTCTCAGCAAGTAGTAAGCTGTCTTCCTCCACCTCATCTTCCTCAACAAATACTGTAACCACACAGCCTAATATCTGCAGGCTTTGGCACGTTATAAATAAATAAGGAGTGCTACGGACCATTATCGTCCATTGCAGCACCTGAAATGGGGGATAAAGGCCATTAGCACCCCTGGTTCCCAAAGCGGGAGCCCAGGGTGCTAAAACATAGATTTTTCTTCCTGTAGCAGGACGCCTGCGGTGTCCCGCTGTAAGAAGGAAGGATTATCTTTCCTACAGCGGGACGCCTGTAGCGTCCCACTGTAGGAAGGAAAATCCTTTTCCAAGACAGCCAACATGGAAATAGAAGGCGGGGCTCCGTACACAGCCCCTCTTCCCTTGCCATGGCAGCCTGCAAAACCCTCTGAACATATTACCACAAGCACTTTTTTCCCTTTCCAACCTATCCTACCTTCGAATAACTTTACCACATAGACATAGCCACTTTAACACAATTGTTCGTCCCTAGCAGTCATGATCAGTAGCCAGATTGTCCGCGTCATGACCTTATGCCATGACCCAGACAATATGCCTACTGTCCACAGCCACAGGCTATACAGTCACCAAAGGTATACGACTATTTTTTGTACCTACATTATGACACTTGTCAAAAAATAAAACATGGGCACATTGGCAAAACCATGCTTTAATGTGCTTACCAGTGCTCCTCACGAGTTTGCTTGAAATCCGCCCATGTTTAATTTTTTTTAAAGTATCAAAATGTATGTACATACAATAGTCATATAACTTAGCCCCCACTTGACAAACTCCATTCAGTCTTTATACAAACATTGAAGGTTGGGTCTATAATCTTTCTCAAAACCTTTGTCCACATTCGTCAAATAGTCAAATAGCAACAAAGTTATAAGCCATCTAAAAATGTTGAGACCCCCCTCTAATTTCGCCCCCTCTTGAGAAAATCCCACCAAACTTTAGAAAACCATTTATATCTAGATCCGAAATCATTGTTGTGCAGATTCGTCAAATGACACCACATTTCTATGCCTTCACAATATTTTGGGACACCTCCTCTAATTTTGCCCCCTCTTGACAGAATCCCACAAAACTATTCAGGATTAGTTCTAGTATAAAATTGCAAAATTACATGCAGTTTCATTCAGTGGCGCAATGTAACAGCTACTTTTCCCCAACCCTGTAATGCAGAAATAGGTACAGATGTCCTAGGACATCTGAAGTGTCTGCGAACACCACAGGACTGCCCCAGGACATCTGGAGTGTTCGCAGACTTTCGGAGGCGGTGAAAAAACCTGTTTTCTGGCTTCTTATGGCCATATCCAATCCATCCTCGTCCCCCCCCACATCATTGTTTGTTGAGTTTAACAAGCGCAATGCTTCTTTTTTTTATGGTTTCACTGCGCTGTCCGCGGACCCCAAAAAAGTCTGTGAATCCAAGATGGCGGGCGTTTCAGGAAAACCGACGCATTTCACGTTTTCTCAGCACCCAATCAGCGGCAGTTGAGTTATGTCCGCGGACCACACAAAAGTCAGCAAATTTTTCTGGCCAAGCAGAGGCCAGTCCGCAGACCGAACAGCTAATCAAAGGCCAGTCTGCGGACCGAACAGGGAAGTTAGTCCGCAGAGTGGACATAGATATCACACTTTTTTTTTTCCTTACGTTTTGGTTATTTAAAAAAAAAAAAAGGGCCGGATTTACACCAAATGAACAAAATCACGCTTTCGGGACCCAGCCACCGCTCCTGCCGCAAATTTAGTGAAAATCGGTCCAGCGGTTTGGGCTGTAGGGCTGTGGGACCCCCCCCTATAACTTTGCCCCCCCCTTGGCAAAACCTCACCAAACTTTGCAAAGAACTTCAGAGTGGGCCATATACCCAGTTGCAAAGTCTGGTGAGGAGTCGTCCAAGGGGGGAAGCAAAGTTATAAGCCACCCAAAATGTGCTCTTCCTGTGGGTTTAGCAACTTAACCATAACTACATGGCCCCTACCGCAGGCCATGTAAATATATATATATATATATATATATATATATATATATATATATAAATTAGTGAGGGCCAGTTTTTTGGGTCAAAGTAGGCCACTTTCCTGTCCCATGTGGACCAGTTTGATGGTACTTCACCATGCGGCTAGTAGTTTTGACCAGTGTTACTGAATAAATGTTCTTTATAATGCACAATTTTCTTCAAATTATTTCAAAAACCTCCCCCTGGAGTACTTCTCAAACAGTATGTCACAAAAGGAAGGATGGTCTAAGTTACTTACCTGTAACTATTGTTCTCAAGCATGGGTCTGGCATGGATTCACATGGTCGTGAATATTCTCTGTCAGACTGGGTATACTCTGTAAAAGAAAAACTGTTTCAATGTACTCTGGATCATACTGCCCCCCCATCTAATGAAAGCCCTCTGCCTAAACTCCACCTCTAGTGGCCATCTTCAGATTTGGTAAGCAGGTAAAGTGGCAGTATAAACCAAGAAGAGCTACAGCGGGAAATGAGGGAGGGTTTGCATGTGAATCCATGCCAGACCCATGCTTGAGAAGAATAGTTACAGGTAAGTAACTTTAAACCTTCTCCAGCATGGGGTCTGGCATGGATTCACATGCTCCTGAATAACGATTACACAGCAGTACAAACCCATAACCTTGGGAGGTGGCAACGCTCAACAAAAGCAATAAAACACTCACCTCTGGAACAGACTCGCCTCAAACAAACAGGTTGCGTGCACCGCTTGGCTGACTCAGGACTCTTCACTGGAATCCCTGTCAATGCAGTACAACCTTGTGAAGGTGTGCAGGAACCTCCACCTAGCAGCCTTGCACATGTTGAGCAGGGGCACACCAGAGAGAAATGCTGTTGTTGCTGTGGTGGCTCTGGTGGAGTGAGCTCTCAGCCGGCCTGGCAGTGGCCTGCTAGCCAGTCGATGACAGTGCATAATGCAGCTGGAGAGCCACCTGAAGATGAAAGCCTTCGACAAAGCCTTCCCTTGATTTACAGGTCCAAAGTTGACAAAAAGCAGAGAGGTCTTCCGAAAATCCTTTGCTCGTGCCACATAGAACTTCAAGGCATGAGCAAAGTCCAGCAAATGCAAGGTGCTTTCTGGTGGCAACGATGGATTCGGAAAGAAGACCGGTAACACCAAAGGTTCGTTGAGGTGGAATTCCGACAGTACCTTTGGCATAAAAGTGGGGTGCTTACGCAGTACCACCTTTGAAACGTGGAAAGACAAGTAAGGCTGCTTGCAAGACAGGGCCTGAATCTCCCTGACCTGCCTGGCCGAGGTGATAGCCATGAGGAAAGCTGTATTCCATGACAGAAAAATGAGAGGAGCCTGGTGCACAGGTTTGAAGGCACTCCCATGAGCCTAGTTAGCACAACATTGGGCTCCTAAGCCGGGCAGGGGTCTTCACCGGCAGGAAAGTCCTGAAAAGTCCTTTGAGGAACGCCTTTATGAGCCTATGAGACCACAGCAAGGGTCCGCCCCGGGACCTGGTGTACCTGGATATAGTGGCGAGATGCACCTTGATAGAGGCGGGAGCCAGTCCTGCTTTGGCCAAGGAAAGCAAGTAAGGTAGAAGTTGTGGAGCCATGACACGCGGAGGGGTAATCTTCTGAGTCCAGCACCACGCGGACAAGCATTTCCATTTATGTCAGTAGCACTTCAACATTGACAAGGCCCTGGCCCTGATGTCCTTACAATCTGCAAGTAAAGCATAACCTCCATAACTATAGGGCTGCAGGAGCCATGTCCTCAGGTTCAGGACTCTGGGTCGTGGTGCAGAATCGTCCCCCGTTTTCTGGCCAGAATATATGGGGACCGCAGCAGCCGGATGGACGGGGCCACTGATAGACGTAGTAAGTCCAGATACCAGACTTGCCTTGGCCACGCCGGAGCAACGAGTATTATCCTGCAATGGCACTGTCTGAGTGTGTTGATCACACGTAAGAGAAGTGGAAATGGAGGGAAGGCGTACAGGAACCATCCCTCCCACAGGAACAAGAACACATCCCCCCATGCTTCAGTTGAGGGAACCTGCTGGCGAAACTTAGGCACTTGGCGTTCACCGCCGTCACTAAGAGATCGATCTGGGGCCGACCCCATTTGCCAAACAGAAAGTCCACTTGGACCTGATGAAGTTCCCACTCACGGCACGAATGCAGTTCCCTGCTGAGCGAGTCCGCGATGGTGTTCTTGACTCCAGCTAGGTGAAACGGGACGAGGAACATGCCTTGACGAATGGCTGAGTACCACATGCCCTGGACCTCCTTGGAAAGTGCCAGAGAGTGGGTCCCCGCTGCTTCCGGGTGTAGAACATGGTGGTGGTGTTGTCTGTGAAGATCACCACCTTGCCCTTCAAAGACAGGAGAAAAGACTTGAGGGCCCAGAATACGGCCCGAAGTTCCAGGATGTTGATGTGGAGGTCCGTCTCCTCCGGTTGCCATATGCCTCTGGCATGCAATTGTCCAGTGTGGGCACCCAATTCCTCTAGAGAGGCATCTGTGGTGACCGTCTCCCAGTAAGGAGGAACCTGAAAGGGAGCTCCCTGGACGAGATGTGGCTGCACTGATTTGCCCGACGGAACTCCTCATTTAGTGAGATCCTCGACACCTGCATCCACCTCGCATCCATGAACTCCTGGAGATGTCTCATGTGAAGTCTGCACAGGCGAACGAGGTTGATGTAGGAGGACATCATGCCCAGCAGCAACTTGATGGACTGAACCGTCGCCGTCTGCACCGACAAGCACTGTACTTTGCCTTGTATGGCTCTCACTCTGCCCTCCAAGGGCAGCGCCAAACACTTCACTGTGTTGAGTCAGGCACCTACAAACAGTGCATCCTGAGATGGCGTCAAGCAAGACTTTGGATAGTTTATGGTCAACAACTGCATGGTCTTCAATGTGTGTTCGCCCGCCAGCGTGTCTGAGCGGGAACGCACCAGCCAGTCGTCCAGGTAGGGGTACACGTGGATGCCTTGCAGATGAAGATGTGCCGCCACTGGGGCCAAGCACTTCATAAACACTCTCGGGTTGATTGAGGACGAAAGGCAAAGCCTTGAACTGTTAATGCTGACCTTGAACTATAACGCATAAGAACTTGCTGTGTTTCTTGTGAATGGGGATGTGAAAGTAGGCATCGTCCAGATCCAACAACGTCAGATAATCGCCTGGCTCCAGCTGGCCGAGCACGGGTTGCAATGTGGCCATCCAGAACTTTTGGGACTTCAAGTAATTGTTGAGACGACAAAGGTTTAGGACCGGCCTCCACCCCCTTGTATTCTTTCAAACCACAAAGCATCTGCAGTATACTCCGGAGCCCCAGAGCCACTGGGGGATGGGTTCTATTGCCTCCTTCTGTGACATAGCCCGTACTGAAGCTGTGGTCTCTGTTATTCTTGTCGCTGAATCGGCGGAATAAGAGGACACCCGCATTGGAACGCCAAGGTGTGCCCCTGTCAGAGAGCGTCCAGCCCACATATGTGTGTGGTCATCTTCTCCCACATGCCAACGGATTTCGCTAGCCGGCCTCCCACCAGGGTGCATAGGTGGGGGCCCGAGGCCACGGCTGGTTCAGGGTTCATGCCTGCTTGGGGGTTGGTGATCTGCACTGCGGGTGGCGGCACCGCTGTCCTCTGCTGCCTTGAGAACAACCCCTGTGCGCTTCTTGAGAGGAGTAGCGTGGAGGCTTTCGGTACAGCGTACTATATCCTTTGGGGGATCTTCCTGGTTTACCTCTGGAAGAACGAAAGGATGATGGCCGTTGCTGCTGCAAAGCTCCCAAGGAACATGCCGTGCCGTCTCTGTGTCAGTCTTTATTATTTGCAAAGACTAGTCGACTGCAGTTCCGATAAGGTTCTCCCCGTCGAATGGCATATCCAGTACTTTCGTCTGAATGTCCGGGCAAAGTTAGTTGCCTTCAACCAACCTTGATGATGCAGGGACACCCCGTTCCCCATCTGGCGGAAACCCATGTCTGCGATGTCCACTGCCACTGTGATGGTGTAATCCAAGGCCACCTCCCCCTCCTGAGCTCCAGTACTTCGACCTTCTTGTCTTCGGGGAGGAAGTCCAGAATAGGACCCAACTTAAACCATAGTTCCCGGTCATATCGGGAGAAGATGGATAGGGCGTTGGCGGCCTTGATGGTAGGGGCTGCCGTGTAAATTATCCTCTTGCCCATTGCATACTGCTCCACTCTGTCCTGCTTGGTAGGAGCTGTATTCAGAGTTTTCATTAGCGCCAGGCCCTCCTCCCAGATGTCAGCCAGGAAGGGAACAGACATGATTATCTTTCTTCTCGACTCGGGCCGTTGGTATAAGAAGCCTTCTTTCTTGGTCTCCTCAGGGGTTAACCGAAAAAGCTCTGAGGCCCTTGATATGACGAAATGAAAGGATTCATCTTCGTTGGGTGGGGAGGCCCTATGGGGCTCGCCCGCGTGCAACGTCTCCTTGTTGGCCGTGATGAAGTCACCATCCTCGTCGGTGCCCGTGGCTGTGTCCATGTCCATATGTGGATCCAGGAATCTAGGTGGGGTCGTTTCGTGACCAGGTGGTGGTGGAGTCGTCGGATAATGGCTAGGAACAGCACCCCCTTTGGCCTTCTTCTGCAGGGGCAAGCTCAGCCTTTGTGGCTCCTCCATCTCCCTTGAAGACGTAGGTCCTGGAGGCCTCCGCTGATGGATTTCAGTGACCAGTGTGTGCAGGGTTGTTAGAATATCCAGCGACACGTCCCTATATCTAGGGGTGAACGGAGCCAGCGGAGTTGGGTCTGATGTGTATCCTCTTGCAAGCAGGAGACCCCTTGTGCTACACGGATCAATCGTCCTGCAAATCATTGTCCTTGTCGGTACTTGAGTAGATCAGCTCCGGTCTGTCTTGGACAGCCCCCTGATCCACGTACCAGGAAAGCTCCACCAGAGGGACCGTCTCCCTCTCCTTCTACGGAGACTGCTGGGTTAGTGAGGTCACTGGGTCCATGCCTGACCCTGGAATGGCTGCTGCCTTCGTCATTGCTTCTGTAACTGGGGTATCTCCCCTCAGGGGAAAGGACACCCATGGAGGGGAGTGGCCACCACCTCCTTCGCTGACCCACTCTCCTTCAGTGCCATTGCAGAAGTAATTGTTGACTTAGATGAGCTTGTCGTTGCTTTTGTCGATGGTGCCGTTGTCGGCTCCGTTGACCTGGCATGCTGCAAGGTCTTCACCAGATTTGACACGTTCTCCCCGGAGGTGTCCTTTGTCAGCTTATCTGCAGAGTTTTGCCGGGTTTGGGGACATCCTCTTTGACGAGGACCCTTTCGATGATCGGCTCACCATGGAAGTCACTGGTGATGGGGATCGTCTCTTGCCCGACTCTGGACCTGCATAAGCGGTGAATCCCAGCAGCACTAGCATTGCAGAGTTTGGCCTTCTCTTGGACCCCTGCTAGCAGGGCGTGCTCAAATATCTCAACCTCTTCCCGGAGGGAGCTTGCTCCTCGGACCGAAAGGTCCTAAATGAGGTTAACTCTGCCCCGTGGCTGAGTCAGTGGTCTTGCTCGACTTGAGCCACGCCGACAGTCTGCTGTAGTGGTCTTTTGGGGTTTTCTTCAAAAAACCGTGGCGCGCTTTGCATCTGTCCTCAGAGTTTGAAGAGGCTTCGACCCTCCTTCTCCTCAATCATGTTTGAAAAGGAGTGAAGTAGGCCCAAGACCGGGCCTTCTCGAAACTTTGATGATGATCCGACGGTGGATGAAGATCTTTGCCGGTAGCAGATCCCTGGTGCCGGCCTCTGTCCTTCGTCACTGATATTTAAGCAAAATCAGTCAAAATTCGAACTATTTTGAATAAAAATTTTAAAAAAGCAAATAGCTTGGAGAGCAATTTGAGGACTCCCAACACTGAAACGTGTGGGGAAAATCTGAAGATGGCGCTCAGGGGTGGAGCTTAGGGAGAGGGCTGTCATTGGATGTGGACCTAGATGACAGTGATTGGTTTAGAGGAGAAATAGTTTTAAAGTGAAACATTTTTTCTTTTATCGAGGATTCCCAGCCTGACGACGGGAAATATTCATGAGCATGTGAATCCATGCCAGACCCCAAACAGTATCATTAAGACTTGAACAAAAACTGTTAGCGCACACGTGTCAGTTAAAGTGAAAAAAAAGCTTTTCATATTTCTTCTTATATAGAAGCAAAATGAAATTCAATTAAAACGAACATGGACTTACAAAACGGTGCATGCAGTCTTAGGCGTTCACTTCTGTACCACTCGTTCCATCCCAAACAAGCGTTTTTTCCTGCAACCGTAGTTAGAGCACCCGCTTTAAGCAGGCAATTGCATCATATTTGTGGGAATTGTTTATATATAAATCCCCAAAAACCAAAAGGGTGAAAAGTAGCAAGTATGAATTTTTGGTAGTGCGTCATCGGTCTGCGCACATTAAGCCACGTAACGCTAGGGTGACCAGACGTTCCGGTTTTGCCAGGACTGTCCCGGGGTTTGGCGCTCTGTCCCCCTTCGTTAACATTATGTTTCCATTGGAAACTGCAGTGGTCCCTGTTTTTGGTAGTAGGTTTTCATAGCTGTTAGGCAGGAGTACACAATCTTGCAAACCCTTCTCCTCCAACCGCTACTGAAGTGTAGTGCCTTGACAGCCACTTTCAAGAGTTAGTCCTACTTTTATGTTAGTTTCCCTGTTCCGGTTTTTTACTTTTTAAATCTGGTCACCCTAAGTAATGCTCACACTAGGCAGCGCTGTGGAGGGGGCACACCGCAGCATGTAAGAGCAGACAAGTAACCTGATGGGCCAGGAGGACAAAGAGGGATGGGCAGAAAATACACTGCAAGCACAGGGGTAACCTCAACTCCCTTCCCTCTCACCCAGCTACACGGGGCCAAGCAGGATGAGGGCCATAGCAGGGTACCAAGGCACATCAGCAAATGCCGCACCCAAGAGATCAGGGAGGCAGGAGGTAGCAGGTGACCAATAATGGTCTATATAAGGTGCTAACTGCTGTTGGTGCCAGCCAGCCGGGGGCGAGCCAAAGCCCCCACAAACATGTACAGCCTATGGCAAATCTTTCAGAATAGAAGGGGCTGCCGGAGCAGCAAGAAACATAATCCTTGGTACTCCGTACGGAGCACCACAAGTAATACTTTTCTTGTGAGCATTGACCTGCTCTGGGAGCAGTAATTGAGACGTGAGCTTCACCTTGCTCTGGTCAAGAAGCTAAGCTTGTGTCACGAGCAGTGCCCTGCTCCTGGAGAACGACCGTGGCTTTACCGTGCACCGGTCAGAAAGCGGAGTGAAGATCCTGGGGTCCGTGAGCTTTGCCTTGCTCCGGGCTAGTAAGTATAGACCCACCTTGGAACAGACACGCTGGATTTGAGCGCTTTCAACGGGCACCGTCGGAGGCATACAATTGTCATAAGGAACCTCGTATTTCTTTTCGGCGAAAACAAACCTACGCAGCTGTAAAGGACGAAAGAAACTGTGATGTCTACTGCCGCCGGTGGTGCGGGCGGCAGCTGGAAGGTGAGGTGGGCCTCGGCGGAGGCCTGCTCGGGCGCGTGGTACACAGGCGCGGCGCTGCAATCAGACACGCGACTACACGTTGGGTTGCATAAACCCGGACTGGCGTGAGCCCGCCAGTTCCGGTGATTCCTTTATTTTCTCCTCCCCTTCCTGTGTCACGTGACCTTCTACGTCAGGGCACGTGACACCACATTCCTCCCCAACTTGGAAGTAATTTCACAGATGTCAATAGAACACATATTAACTTGGATTACCGTCTTCTTGCGCCAGCTCTTGGACGGTATACTCCGTCTACGACATATCCCGGGAGTCGAGATGACGGCTTGGGCTTCTCCCTCAGGCTGTAGCGGGTGTTTCTTTCTCTGAGCGGGCCTTCCATGGTGGTCTCTGCACCTGTCTCTGCCTCTTTCGGGTGCGGATTGTCCATTTCTTCCGGCACATCTCCGCTGATCGGTGGCACCCGTCTTTGGGGCGCGTTGGTTGGCTTTTCTCTCGGAGATGGTGGGTGTTCTTCCCACATTTCCGGGGGTACCTTCCTGAAATGGGATACGTTCCTGGTCACAGTCTCTCCTCCTCGGGTGGCAGTGACCATGCTATGGTTTGCGGTCTGGACTGTCCACGGGCGAACTTCGAAGTTGAGGGCCATCTTCTTCGGCGGTGCTCGGTTCCTGACGAGGACTGTGTCTCCCGGGTTTAGTTCTCAATGGCACGCTCGTCTGGCGATGCTTTCTTGCTCGTTGTGCTTCCTCCGCCTTGCATCCATTTCTTGGACGTCTGGCTCTCGTGCAACCCAGTGGGGATGTAGAGGGAGCTCTGCCTGTATTGGTACTCCGAACATAAGAGCGGCGGGGCTGATCCCCGTGGCTGAGTGTGGGGTTTGTCGGTGCGTTCTTAGAAACCGATATACTGCCTTCAGCCAGGGGTGTCCTTGCTCCTTGGCAATTCTGATTATTTTGTTTAGCGACCCCATGAAGCGTTCTGCGTCCCCATTTGCCTGAGGCCATCTTGGGGTAATGCGCTGATGCTTTACGTTTACTTCTTTGAAGAATTCCCGCAGCTCCTGACTGGTGAATGATGGTCCATTGTCACTTTTCACTTTCCTCGGGATGCCATGTGTGGCAAACATCTTCTCTAGAGTGAGGATGGTGGTTTCGGCGTTGGTGGATGCCACGTGCTCTACTTCTGGGTATCTGCTAAATTCGTCTATCACTACGAGCAGGTATCCTTCGCCCGCAATGGTGCAGTGGTCCATGCTGACTGCGTCCCATCGTTTGAAGCTTCATGGGACACTGCTGATCGGTTCAGGGTTCTCTGGTCTCCTGGACGCCTGGCAGGCTGCGCACGACTCTACTATCTCTGTTATCCTTTGGTGCATGTTTGGAATCCACATTCGGGACTTGAGGTATGCCGTGGACTTGACAATCCCTTGATGTCCACTGTGGGCTAATTTGAGTGCCCTTTCCTTGAGGGACTCTGGCAGTATAATACGGTGGCCTTTCAGGAGTACTCCTTCTGGTGCTATCGAGAGTTTGTGTCTGATCCCAAACAGGGCTCTGAGTTTGGTTTGAGCAGAGGCTGTGCGGTGGGTCATTGACATGAGATAGTTTTTCCAGCTTCCTGACTGAATAGCAGAGGCTGTGTATTGCAGGATGATGTCCTCTTTCGTCTCTTGCACTATTTCTTCCAGTGTCAGGACTCGCGGCCGGGCGCAGGCCACCACGTGACAGACATGCTCGTCCGTTTCTCTCGCGTGGTGTTGTTCGCTGTCGGTAGCCGGCCGCGGATGGCAGGACAGGTAGTCTGCCGGGTTGTCCGATCCTGGCCGATACTCCACCTCAATGTTGTACGGCTGCAGCTGCAGCATCCACTTTTCTATGCGGGCCGGAGGGTGCGGGGCGGAACCCCGGAATATCGGGATCAGGGGCTTGTGGTCAGAAAATACTTTTGCCTGCTTTCCTAATAGGTATACTTTGAAGTGGCGGCACCCCCACAGTATGGCCAGGGCTTCCTTTTCTATGTGGGCGTAGTTCTGTTCGGGTTTCGTGAGGGCCCTGCTGGCAAACGCGATGGGGAATACTCTGCCTTCTATGTCGGTTTGGGTCAGCACTGCACCTAGGCCCACTGGGCTAGCATCAACGAGGAGCTCTGTCTGCTGCTCCACGTCGAAGAATGCCATGGTCGTGGTGGCAGACAGGGCGTCTTTGATCTGTTGAAATGCCCGTTGGTGTGCTTCGGTCCACTCTCATCTTTGGTCCTTCTTGGTTAGCTCCCTGAGAGGGCTCGCAATGCTGGCGAGATCGGGGATGAAGCGTGCGCAGTAGGTTGCCATCCCCATGAAGCTTCTCACTTCCGAGGCAGACTGGGGTGGTTTAAAGTCCTTTATGTCACGTACTTTGGATGGGTCTGGGGATACTCCTGCTGCGCTGAAGATGTAGCCAAAGAAACCTAGTTCATCTTTGTTGAACTCGCATTTTTCCGCATTGAGCGTTAAACCTGCTTCTTCAAGTCTTCTCAGGACTGCTGTTAGACGTCGGTGGTGTTCGTCTTTGTCCGAGGCGTACACAAGGATATCATCACTGATATTGGTGGTGCCCGCCAGCCCCGTGATGACTTTGCGGATCTCGTGCTGGAAAACCTCCGCGGCCGACGATATCCCAAAGTTTAGTCGCTTATACCTCATGAGGCCGAGGTGGGACGAAAATGTGGTGATGTATCGTGATTCTTTGGACAGTCTTAGCTGGTGATACCCAGAGCGGAGGTCGAGTTTGCTGAATACCTTCGCTCCCGTGAGATCTACAATGAGTTTGTCAATGGTGGGGGGTTACATGGCGTTCTCGGCCGATGGCTACGTTGGGAAGCCTCATGTCAATGCATATTCTTACAGCATTCGGCTGTTTCGGTTTCTGGGCTACCACCATTGGCGAGACCCACGGGGTCGGGCCTGATGTCCTCTCTATGATCCCTACCTCTTCAAGTTTTGCCAGTTCATCCTCCACTGCGCCTCTCAGGTGAAATGGGATTCGTCTGTGACGTACTGCCTTGGGTTCAACGGTGGGGTCTATGTGGAGTTTGATTGTTCTCCCTTTTAGGCACCTGATGCCTTGAAACAGCTTTTTGTGTCGACCTAGGAGGTTGTTTAATTCGTCTTGTTGAACGCTGAATGCGAAGTGTATCAGCTTGAGTTTCTCTGCTGTTCTGCAGCTTAATAAAGTCTCGCAGCCGGCATCTACGACGTAGATCCGTCCACGGCAGTTGGTATTGTGCGCGAAGTCTGACTTGAACGACCCCCTCACTGGGAGGGGTTCCTTGGACCCATAGGCATACAGCCTGACCTTCTTCTTGTGGAGTTCTGGTTTTGGGTGAAGTCTGTTGAATGCCGTCACTGGCATGACGTTAACTGTTGCGCCGGTGTCAATTACTACTTTGAGCGGGTCTCCGTTGTTAAGAACTGTGCACGATGGTCTCTTCTTCTGGCGTGATCGGCCTGATTTGACTGCCGATATTAGGTGAACTCGGTGTACTTGTCCTTTCCCCTTTTTCTTCCTTCCTTTGTTCTGCCTTTCGGGGGATGAGCTGCTGTCGCTGTCGTCGCTGTCACTCGTGCTCGGGGATCTCTGGGACTCATCGACTGCTCTAGCTTTGCCTTTCCTCACTTGTTGGCGGGAAGATTCTCTGGGCGCGAACTTTCTCCGTTGTTCCTGTGCTGGGCGTGGGCCTGAGTCTTTGTCATTCCTGTTCGGCGGATTCAGGCAGACCGCTGCATAATGGTTAAGGCTTTTTCTGCAAGTGGATCCCCAGGCGGGGCAGGATTCACCTTTATGCCAGGGGCCTCCGCACCACTTGCAAGCTTGATCTCGGCCTTGTGACGGGTGAGGCCTCTGGTTCTGTTTTGGGCGCGTGCTTTGTTGCTTAGAGATGGCTGCTATGTCTTCTGCAGGTCCGGGGCTGTCTAACGGCAGTCTCTGGATAGCCGCTTCCATTACTGCCACTTGATCTTCTGTCTGTTTGCGGAGACGCGCTGTCTCGAGAATGCGTGATAACCGCATGTTTCTCTCAGATAGGATCGCCCTTCTCAGCTTTTCCGAGGAAATCCCATTGATGATTTGGAGACGAATGGCAAATTCTTCGTCTGGGAATTCGCAGCCTACGGCCATTTCGCGAAGGCGAGCGTGAAATTTGTCTACTGTCTCTCTCTCGCGTTGTCTCGCCATGCAGAAATGGAACCGCTCATAGTCTGGATTGAGGTCCGGCTTAAACATGTTGGTGAGCGCGGTTCTCGCAGCTGCGTAGTCGATGTCGCCCCCACGGTTTGGTAGAGAGTTGAATAGGCGCAGGGCTGCCGACCCCAAGTTGAGTAGGAGGAAGGTGCGCATCTTTTTGGGTACGGTAATGTCCCTGGCCTCAAGGTGCATCTCAAATTGCTGCAGCCATATTTCCCACCTGATGGCAGCTCCACTGGTGAAAGGATCGGATGGGGGCATGAATGTCGTCAGCGCAGGGTCACTGCGCTCGTCGGTGATGCTCCTTCTCGGTGATGGGTTGCTGCTGGTCCTTGCCGGGCTGGTGTTTGGGCTCGACATGCTGCACCTCCAAGTGTCCTTGGAAGCTGAGTGTCACCGGTGAGCTGTAATGGGATGGCACGTGGCCCCACGTGGAACGCAGCAGTTCGGAGCGGGCCGCGTATGATGTGCGCGGGCCGCGTATGATGATGCGTGCCGCGGCTCTCCCGGGGCGCGGGTACAGGACGTGCTTTCCTTTTTTTGATGTGTAGTATGAACTTTCTTTCCTCTTCTGCTCGAGACGAGCGCCGAATTGAGTGCGGCCGGTGGGAACGTGCGCGGTTCGTGGGCGGAGCCGGGGCCGGTGCTTCCCGGCATCCGCGACTTTGCGTGGGTCCGTGGATGCGGCGACTCCCTCTGGTGCCGGGAGGTGCACAATCCACTACCGCCTCGTCGCCAGTGTGATGTCTACTGCCGCCGCCGGTGGTGCGGGCGGCAGCTGGAAGGTGAGGTGGGCCTCGGCGGAGGCCTGCTCGGGCGCGCGGTACGCAGGCGCGGCGCTGCAATCAGACACGCGACTACACGTTGGGTTGCATAAACCCGGACTGGCGTGAGCCCGCCAGTTCCGGTGATTCCTTTATTTTCTCCTCCCCTTCCTGTGTCACGTGACCTTCTACGTCAGGGCACGTGACACCACAGAAACCACTCACCAACGGTAGCCAAGAGAAGCCTGCATGCGCCAGAGGCGGTGGTTACATTGACAGCGGTAAGTGATCAACACCAGAATAGCAGGAACAAGGGGCGAATCCGGGCAGGGGTGCCGACAAGAAATCAAAACCGCAGCCACAGCCGATCGGACCTGATCAATCGAGGCAGTTTCCGCGGCACAGGGAGCCGAATGCGGGAGACAGCCCAGAATGGGGGTGGCTCGGCGCACGGAACGTAGACTGAAAGAAGTATCGGGCCAGGGTTGACGGGACAACAGACTAGGCAAGAGACAGTGACACAGGGGCATATCAAAGTCACGCACAGGTTGGGAAAAGTGTTTCAACCGAGTGAATAAAAACCAGATAAAATAGCGGAAAATGCAGTTTCTTTCTAGCAAACAACAAAAAGTCTTGTTTTAAAAAGGCACACTCTAAACAAAAGTGAGTATTGTTGGATCACGGAAGTGCTCGAGTTGAGGAACAGTTTTCAACCGAAGGGAAAGCAAAACAGAGGAATATCACAAAATGCTGGGTTTTGTTTTCCTACGAACAATAAAGAGGCTTGGTTGAAGCAGCATAGGGGAACGCTGAAGCAAAAAAGGGAGAAACCAAATTCGAAGCAATTGTAGGAGAAGCCCAACACTCGCCAACACTGCACCCAGGTCAGGGCGGTATGTCCACCAAGAAAAAGTCCAAACTAATGTTGTGGGCAGTGGATGCAGACCAACTGCACAAGTGGCCGTATGTAGGGAAGAGGCTGGGTGAGGAACCAAAAGACGAGGAGGATGAGAGCACAGTGATAGAAAACACAGAGGTGCCACCTAGTAAGAAAGCAAAAGCGAACAGCGCAGACAGTGAAGTAACTTTGCTGAAAATGTTGGTGGGGGGGGACATGACATCTGAAAAATAGGTGCCCCAGCCAAATGAATGGGAATAAAATGGTGTGCTATGAAAGGTGGGGGGGGGACAAACACCCCTGTCCCCCCCTAAAATTAAGCCCATGAGCGCAGATAATACCGAGAAGCAAGCGACAGCAAACACAGGGAAGAACACCAAGCAAGGTAAAGAACAAGCATGTATGAATGAAATGATGGATCATTTTGCAAATAAGTATTTTACGCAGCAAGACACATTAGTAAATGCTAAATTTGACAGGCTGGAAAAAATTGTTTCAGATTAGGGGGAAAAGCAGACAAAACAATGGGGCAGAGAAGCCCCTGGATCAAGGGGGAGGAGAGCATGGGCATTTAAGAGCATGGGTGGGGGAACCCAACACCAGGCAGAGCACACCAGGGCCCAGCAATGGAGGGGCCGTAATAGCGATGCCGGCAACGGAAAGCACAGGGGCGCCAACACGAGTGACAGTCCGACAGATGAAACACAAATGCAAAACACAGTGGTTACAACCGCACAATTGCTAAAAAAAAAGGGGCTGGAGAAAGATATATTAAACAGATTTAAGAGATCGCGGGCCTGGAATATCGAGCAAGCAGCCAAAGGGACTATTTGGAAGGGGGCCAATATAGAAATATTCTCATTGCTGAAAACCCAGAAAAAAGGTTACGATGCATTTAGAGATCCGAAGAAAATTGAAGAAAAATTGTCTGGAAAACAATTGGGATAATTGTTTAAAGGCTTTTTTTTATAATGGCAACAGTAATGTTAGAGAAAACCCCAGAAGAAGGGGTAAAATTATTCGCATATGTAGCCAAAATCTGAGAGGTAAGGGAATTCTTTGGAGGGGATACCTAGCTCACCTATGACGAGCAGTTCAAAAGGACCATGTCAGAACACCCGGAAATAGAATGGGATGAAGTCCAGAATAGCTTGCACATACAGGAGGTGCTGAAGACAAAAACACTTTGCTGTGGGAAGAAGAGTGCAGTTCACACAAAAACCAATAAGGTGGGCAAGACTAAAAACGCAGAGCCAGAGACTCAAAACAAGGGCAAACAGCCCTTTTGTAAGAAACAGACATGGGTGGCTAGGTCCAATACCTGCAGCCAGTTTCCAAGCATAACGCAAAATAACATCAGGAGCAGCATCAGCTGCTGGAAATTAGAGAAAGGGCATTGCCCGTGGGGCAGGGAATGCAGATACAAGCGCGCCTGCACAAAATGTGGCGGGGAGCACGTCAGCATAGGGTGCACCAGATTGCCTAACAAAGGCCCCAAGAAAGAGGAGCAAAGAGATATATGGCTCCAACGACAGTGTAACACCAGTGAGAACGCCCACTAGAGTCCGGGAATTGTTTCCGTTATTAACAGCATACACAGACAAAGAGATAAGCCAGGACATAAAAAACGGTTTTCAGGAAGGATTTATTATCATTTTCCAGGGCAAAGAGTCCAAAGGAATACTGAAGAATTTGAAATCAGCAATAGAAACCCTACTATAATAAAGGAAAACATCCAGAAAGTATTGGAACTGGGCAGGATTGGGGCGCCCTGGGAAGAAGTGCCTTTCAAAGAATAGATCTGCTCTCTGCTGGGACTGGTTCCCAAGAAGAGTCTGGACAGTTTAGAATGATACACCTTTTGTCATACCTGCAGGGTCAGCCAGTAAATGATGGGATACCACAGGCAGGGACAGCAATGACATACACACATTTTCTGGAAACACTCGGGCTAGTAAAACAAATGTGGAAAAGGGGCGTTGATGGCAAAACTTGACATTGAGTCAGCGTTTAGATTACTACCTGTACACCCAAAATCACAGCCTTGGTTAGGTTTCTTATTTGAAAACAAATGTTATGTAGATAAATGCCTACTTATGGGCTGCGCAGTTTCTTGTGCACTATTTGAACAATGTAGTTATTTTTTCCAATGGGCTTTTATGAGAAAGCGCCCTGAAGCGACGGTAGTGCACTACTTGGACGACTTTCTACTGATGGGTCAAGCAGAGAATGGGGCATGCCAGGAGGCACTGGCAGAATCAATGGACATGGCAGCCAAGTGGGAAGAGAAAACCACCAACCCAGCTACGAACATAATTTTCCTCGGCATAGAAATAGATTGTCGCAGGGGTGTGTAGGATCCCAGCCAAAAAGGTGGAAGAGTTGCTCAGTAAAATCAGAGCACCGAGGGGGAAGGGATCAAGGGCACAATTAGGGACATACAGTCATTGGCGGGTAGCCTCAATTTTGCTGCTAGAGTGATCCCACAAGGGAAAGCATTTTCACAAAGTTTGGAATTAAGGACTAAATGTTGCCAGAAACCGCACTTACACATAAGATTGGTGGAAGAGGTTAAGAAGGCCTTACGGATGTGGGAAGAATTCCTTACAAAATTCAACGGAACAACAATATGGCACACGCCATTGAATACAGTTAATAAGAATATTGTTCACAGATGTGGTGGCGAGTAAAGGTTTTGGGTCGATACTAGACACAGCATGGTTTGCTGGGGAATGGCCAGAGGCATGGCAGGCATTTGGCTGGACAAGGAATATGACCCTATTGTAAATGATAGCCATATGGCTGGCAATGCACATTTGGGGTGACCAAGTGGAAAATACCAAATTCATTGCTTGGACGGACAACATGGCAGTGGTGGGAATAATAAACAAGAGAGCCACCAACTGCCAGCTGGTGTAAGATTTTGAGAGCCATGACCACCATTACACTGAACAAAAATATTGTGTTACGAGCAAAACACATCGCTGGAGCAGATAATAACATTGCAGATGCATTATTTCGTTTTCAGTGGAGCAAATTTCGGCAAATGGCCGCAAACGCCCAGATCAACAGGACAGAAGTGCCAAGAGATTGCTGGGAAATACTGACAGACAAATAATGACAGCATCAATGCCAACGCCGAACAGCTGGGGTCGGGATATGACACCAACAAGGACACAAACCTCAGAAACAGGTGTCAGCAGGAGCTCTCTTGCGGCACAAAACATGGACCCTGCAACAGGGTTGTTATTAGGCCTGGCCAAGAAGGCGCTGGCTACCACCACCACTGCAAAATATAGCAAGTGTCTGAAAACGGTAATTAATGTCACGGGGGGTAACATGTAGAAATTGTAACAACAAAAGATATCAATAAGTTCCTGGAGTGGGCATACAGACAGGGGGTAAAGAAAGAATAGGTGAAAAGGGATTTAACGGCAGTGACATATTTTGCCAAGATCCAGGGAGCGTCGAACCCGACACGCAATGCATTCATATCATACGCATTAAAAGGATGGGGAAAAATCGAGGGCCCGCAGAAAGATAAAAGGATCCCTTTG